>NC_056735.1:14699100-15006600 GCF_019279795.1 Protopterus annectens
CCTTTATTTTCTTTTTTCTTTAAAATGGAATGCTTTTTTAACTTTTTCTGTCAAGTAGGAAGAAAAAACTTGAATTTTCCCTCCATAATCTAGTGCTTTGATAAACTTTAAACCAACACTCACATGTATTTGTTCTATGATATTTTCCAAAAAAACAATAAGCATGGAAACCTTCAAGTGATCTATCTACCGCAAGCACACTTATTTAGGATTTTGAAAGAGAAGACAAACCCACCAGAGGAAACATTTAAATAGACCTACTAATATGGGTCTACACAAATATGTTACTATGAAAATATCAGTTACATTGAATAACTTGTTTACAAATCAAGATAGAGCTGAAAAAAGCTATGTACTTACCATAACAGTCCATCTGTGTTGTTCATTTTCATTCTTCTCAACTACTGGGATCAGATCAAATCCTAAGATCCAACTCGCCTGTTACTATAGCTTGTGGTAACCTAAAAGCTCTTGAGCTCCACCCTACCCACAATGCACCAACCCCTAATCTACCTCAGATCTTGTTTGCTAGATGGCATAAAGTAAGAAATATTAATATAATATCCCTGACAGAAAAAGCCTTTATCTGGAGCTGAAAATAAGGCACAATGGTGCCCTTATGAACTCTCGTTTTTCCAGAAGTCTATTATGCCAAAGGATGGGGCCTGGTGAAAGGGGAGTTGAGAAAGTATGAAAATGGGCAACACAGATGGAATGTTATACTAAATACATAACTTTTTTATCTGATGTTGTCAATTTTCATTCATTCCTCAACTATTGGGACAGAGTCCCCAGCTACCCGAAATCCCAGATGGACTCTAAGGAAGGATATTCCTGAGCATGGTTGAACAAAATGATGCTCTTCCCCTCGAGACTAGATCTAGTTTGTAAGAAGTAATAAAGATATGAGGATTGCACCAAGTTGCAGCTGCACATATATCATCCATGGAATGCCTAGATAAAAATACTGACGAAGTTGCAGTGGATCTAGTTGAGTGGGCTCCTAAAGATTTTGTTAATGAGATACCCAGTTTATTGTAGAGAAAGGCTATATGGCCAGTAAGCCATCTTGCCAAAGTTACTTTTGTAACTGATGTACCAATTTTGGATTCCACAAAGGAAATAAATAGTCAAGCAGATTTTCTAAATTCTTTTGTTTCATGTAAGGAGAAATGTAATTGCCTATGAACATCCAAAAAATGCAACATGTACTCTCCTTTGTTTTCAAATTTTGGAAAGAAGGCAGGCAGATTAATGGAATGGTTGATGTTGGATTCTGACACCACCTTGGGAAGGAAAGAAGGGTTGGCTTGTAATGTCACAGCAAAAACAGATTCCCAACAGGTACAAAAAACTTGGAAAATAAAGAAATGATCCCAACAATGACCTGGAACACACCAGCTTTATTGACAACAAAATGTTCCTTCAACTAAGCGCTTTCACCAGTAATTGGCTTCATCAGAGTCAAAAAAACCTCTAACTACAACAGAATAAATAGTGAAAAAAAAATTTACAAACACTTAATTAGTTAATTGATAAGCCAATCATCAGCCATAAAATAACATTAGGTGAACCGCCCTTAAGAAAGTGCTTAGTGCAAATCATTTCATCTAAAACAAATCAAAGAATCCATTTAACAATGCGTATAATACCTAGCCAAATTTAAACATATCCACTAGGTTCCACAAACAACAAAATTGGTTGAAAAGTTTAAGTGAACATATAAAAAATACTATAAAAATGTGCTCCATAAATTAAAAACATTGATATATAAAAAACATGTGTATAAAAAGAACATAGCAGCAGGCAATGCTGATAAACATACCCAAGCTGAAAAACCATTAGCTTTTAACTTTTGAAGTTTGAAACAATACCAAACTATGGTTTCAGACTTATTCAAAATATTATTACGTCCCCATAGTGTACCTGCTCCGGGTACAAAATAAACATTGTATCCAGTATAGTAAATGTGCTAAATAATGTTATTAGATCTCTGCTTTAACATGGGCATGAGGAAAATACCTTCATTAAGTCCTGGTGGTTGCGTGGCGTTTAACCTCAACTGCCACCTTGCTTCTTTGCTTTCAACAAGGAGTCTGTCATCGCCACCCCTACAGTTCGGTACCACCCAATCAATAACAAAGAAAATATTTTTTTTTAAATTGGGACAACCAACACTATGACTGAATAGAGCATTGTCCCCATCTTTCCCTCTAATAGCCCTAAGATGTTCGCCAATCCTGTCCTTTAGCTTTTGGACAGTTTTTCCCACATAGAAAGCATGGCAACTGACACACGTGGCAACATAGACCAACATCGTAGTATTACAACTACATCTCCCTGGGCATGATAAAGCATAATCATGCCCATGTATTGCCACATATGGCCCATCATTAATGTAGCGACAAAATTTACATGACCCACATTTGACCATCAAAGACTAGTGCCAACTATTTTTCTTTTCCTCCAGGATGTTTTTAATGTTTTCCCCCCTACTGAATACCACCATGGGTTGGAGCCCCCAACTTTGTCTTGGTGTAGTCATTGAAATAAACTTGCCACAATTTTTTAGTTGTTTCAATAAGGGGGGTACACAAAGGGTTGTATTTTAAAACAAGTACATCAGAATTATCCCTTGTGGTACTGCCCACAGTTTTAATACCTGATGTTAAAATAGGAGAGAAAGATGTGGACCTTTTGGAAATCACTTCATGTTTTGTATTTAAAACCAATTTTAGGGGATAACCTCTCTCTAAAAACATCCCTACTAAAGTGTACATCTCATCCAAGAAAATCTTCTCATCACTAACCAGTCTTGATAACCTCACCACTTGACCCTTAATAATGCTTTTTCTCTGATTGTGAGGGTGGCAACTACTGAAATGAAGTAGGGAGTTGGAATGTGTTTTTTTTTTCCTGTGTATGTTACTTTGTAGCCCCTTATCAGTGATCTTGAGATGAATGTCAAGATAATCTATTTTGGTCTGGTGCCACGTGTAGGTGAATTTAAGGAAGGTAGTGGTATGATTTTAGCACTCTACAAATGTTTTAACCTCCTCCTCATTGCCTTTCCACAAAATAAGAACATCGTCAAGGAACTTATTGTACATCAGAATATTTTGCATAAAGTTAGTGCAAAAAATATGGGATCTTTCCCAATGCAACAAGACCAAATTTGCATAGACAGGGGCACATTTGGCACCCATGGCAACACCAGCAATCTGGTGAAACAATTCACCTTCAAAGGTTAAATAGTTGTTCCCAAGAACCAATTCCATTAGTTCCACCAGTTGGTCAATCTTTTTTCTATCTATCCTATCACATGTGAGCAAGGATTCTCTGAACCAATTTAATCCCTCATCATGGGGAATAACTGTAAATAAATTCACCACATCAATGGTGAGAAAGGAATATTGAGTGGCACTGTTGGTATGTCTCAAGCGTTCCAAACATTGCCATGAATCCTTCAGAATATGATCAATTCCACTGACCACACATTGGGACCCAAAATCCACAAATGCCGCCAAAGGTTCAGTCTTAGAACCCCTGGCTGCCACAATGGGTCTAAAGGGTGGGTTGTTGACATTTTTGTGGATTTTGGGAATCCCAAAAATGACCGGTGTGATTGGGTGGGGGACTGTCACAAATTTTACTTCATTCTCATCAAAGACACCTTGATATAAAACACCCATTAGGTATAAATCAACATCAGTGTAGGCTCTGTTTATTTCATTTTTTGAAACTCTATCGTATGTGTTTGTGTCATTCAGAATCTCGTGCATCCTAGATACATAGTTTATGTGACCCATAATGAATGCCCCCCCCCCCACCCTTGTCAGGCTTCATAATCCTGACATCCCTGTTTTTTGCTAAATTACAAAGAGTTAGTCTTTCCTCATGACTGAGATTGTCATGCTGTGTAAAGAAATTAGAGTTGTTATTTTGAATAATTTCTCTAAATTCTGTTTCACACATCCTTTCAAAAATATGAACTTCCATGTAATTTGTGGGAATAAACATACTTTTTCTTTTTAAGGTTCCCATACAATTGTTAGTATTAGTGTTGACATGTTCAGAAAAAAACATCCTAAGATTAAGTTGCCGGGTGTAAAGCTTCAAACTAATAAGAACATCAGCTATGCCAAGTTTAAAAACTGGGACAAATGTAGTCCCTTTACTTAACAGTTTGAAATGTGCTTCGTTAATAGTCAAACCACTAAAATTGTAAATGGTGAAACCATTGTGCACAATAACTTCACCACTCATATCATCAGAATCTCTAGATGAATTCGCAAAACCAAAATTCTCTGAGTTGTCCATTGTACCAAAGTCAAAACCATCAGTCCCAAAAAATAGGCCTGAACAGCTGAAGTCATCTAATATCTGTTGTTGGTTTGCCTCTGGTACTTTTTGTGGTTGTAATAGTTCCTGCGCTGGTTGTAACCATTGTATTGTTTCCAAGACTCACCCTGCCTCTGATTCTTTAACCTCTCCAATCTCCTCAGAGGGGGCGGTTGTTCCAAAAAATGGTCACCATCAAAATTGTCATTGTCCAAAAAATAACCCTCCTCATAGTTGTCACTTTGTTCGTGACTAGTAACATTGTCATTCGAGTGAGTAGACCTAAAGTCTTTCGTGGGGTACACATATTTGTTTTTGTAGTCAGCTTGATCTCTTGCCAAATGCTTACATTTAATGTTAACATTATTTTTGACAAAATCGTCAACATTTTTAAGTAGTTTTTGGTAGTGGGAGGTATATTGTGGAAATAACAGATCATTCACAATGTTAGAATGTAAAGCATTAATTTATTTTTCCAGTACTGCCAGCTTGCTATGATTGTTTCTAATAACAATGTCTAAAAGCGCCAAACCTGTTTTGTCAAACAGCTCGACCAGTTCACCAAACACGCTGCATTCTTGATTTATACCAAATGGTAACTTCCACAATCTCAACCCTTTAGGCACTTGCTTAAGTGCCAATGATTTACTGAGGAATGCGTTGTCCAACTGAAGTGCTCTGAATTTCTTACACACAGACTCGAAGTTGAAAAGTTGTTTTTGCAAAGTAGGTCTGTCGTCCGACCCACCATTGCTTTCAGAAAAACAAAACTCCGGCGTTCTCAACCATTCCAGCAGGTCACATCCTCATGGTTCAGCCCGTGCATTTCCTGCATTCGTCTGGTTAGACCCACTTGCCACAGGTGAATGCAAAGTAAACAGTTCAGCCTGTGTACTAGTAAGCATAGGAATAGAGCGTTCACCTGCCTCATGTCATGTGAGCAAGGCAGTAAGCCTCTGGACAGAACTGGTAAGTTCAACAATAGCTGCCTCCATACATCAACAAAAAGCCAGGGTGTCCTGGGCTGTGCTTTCGCCAGTAATTGGCTTCATCAGAGTCAAAGAAACCTTTAGCTACAACATAATAAATAGTGAAAATTTTTTTTACAAACAATTAGTTAATTGATAAGCCAATCATCAGCCATAAAATAACATTAGGTGAACCGCCCTTAAGAAAGTGCTTAGTGCAAATCATTTCATCTAAAACAAATCAAAGAATCCATTTAACAATGCGTTTAATACCTAGCCAAATTTAAACATATCCACTAGGTTCCACAAACAACAAAACTGGTTGAAAAGTTTAAGTGAGCATATAAAAAATACTATAAAAATTTGTTCCATAAATTAAAAACATTGATATATAAAAAACATGTGTACGAAAAGAACATAGCAGCAGGCAATGCTGATAAACATATCCAAGCTGAAAAACAATTAGCTTTTAACTTTTGAAGTTTGAAACAATACCAAACTATGGTTTCAGACTTATTCAAAACACTATTATGTCTCCATAGTGTACCTGTTCCGGGTACAAAATAAACCTTGTACCCAGTATAGTAAATGTGCTAAATAATGTTAATTAATAATAGATGGCATAAAGTAAGAAATATTAATATAATATCCCTGACAGAAAAAGCCTTTATCTGGAGCTGAAAATAAGGCACACTGGTGGCCTTATGAACTCTCGTTCTTCCAGAAGTCTATTATGCCAAATGATGGGGCCTGGTGAAAGGGGAGTTGAGAAAGTATGAAAATGGGCAACACAGATGGAATGTTATGCTAAGTACATAACGTTTTTATCTGATGTCAATTTTCATTAATTCCTCAATTATTGGGACAGAGTCCCCAGCTACCCGAAAACCCAGATGGACTCTAAGGAAGGATATTCCTGAGCATGGTTGAACAAAATGATGCTCTTCCCCTCGAGACTAGATCTAGTTTGTAAGAAGTAATAAAGATATGAGGATTGCACCAAGTTGCAGCTGCACATATATCATCCATGGAATGCCTTGATAAAAATACTGATGAAGTTGCAGTGGATCTAGTTGAGTGGGCTCCTAAAGATTTTGTTAATGAGATACACAATTTATTGTAGAGAAAGGCTATACAGCCAGTAAGCCATCTTGCCAAAGTTACTTTTGTAACTGATGTACCAATTTTGGATTCCACAAAGGAAATAATCGATCAGATTTTCTAACTTCTTTTGTTTTATGTAAGGAGAAATGTAATTGACTATGAACATCCAAAAACTGCAACATGTACTCTCCTTTGTTTTCAAAGTTTGGAAAGAAGACAGGCAGATTAATGGAATGGTTGATGTTGGATTCTGACACCACCTTGGGAAGGAAAGAAGGGTTGGTTTGTAATGTCACTCTATCCCTATGAAAAATCAAGTAGGGAGGTTTAGAGGAAATGCTTAAAGCTCAGAAATTCTTCTAGCCAAGGTAATGGTCACTAGAAAGATTGTTTTCCAGGTCAGAAATTTCAGATCACATTTTGCTGCTGGTTCAAAGGGGGAATGAATTAAAGCCTGTAGTACTAAATTCAAGTCCCATGGTGGAATAGGATCTTTATAAGGTGGTCTCAACAGAAGAGTGTCTCTTAAGAAGGCATACAAAGCTTTGATGAAGCTAGGGAAGAATTCTCAAATCTGACATGGAAGTTAGAGATTGCTGCCAACTGAAATTTAATTTTTGAGGAGCTAGCTTGTCTGTTGAAAATTGTTGCTAAAAACACAAGGGCACTTTGTACAGGGGCTGAAAATTGGTCAATATGTTTTTGATGAACCCAAATAACAAATCTCCTTCCATTTACTTCTGTAAAGTTTTCTCGTAGAAGCTTTATGTGAAGACAAAAGTATATAATGGACAGGGGATGAGAGCATAAGCTCTCTGGCTATTAAAAGAAATGGAGAAACCATGCTGTCAGTTTTAGGTTTGAGATATTCAAGTGAACTATGCCTGTTGGGTGAGGCAGGTGGTCTGGAGTCAGATCTAGACTCCAAAGTGGGTAAAGTAGATGAGGCCAAAGAAAAGGCAGCTAAATTTGTCAAGGCCAATAAGGTGCAATGAGGATTGATTTGCTCTTCAGTGGGGCAGCTTTCTGTAGGAATTTGGTAATGGGGGGATTGGTGGGTAGGGAGAGAGAAGACTGGGGGGGTCAACTGTGGAGTAGAGCATTCCTCAGTGATTCCCCTGGTGAAGGGATCAGGGCAAAGAAGCTGTTGCATTTGTTGCTTAGGGGAGATGCAAAAAGATCACAGCAAGGCTGGCCCCATTAACGGAAAATAATTTCTGTCATTTTTGAGTTAAGAGACCACAAGTGAGGTAGTAGAACAGAACTGCTCAATTTGTCTGCTATGATGTTGGACTTCCCCGGAATGTGTGCTGCTATCAGAAAACGGTTGTAAGAAATTGACCATTGCCACACTCTGAGGGCTTCTTGACACAAAGGGTAAGACCTGGACTGTTTGTTGATGTATCAGACTACAGATATGTTGTCTGTCTAAATCACACATTGTCCTGAAAGGGAGAGAGTCTTGGAAGGCCTGCAATTCTAAGAGCACTGCTCTCATTTCCAGGACATTGATATGCTTATTAATCTCTTGGGGGGACCAACTAACTGCTTTGGGCTTTTTTCTCCATGAAGTACCGCCCCACCCAATCTGGGATGTGTCCATGGTAACTATGGCCTTGGGCTGAGGAAGAACGAAAAGATGGCCTTGTAGAACCTGATCTGATCGAATCCACCACCAAAGGTATTTCTTGCATGCCTGAATGATTCTTATTTGGGCTGACATTCATTGATAAAGAATCAACCATTGTGTTGGTAGCATCCATTGTAGAATTCTCACATGAAATCTTGCCAGAGGAATAGAATTATGGCAGCTGCCATTAACCCCAAGGCTTGAAATTTTGGTACTGTGAACTATTTTCCTGACCAGGAATCTGATAGCTTGCAGTCTTGCAAGAAGAAGAGAAGCTGTTGCTGAAACAATGCTGAAAACTGTTCCTATAAATTCCAGCATCTGAGGAGGTTCCAACTGAGATAGATATGGAAACACCCAGAATCCCTGTAGTCTCAAGTAAGCTGCTACCACTGCCATGCATTTGATGAACACCCTGGGGGCTGTGGGGACACCAAAGGGCAGAGCTCTGAATTAGTAATGACTGGCTTCCAGATGGAAGTGTAAGTACTTTCCAGACTGTTTGTTCATTTTTATGTGATAATATGCATCTTGAAGGTCTATTGAGCACATCCCGTTGTCCTTGCCCAAAAAAGGCAAAATGGACTGAACTGTGACCAGCTGAAACTGTGTGTCAAACTGATTTGTTCAAGTTGCTGAGATCCAAAATTGGTTTTAGTTCTCTGTTTTCTTTGACACTAAAAAGAATCTTGAGTAAGTTCTGGATTCTATCTGGTCTGATCTGGTGAGACTTCTTGGATGACTCTTTTTAACAGCTTTTGTGATTCTAGTGCTGCTGCTTTCTTATGATTGAGTGGTACAACAAGAACTTTTTTTAAGGATGGAGATGGAAGGAAAAGTGGAATTATATAACCTCTTGAAATGATCCTCTGCACCCAGGTGTCTACCTAGCCAGGTTCTCTGGCGCAGGGATAAATGACCCCTGATTGCCTCCAGAGGGGGAAAAATCGGGCCTCCTTTCAGAAGCACTGGTAGGGTTTGTCAGAGAAGGAATCTCTAGACCCTTGGTTTTGTGGGCCACCTCTGCTATGTGGGTGGCATCTCCCAGTTGAGTTCTCCCTCTGCTGCTGGGGAAACTGTCTCCATGTGGATCTTGGAAAGGACCCTGGGATTTTTTGAACCACATTTTTCACCCTCCTCTTTGGTTCCTAGAAAAGCTCCTTTTAGTGGTTGAAAAACCTTCTCCCACAGCAGAGAGAGTCTTTCCATCTTTTTTGCACCCGGAGAATGTATCCTTCACTTAGGGGTTGAATACAGAAGTTCCATCAAAGGGGGCATTGTTAAAAGAGGACTTGAAGGGCTCTGCAAACTCACATAAATGCATCCAGTTATGCTTCCTAATAGCGATACCTGAAACCACTGCCCTTGAAGTATCCTCAGCTGTGTGAGAGATAATCCTCATGGATGAGTTACAAATGGACTGTAGAGTCACCAAGTGCAAGGCCACAGAAGCCTGAGTCTCAGCAGTGGTGGTCCCTGTAACAGAGTTTGACAGTTCCTTAATCAGATATCTTTGCAATTTTGTAAAATGTGCCAAATAGGTCATGGTGATGCAGCAGTTAGTGTTGTCGCCTCACAGCAAGAGGTTCTCCGGTTCGATTCTCGGCTGGACTGCCTTCTGTGTGGAGTCTGCATCTCCTCCCCACAGTCGAGTGACATTTAAAGACATGCTGGTAGGTGCATGTGTGAATGGGTGTGCCTTTGTTGAAGGTTGGCATCGGGCTGGCACCTCAGCACCGTAAAAATCTACTGCAAATCATAAGCAGACTGGAGTTCTGCTGTGACGACCCCTAACTAGGAAAAGATGAAAGACATTACTAGTTAAGTGACATAAGAGCAAAGTTTGATGAAGCATAGACATGCTTCCCAAACCTATCAAATGCCCTTAATTCCCCAGTAGGGGGATGGACAGTGGAACTTTTTCTGCAAGTTCCTTCTCAGTGGCCCCTGCTATGGCCATAGCATCCACAGGTACTCACTTTCTCCAAAATTCCCTTCCTGCTGGTGGTGTCAGAATCCAATCCAGTCTCTTAGGGATAGGTTCAACCGAGTTAGGTTCCTTCCTTGCCCACTTTGAGATCAAATCAATGAGCTCATCAGTGGGTGGAGTTACCCAGGAGGTAGAAGGGCCAGATCCAAATGCCTCCAGGAATACCGATTCCTCCTGAGAAGGATTTTTGGAAGGATCAACCACCTCTTTGTTTCAGGATTTCTAGTATGTTTCCAAATGAGACATCATCTGGTGGTGATCTTCGGGAACATACTCCTTCATTGAAATCACTATCCCCTGTGATAGATTCCTGTGGGGAATCCAAGTGCCTCCTTTTGCACTTTCTCTTCCAAGGTACTTTTCAATAGGATTCTCCGGAGAAGTATCAGAAGAGAGAGTGATACCCTGCTGGGTAACTTGAAGTGCTTGGACTAGCTGTCCCTGTGGAATCAAATGTTGAGGGTCAAGGCACAAAAACACATGAGATCCTGATGGGAGATCGAGGGTGGGGAGAGGGAGAAGCCATCTGCCCTGCCGAAGCAGAGAAAACTCTCTCCATCACCTCAAAAGCAGAATGCACCAGGGAGAAAAAAGTTGACAGACCCCAGAAGAAATGCTTCCACCCCATTGACTCCCTCTGCCCTGAAGGCATTCCATCTGATGCAGAGGTTGGAGCTGAGCTATCCAATGCTGAGGCTCTGAGGGACAGAGATGGCTCTGACAACTTGGGAGTTGACTCCAACACCTCGGATCCAGAAGGGACATTACAGCTCCAAAAGTAATCTGGATCTGAACTCATCAGAGCCGGAGCACTGCTCTACAGGGCTGGCCTTAGGCATAGGCAAACTAGGCGACCGCCTAGGGCACCGTAAAGGCCGGCATCGTAAAGGGAGCAATTTCATACTTCTGTGAAATCTCTCTTTTCAGCAACATTGCGCCCAGCCACATTGTAGCATTGCGCCCTACCCACTTCCGTAATTCATTCATCACAGGTTTCACAGCACATAGAAGAACCTACAGTGCTAGCTATTCCATTCCCTCCCTCCCTCCTCCCTGACGAGTTTGCAGTGGCTGCTCTTGTTTGGCATTATAAAGCATCTAATCAATGATGCTTTCATACCATGACGTCCCTGGCTACTGCTCCAATCCAGAGTATATAATGCAGCTCACGCCCGCCTCTCATTCCTTTCTTCATTGCCGAGATAGAGGCGGGCGTATCTATTGACTGAGTGACATTGCTTCCTGTTCTTTTCCTGATCGGTGGACTGTCTGGATGGCGTGGATTATCAGCGGAGTAGCTCCCTGTACAACATGCAGGCTACCAAGTTGGATTTTCGCTTTTTTTCTCATCGTGTCCCTTCTTGTTTGCTTGAAGGTAAGTCGATTCAGAAAAATGTTGGAAGTTGAACTTTGCAGTAGAACTAGAGGGGATCTGTCTGGAATGGAATGATGTTTTGAATATTTAAAAATCCACACGTTAGTACTATTTTCAGTGACTGCAATGCAACTAGCTGTTTAAATAAATAGTATTTTGTAGTGTGAGCTGCTCCGTAAGGCTAACTTGTGATGCCGCGGCATGTAGTTCTGCCTGACTGTGGGAAATCATTAAAGATTATTTTGCTTTGCTGTGGTCTATGATTTGGCATCTGAAAGCAGAATTTGCTTTTCATACAGATCTCGTAATTGTGACAAACATGAAAGTCAGTAAATGTGAAAATTCGGTTGACTTTGAATAGACAACCAGGTATATATTTGAATTACAAAATAGTATTTTGGGTCCAGCAACTCCAAATTATGTACCTGTGGATCCTTGAAACATCACAATACTGCTACAAAGGACTTTTCCTTAGTCTGCATGTGGGTACTGTACAGTAATAATAGCTCTGTCCATAGTAATCTGAGCCTAGCAGTTTTACTGCCTGTCAGAAATGTTTTGGTTGCCCAAGTTAGGCATTTTTTGCCTTATGTAATGAATTCTGATTGAGTAGTTGCTAATCTAGTATTACATTTTATTTGTTTTTTAGTTCGGGTAGAATGAGATAGGTTGATTCACTTTCCATTTGGCCAAAGCTCTCCCTAATTATTTTTATAACTGTAATAATTCTGAGGTAAGCCAGTGGTAGCAGAACCCTTTATACTTAATGTAGCTACTGAGAATAGTCTATTATATATCAGTAATTACGTTACATAATACAGAAGTCTGGTCAATTTGCTCAGGTTCATTAAGTAAGGTTGCATTGCGGGAATCTTGAATATACTTTGGATAAATAAGTTAGGGGGGCATCTAGTGAGATTTACAGGACCACTAAGGTAGTATAGTGCAGTTATCACTCATGGCAGTAGGAAGTGCAGAGATATGAGTTAATATGTAAAGAGTTGGATTTTTATCAGTGGAAGAGTGGTCTTATGCAGTCTCTAACCATCTGTTTTTGAGTATATAGACCTGCAAAATTCTGTGAGAGTAATTTTTCTTTTTGTGGTCATTCCAATCTATGTTGATATCACCAATGAGAGCTACTTTATGTTGATTGGTAAACTTAAATATAGTTTTGAATGTTTGTTGTAGTAAACTTAAGAATGAGGTTGGTGGGATATACAATATTCCTATAAAGAATTTAGTATGTTTTCCTAACTGTATTTGAATAAAATACTGGGTTTGGGGTTATAATAGTTGTAGCACTACTTTGTGCAAATAGCATAGGAGAAAGATTAGAATTTTTTTCTGATAGGAACATGCACTTCATTACCTATTCTCATTCCTGGTCTGTTATCAGAAAAAATGTTAAAGTTAGAAGTTCCTGCAGGAGAACAGCATATTCTCGAAAGCCTGGTTTCAGGTAGAGTAATAGTTTCTATTTTTAATTAATAAATAAAATCCCAGAGTTCCATTTTTGGCTATTTATTACTGATACTGGTTATATTCTTGCAACAAAGAGCTAGAGAGACAGAGAGAATTTTGGGGAGACTGTAATAGAGGAAGTTGAGTGGCTGGGCTAGGATTAACATGAATGTCTCTGCTCAGTAGTAACAGCAAGACTGAAAGTAATGAGAAACATTTTCTGTCACAATTTGTGAGAATGAATAGGTGATGAGTTGTATAGTAAATTTTTGCTTATTGAAATAAAATTAAACATTGAGATGGATAGACAACCAGGTATATATCTGAATTACAAAATAGTATTTTGGGTCCAGCAACTCCAAATTATGTACCTGTGGATCCTTGAAACATCACAATACTGCTACAAAGGACTTACTCTTCCTTAGTCTGCATGTGGGTACTGTACAGTAATAATAGCTATGTCCATAGTAAGACAGCTATTATCTCCTTCCTTCCTTGTCATTAATTCAACAATGAGTACTTTAGCATCTAACAGCCATTCAAGAGTTCAAACACTTTTTGGTTACCTCAGTCTTCCCTAACCCAAAGTGGCCAGTTTTGAGTGATTTAAATATCCATGTTAACAAGGAGTTTGTGGTTCTTGTGAAATGGATCATGTATATTATTAAGAGATTTAAATTTTCTCAGGTGGTAACCTCTTTGCTACCAGTTATTTCAGATATACTGTACATTTGATTTTTACAATCAAGTATATCAGCTGTTGACCTGGTGATGAAGCCAGTTTCCTTTTCTGACCACTGCTTGGTACAGTTTGAGGCCAAGTTCTCTTGTGTGGCTCCCCCATCTTGAATTGGTGCATTGCAGAAATTACAACCTCGATAACACTGATGTTGCCTGTCCTGCTTTACACCAGTTCCTTATGGAGGTTAGTGGAAACAATCCAGATGAGCTACACTTGATTCCTTTTCTGGACTTTGCTACCCATGTCATGTCATGTGCACCCAGTCTGTTTGGTAGCTTAGGAGCCTTTGTATGAACAAAGATTAAAGAATCTTGCCCATAACAAGTGGGGAACCCCCCCCCCCAGAAAATTCAAGAAAAATCTCAAGTGAACAAGGTGATTATCAGAGCAGTGTCAGTGGTGCAAAAGGTAGCGCACTCAACTTTGGTGATGAAGGCTGTGAGTTCTTTTCCTACACCAGGAAGATGGACTGGTGACATTGTAGTAGGTGTTGCACTCCTGAGTGTGTCTTCCTTTGCCTGAGTTGGTGGTAGCTCAGGTGGATATAAAAGATCCCACAGCACCTGTCAAAATGAGTAATGGAAGTTCCCTGATGCCCTGGTTATAGTAGTATAAATACTACCTTGGGTCTCCCCTAAAAAGAGGCTACTAGCTTAGTGGAACTAACACCGTCAACAAAGAATAAATAAAACAAATACATTTATCTTCATAGGTAACTAGTTGAGAATAACAGTATTGTGAAGAGCACTTGTTACACTTTTAGCAAGTTAATCAAATATAAGTTTGTGTGTAATGTTTGCCTAAATGTAATAATGAAATTATTGCCAACTGTTTGCTTTGATACCAGTTGTCTGCTAAATTTTGTCATGCCCAGTTTTAAAAGTGTGAGTTTACTGTGATGCCACCTGTGTGCTTGATCATCCTTAATAAAAAACTGCAGTTTACATTATTACTTGGTTTATAAAATAATTAGCAGTAGCCATCAATGTTAACATGCATTATAACATGCTTATTTGCATGCTAGACACTGTTTGATAATTACCAATCAAAGGTATGGTCTTTTGGGTGACATTTTTGTTGTCTTAGTAGTCCATGTTGCATAGGTGTAAAAGTACTATGTTACCAGATATTACACATTCAACAAAGGTACCACATATTAGTTGGGCATGTACATTCTGCATTAAGTTAGTGTCCTCAAGTGTGAAAAATACATTAACAGAAGGTGGTGGGCAGGGTTTCTTTTTAAGAAGAGTTACCTGGAGCTCATGGCAGGATTTGGAACAGAGTAGTACAACAGTAACTGGCAGGATTTGGAACAGAGTAGTACAATAGTAACTTAAACAAACTGTATTAGGCCCCTTTCCATTTATATGCCTGCTGGATCCAGCACTAATCTCACATGATTGAATGCATTCTCTACCAGGATGGTGAGTGTGGTACCACCTTTATGCTGCACTTCATGTGTCAGTATTGGAAAATTAATCCAGCAACCTTGGTGTGGGAATAGAACCCATAGCTTCCTACACTAAAGGCAAGTGTGTTGTATACTAAGCTACTGCGACTGTTAAACATTTACTTGCATTATAGCCAGCTTTAGACACCAGCAAACCCTGCAGTCACTGGGGACTCCCTGAAAGAACTGGAGTGTTTTGTGGGAGTGCCCCATCTGTGGGCGTGGCTCAAATAGGGGTGTTCCTTGAGTTTGGTGTGGATGGGGCTTAAGGGGCGCCAGAGCACTACTTCGCCTAGGGCGCCATTTCAGCTAAGGCCGGCCCTGCTGGTCTATATGACATAGACAGCTGTGGCAGACTTGGATCCAGGGACTCCGCAATTAATGGTCGGATCCGGGAAGGAGCCGATAGTGGAGGGGTAGTGAGAGCCAAAACTTCCTGACCCGAAGGGGTAGAAACTAGAAGAACACCCATTTATATTTTTGTCAAGAGGTATCTCATCATAATCCTATTCACATTGGCTTCAGGCGGACTCCTGGAAGAATGAGAGGAGGCTGATGATGAAGATTTTAAATGTCATTTCTCCAAGAAAGGGGATATAACCTGGACAGCACTAGGTCAATGGTAGGTGAGTATCGGGTCCGAGAAAGAGATATCAGATCTGACAAAGCTTTCTGAGAAGTCAGATTCAAAGCAGAAGCCTTCAGATCCATCTTCTGTTTCATTCTTGGAGGTTCCATTGAAACATGAGTGGAGGAACCAGACTGTCTCTGGGACTTTTTTGAAGTCTCCTTAAGTTTTGTTTTGGGGGTTTGAGCCTCAGTAATTGCTTCAGAAAATGTAGTAGGCGATAGTCCCTTCAAAATAAGTTAGTTCTTGCAATAAGCAACCACATGAGGATTGAATTTTTTACAAATAGAGCAATCCACGTTTAAGTGCTCTGGGCCCAAACAGTATACACATAGATCATGTGCATCCAGAATAGGAAGATTATGCCCACATTGTTTACATTTTTATAAACCCCAAAGGGCCTTTCTTCAACATTTTACTAAATATCTTATCCAAACACACCCAAAGCGAGGTAGACACAAGTAAAGTAAAATGAAAAACACACCTAAAGCTGAAGGTAGCTGGAATAAATGCTGCCAATACTTTCGCAATGATCAACATTGCTTCATCAGACAACATACTCTCAAACAACTGCCCTATATATATATATATATATATACACACACACACACACACACACACACACACACACACACACACACACACACATGACAAAATTTAAAATAGCCAATCTGTTCTCGGAACAAATTAAGCCTCAATCATCCCATCCTAAAGGTACAGATACATAAAAAATGTAGTGTTGCTGAAAGTAATAAAACATCCACAGTGTACTAAATGTAATATAATGGTTCTATAAAGTGACCAAACAAACACATAACATAACATGAAATATTTATTTCAACTCTCTAACATTTGGTAATAACATGAAGGAAAGGGAGAAAAGGGGGGGGGCAAGAACTATCAAACCTAGATTATGTACTAATCACACAAAGTCAGTATTGAGACTTTTCATTTAAGTTTTCTAGATTTCAAAGCTGGTTTTAGGGGGACAGAGTCATTCAAGCCTAGCCCCCTGTGTGCACCTAGCCTCAGGATCCACTGAACCTCCACAGACTCTACCGTAAAAGTAGTCAGGGACCTAGGAACATAGGTTGATGATTACCTCTCCTTTGACCATCATGTGCCAACAGTCATCAGGAAATTCTTTTATTTAGCACAGCTAATTGCCAAAGGACTTTCATCTGGGTCTAAAGAGGTAATCATTCTCTTATGCTAGGCATTGATAGACAAATTATCAAGTACAATAATCCCTTTCAGATGTATCTCACTACACATATCAAACAATTACAACAACCCAAAGGTTCCTAACCAGAAGGATCACAGGCCTAGAGCCCCTGAGCTATAAAGAGAGGCTGGAAGCTATATCCCTTCATTTAGTGTCTTATAATGCTCTACATACTCTAATGCTCTCTATAACCACTGGGGTTTATATCATGTAGATTTGAGCCTTTGACCAGGATGATTATGCAAATTAGGGCACAATTCAATAATTTTTCTGAATCATTGTATATGTCATGGCTATGATCACAGTCATGTTTTGAGACTCTTGCAGTCTCATAAACCCACATGAGTACCTGTGAAGTGCACTGGTCATGCATGGACAAGTCAATAACACAAATAGGGAAATTCAGTAACATGTATTTAATTGCAACTACAGCTGAAGGAGGTGCTAAAAAGCAACAGTGAACTCAAACTTATAGTTCATGCAAGGAGTGCATATATGTTGTACTATTTCTCATATCTTTATGCCACTTTGGCCCTGCATTTATATTGGTACTGTTCCACACCCTGCCAGATGTTGTGCTACTGGGATTTCCTATATTGCACAGCAGTTGGCAAAATAGAAAGCAGGTGTGATCATGATATGCCAGCCATTATTTTCTGGAATGAGACTTAGATTATGGCCATGGATTGCAAAGGCACTGTGTTTGGCAGAGCACCCCGGTGGAGCAGTGAGAAATCTAAGACATGCCTCTATTTAGTGCACCAGAACCATTGGCAATGCCTGCTTGAGGACTTCTGTGAGGGTCCCAAGTATAAGCTGGATGCATAACGTTGTCTTGCCATGGCTAACATTGATGCCATCAGCACATCTGACTCTGGTGAGCAGTGCAGGTGCCTCTACAGTGACCTGTGGAGATGCCATCCTGGCCTTCTGCATTGATGGGAATAAAAGGTTGGACTAAGGGTACCTGATATATACTGTAAGTGCATACAAACACAATGAGTCATACAATAGTTATTACAAATATTAACTTGTATGTTAAAATTTAACATTTATTACATTTTTCAAAGTCCCTGGTGCCTTGGCCTTTCAGCCTACCAACCTTCCAGGGGCACATACCAAATCCACATGTCCATCATATAAATATATTACATCATCGATTGCACAGCAGATTAATGCAATTAACAGTTAAGTACCTTAAAGAAACACTTGCCAATATACATCCATATTCAGCTCATCAGGGCTATAAGATGCATATTTTAAAATAACTTTCCCCTTGTTGCTATCATTTTTTTTTATTTTGGGTAAATTGGATGTTGCAAAACAGCCATAAACTTTAAATAAGATATTTCATGTCATTCCTGTAAAAATATCTGACCTTTGGACTAACTACTCTTTTCTTATGAATTTCTCTCATGTTTCAAAAGTATTTTCTTAACCATGTTTTTTGTTTCACCTATATACATATATATTAGTACAACTACTCATTAATATATAACTTACCCCTTCAGAATTACATGTAATAGGCTGTTTAATCCTAGATTCTTCTGTGTTTAAATATCACACATCACTCTCCACATATATTTACACACACCACAATTTCTACGTGGAACATTCCCCATTCAGTCCTAAGACTTTTTTTGTCCCCATATAATTACTATGTTCCACCTTATCAAATATAGAAGAACCTCTTCTTAATGCAAACTTAATATTTTATCTGACTTTCAAAGTACATTGCAGTATTTTTAATTATATCTGCTATTTTATGTGAAAGATAACTATGAGTAAACATGCTGCAGGTAACATTCCCCTGTTGAACTATACCTTTTCTCCAAAAATGAACTCATATTCCTATTTAAGTATTACCTACCACACAATTTTCTCACTGAATTCATTAATTGGTCTTTTGTATAACCCCATACTATGTAATTCATGTTGTTTGTCCATCGTTATTGACGATGACCAAAGACATCACGTTGAGGAGGTTGACTGAGTACAGTGTGTCCGGCTGTGGCTGAGCAGTCCGATACGGGCTCGGAAAGCTCCGTCGCACGTCGGGCACGAGTGGTCTGTTGGATTGGTTGGCAGTGAGTTGGCTGTGGATTTATGCAGCTCATGCTTCCTCTTCACCTCTGCAGTCCTACTCTGCTCATAGGAGGTAGCACCTTTGCTGATGCAGCTTTGCCAGGTGGAGTGGTCTTGTGCTAAGGTTTCCCAGGAATCCGGGTCAATGCCAAAGCTCTTCAGAGAGACTTTCAGCGTGTCCTTTAAGTGCTTTTTCTGCCCACCTTTTGTGCGTTTGCCTCCCATGAGTTCACCATAGAACAGTCTCTTGGGGAGGCGTGTGTCTGGCATACATACAAGGTGGCCTGCCCACCTGACTTGGGCTCTCCTCAGCAGTGTGTAGATACTTGGCAGCCCAGATTGAGAGAGGACAACTGTGTCTGGAACTTTGTCCTGCCAGGTAATTTTCAGCAGCCTTCTTATTCAGTTCATATGGAAGTGATTCAGCTTTTTGGCATGACATTTATACACAGTCCACGTCTCATAGGTATACATTTCAATCCATCCTAAAGTCCTCAGTTTTCTTGCACAAATGAGCAGCTCTCACCATCTGACTGTATGGTAGTGAATCAATCAGTGCTTTAGGGTGATCACTAGAAGCAAGAAGAAAATTAGCTGATGTAGTATGTTTTCTACCATAGAATCCACAAACAAAACCATATCTAAATAATGCATTTCCCTAGATTCAATTTTAAAATCAAATTGAAAACCAAACCTGTTACTCTACAATGTAGAATTTATGTATTTTAAGTATCTTTGTGATTGCTATAGATGTTTTGTTTCCTGATTAATACATTAAAGGCATATAATAAATGCTTTCATTTTTCTCCATGTCTCAGGACTCTATCAAGTAGACCAGCCTCCGGGTCTTTAGCACTTTGTTGAATCCCACATCAGCGAATACCTCTTTGTCGAACACCTATTAATCAAAGCTCCTAATCAGTGAATAGACTTTTCAGTGAAAATTTTCCAAGGGCAAACCAACAATAGGCCACCCTAGTGACCGAGAACAAAATCAAAAAACTTAACACCTACCCAGGTGGGGAGGGGATATGCCCTCCACACCCCCCTAACTAAACATACCAACTCTGAGATCGCACTGTAGTGGGGAAAAGGACAAATTCCAGATGGTGGCCAACCATTGTTTGGCCCTAGAAAAAAATTCACTGAAATCTCTGTTCACTGATTAGGAGGTTCAATAAATAGGTATTTGATGAAGAGCTATTCACTGACGTGGGATTCGACAAAGTGCTACAGACCCCAGTCTCCTATTCCAGAGGAGAATGGAGCACTTTTCCAGGTGCAGGGATGTGTACATCCTTCACTTTTTATCAAAATGTTTTCCCTTAAGAAATATTTTTAACTGCATTATTTCTGAGAAAGTTGTTTGCGTACTTCTAAACCAAACTGTGGGAAGTGTTATGTATACATGTGTACATACTGGTACCTCTTGAACTCCATGTTCATTGTATGATGCCTGAGGGTCCTGCATGCCCTCCCAAATTCCTTTTCAGTTTTTGTTTGTCAAGGATCATCCCACTCACCTCTGCCATTTTTAATGAGCAGAGTCATCCTATTCAGAAATTCTTGTTCATAGTGTTTTACATGTGGGGTCACCCCACTCCTATCTCACACATTTATCTTCTATACTTGTTTCCAAGGTACAGCCTAGCTGCCTTCTGTGTCCATGCTCAGTACTCATCCTTTAAAGGACAACTAATGGTAAGAAGAGAAAAATCAAGTATTTTGCACTTATCTTAGTTGCACAGTACTATTATTCATTCAGCATTGCAAGCAAATGCTAACTTTTAATTTGTTCTAGCTCAAAATGTCTCAGTAGAGGTAGAAATACTTCATGATTTTGTTTTTCTGTCTAAACCTTCTGTTTCCCACAATGCACTGTTTCCAGAAGATGAAATTATAATGTACTGGCATTCTACTATAGGCTCTTATTTCCATACAGGTACAATGGCAGTACTCAGAATTACTACCTACTTTCAAAAGTTATGTTATGTTCAGAGTGTTATTCTTTTCTAGAGGCTCTCACTTTATGGTCTTGCACTTTGGGTTTTAGCCTTCTTTTGCAAACACTATAATGAGCCATTTTCTTCAACTGCAAGAAGTACCTACATTCATTTGCTTTCTTTAAAAGCTAAGACTATTCTTCCTATTTTTATTTGCTTAGTTATCCAGATGTATAACATTTCACATCAATCCAGTTTCAGTTGCACTTCTGTTGGCTTGCCTCTTTACAGAAAGTCTACAACTCCAGAAATACAGAAGGGTTATGGTCCAAATGTTAATGAAGGGATGCAGGGATACAGGCATCCAGCTTTGTAGGCTTTCTCCATTTCACGTTTTTTAAATATAAAATGCCATATGGTACCAAAGGAAAGGAGACAAATCCCTAAAGGAAGTCTTGGGTGATTTCATGCAAACCCAACATGGAGTGTGACATCACTCCTCTGGGCCAGTAATCAAGGCTTCAGTCCTCACCACTGACACCAGTGAGGGACATTAACTTGGAACAAAGATAGATACACACAATATTTCCAGATCCAGATCTCTGCACCAAGCACAAGTTCCCTTAAGAGCACACAGGGAACACACTCCTCTCCTGGGGGTGGGTTTCCCTCTCTCTCACCAGGCCTCAAATAAGACCCCACAGTGACCACAGCTGTAGAGTTGCATCCTCAGCAGAGTGTTCCAAGCCAAGTACTCCACCACCCACTCTGTGAAACCAGTGTTCTATGTCTCTGCTCCAAGTAGCTGACACACACACACACACTCTTTGATATTTGATTTTCACACACACACACCTAGGAAAGGTTGGCATAGAATTACCAGCTATGCTCCCTCTGCCCAGACTATAAGGTAGATAGTGCCACCAGAACACCCCAAAGCCAGCTACTCTAAGGCTCTTACAAGGGTACCCAATTATACTGAGTAAAACTAATACTGATACAAATGGTAGTGTTTGACCAATGAAGCAAGGCTTTTAGGAGTGGCCCCAGTGTCACCAAATAAATATAAGTACTGTCAATGACTAAAATATTCTCTAAAAGATCAGCCACAATGAAAAGTTTAAATATATTTAATAATAAATCATAAAAGAACATGAAAATACTAAATATCTATTTACAATAAACACCAGCGTTTCAATCACAGGAAATAATAAAAAATAACACAGGTAGATAGAGTCACACAGATACAGAAAATACAGTGCTTAACTAATCTCACTATATTTTCCTGACTGATCTAAAGAGTTACTATTCCCTTGTCACTTACTAAAGCAAGGCAAGATGAAGTGGGTGAGTGATCCTTCTTTGTCAGGTTTCAAAACAGACTGCCCTGAGACTTCTGTCTCATCTAGTATTAAAACAATTTCAGTGCTGGATTACAGAATGATATCACATACAACTGATCACTTAACTTCTGGTTCCCACTCTACCCCTTTTACTAGAAACTGAGCCAGAATCTTGCATATATGTGTTACCATACACACACACACATAGAGCTTTGCTAAAATGTGTTATACCATCTGGAAGTTA
Source organism: Protopterus annectens (assembly GCF_019279795.1). NCBI lineage: Eukaryota > Metazoa > Chordata > Ceratodontiformes > Protopteridae > Protopterus > Protopterus annectens. Next base: position 14,721,636 of record NC_056735.1, read on the forward strand.
TAAAATAATTTCAAAAACTTCTACCCTTCCAGGGTAGCAATTAGTTCACCCCTAAGGACAATATAGTAGAATTCCTAGTCCTCTTTTTCACAGGCATTTTGTCTCTGGCTGCAATCAGAACTGTAAGATACAATCTTTATGGCCTAAACCAGGTAATTTAATTTCAGAGTATTTTTCAAAGTTAGCTGGACTGAGATTAATCTCTTCCCTTCCTGTATCCTCTGTTACAATATATTAATTTCAACAGTTCAATAAAGTCTGACATACAGGCATATTTCTTTTCTGTCCAGCAGGACCCACTGTTTTTACATTTTTAACACAAGCAGTTCTACAAATACATTTTCAACACAAGCACCTGTACAAATCAGTTTGATATGCAAATGACATACAATTCTTAACATAACTGCAGCCAGCTATGATGGCATATGTTACACATCCACTGCCCTACTTCTCCTGGCATAGCTGGCAATACCTTACATCATTACATGGAGTATACATGCAGAGGAAACTAAATAGCACTGAAATATCAAACAAGGTAAGAAACAGCTACAGTATGCTTTACTTTTAAGTGGCAGTGTAGAAATGATTCTGTAGGTGACAGTAAAATCAAGTGACACAGTGATGCAGAGTTAGCATTACTATCTCTCAGTATTTGGTACTCCGGACTTGGATGCCTTCTCTGAGGAGTGAATCTGTCCTTCCTATGTCCATGTGGGTTTTCACTGCATATTCCAATTTCCTCACATACCCCAATCACATTCTTTAGCTGATTTACTGATCCTCCAGTTGCCCATAGGTGTGTGTGCATGTATGTGCACATGCATAGGCACACTTTCATATCCTGTGATGGATTGGCACCCTGGTCAGGATTAGTAATATGCTTTATGTATGTGGAGTGATGGGACAGGCACCAGCACCCACAGCACTGAATAGGATAAAAGCAAGTACTGTAAAAATTAATGAATAAAGATACACTTTAGGATAACAAAAAGTTTTGTAGCATTCATAAAGGTACCACAAAATGTGCACCTTTATGTACACATCATGGTAACCTTTTTGTATTCAACAATGGCCTTAACATGGTGCTACACTGTGTTCTAACACAAAGACATGCAGCACTGCACAGGGCTGGGTCCACAGCCATGCTGAATGCTAATGAGGTATTGTAGGGGAGATACAAATCTGGCCCTACCACAGTCCAGTAGTGAACACAACCAAAAGACCATGTTCAAGTATTGTACAGGACTGTATTAAACGGATTGGGGTGGGAAGCCACTGGTCATCCAGCTGGATGAGATACCTTGATATTTGTTCTGCTGTAATAATAATGGAAGCACAAAGATCTAGTTATACAATTTGTCTTACTAGCCAGTGATGTTTGCATAACAGCTACTATTAACACTAATTTTATTTTAACAGTGAAATCAGTGTTTTTATTATTTACCTTAGTAGTCGGTTCTTGGGGGGAAAAGCTGCAAGCCATGAGAACAGACTGCTCTTTCTCCAAACCTTTTTAACACATTTCCTTTGATTCCTGTTGGTAGACAGTGTTTTTTTTTAATAGTAAGCTACTGCAAGTTGCAGCTTGGTTTGATGATTTACTTTGTTCTAGTTGGTTGTGTAAGAGCTGTTATCAGTTACTTTTACTTTGCATTTAGCTGTACTAGCACTATTTTCATTTGGCCTTGGTAATATGTTTTGACAGAGCTCTTACATTATGCATGGGCAGAGTTTTCTAAGTCCCAGGCCAAGTAAATCCCCTTTGGTTTACACTGATGGATAGAATATTTTTTAAACCAAACCATTATGAGAGGCAGCTCACAAGGTGATGAATGTAGCTATGCAGATGTATGAATGCATGACACTTCTTTGGGCATGACGCATGTTACATCTATTAGGTGCAATTTAATGTACAATATACAATGTCAATTGCTGTCACAGGATGTGCAATTAAAGTGTAAGTTAAAAATATTTTAGAGTACTCAAACACAATACAACTGATGACAACAGAGCTGTTTATCTGCTACAGCTTCTGAAAGATGAATTAATAGGTGTTTTTTGATGAAAAAGGAAAGCTAAAATAAGGCTGCATTTTATATAAAACTGAGTGTACTTTTAACTTATGAAGGACCTCTGCTCTTGGCTTAGAAATAATTATAGGTGTTACGGTTCAGTGTTAAGGCATTGTTGTGTTTTATATGGTAAGAGAAAACTGAAATAAAATAACTCTGAATTAAAGGGCTAAAAAGAGGAAAGAAATATATGAGTTTATTAAATAATTTGAGGTTTCATTTGAGCTGACATTACTCCATTTGTTAAACTGGGCAGTTCAATAAGGAGGGATTTGTTAAACCACAGATACATAACATTTTATGTAAGAGTAACACACTTCATAGATTTGAGCTATCTGATGTGTGGTCTGGTGGAGGAAAATTGTGTCATAAATGTTGCAAATGGAAAGTGAAATGGACATATCTACAAACATTGGAAGAGTGTATTTAAAGCATAGTTACTAAAAGGATAACGAAACAGGAAGGGCATAATTGTGAAACCTGGGTGTGGGTAATATGATGTACAGATTACAAATGAATATGTAGCAGTAAGTGATAAGGAGCCTGGAATGTTAAACAATAATCATGTAACAAACGGAAAGTATGTAGCAGTTTAAAAAGTAACAATGGCATATGCTGAATATTGATAATTTCATTTAGGAAAGCAATAAAAATGACAAAAATAAAGTATGGAAAATAAGGAGCAAAGGATGCACACAAAAGAAAAACTCAAAGGTTTTAGAAAAAAACATCGTGGAGTGAAGTAGCAAAAGAAATGAGATCTGGACGTTTGCAAACTATTTACTCAGAATGGTTGGTAACCATATTTGCAAACAAAATCCTACAATGGAGTCTAACCATCCAGGAGCAAAGGTGATGGATATTAAAAAGTTATGAGATAAACATTAACATAAAACCAGAACATGCATGGTAATGGTGCAGGCATTTCAGATGGCTTAAAAAGGCAAGTGGGGACAGGGTAATTATACAAGGGATTCTACTCCTTTAAAGAAAAAGATAACACTCAGCAACTACAACTAACAATATCAGGATTATTATTATTAAGATATTTCAGTGAGGAAAATGGTGACACGTTAACTGAAAAAAACTGGACAGAAGACATAAAGAAAAGGCTACATTGAATTTAGGAACAGATGGCCTTTTTTAAGTTAATATAAAAAATATAATTTATGCCAGGAAATACAAAGGGCCAGACAAACTCTTTTTTACAATGTCTTATAAGGGAAATGATAGAGGAGGAGGTCATAGGACAAGAAGTCAAACTATTTCATACATATTTAAGGAGTTTAATGGCAAATGGTTCATAGGTGTGTACTAGGCTAATGGCTCTGGAGCCTTTACAAGCCTAGCCCATAGAAGTGCCCTGGCATCGTGTCGCTCGATGTTAGTTCCCAGTGCCTCTATCATGCAGAGCCACTGGAGTGATCCCCGGGGTGAACTTTCTATTATCCATCCACTCATCAAGATTTCTCTTGAAGAGGGTCAGCGAGGTGCTCTGTTTGACATGTATGGGAAGTCTATTCCAGAGCATGGGCAGTCTCTGGGTGAGGAACCAACCTGTCCCTCCAGCATGTTCTGTTGATTGTGGTAATGAGGTTGAGGTCTCTGAAGCATATGGTGTGGAGGGATTGGGATTTCTTTAGATGTAGCATTTCTAACAGAGCTGGGGCAGACATGGCTTTGTAAGTCAAGCAGAGATCACCTTAAAGTAGGCGATATAAGACAGAGAATAGCTGGAGTCTTTTGAGTCTGTCTGTGTAGGACATGTGTTTAATGCCTAGGACCCTCTTTGTGAGGTACTTCTGTGGCCTCTCCAGCTGTTACAGGCGTCTAGTGAGGCACATGCCAAATGGGGCATTACACTCGATGATTGGTCTAATGAGGGAAGAGTAGAGAGAGATGATGACCTCTTTCTTCCTGGATGCAAAACCCTTGGTAATGAGATGTGCCACATAGAAGGACTTTCTGACCACAGTGGCAATGTGGTGGCCGAAGGAGAGGTTGCTGTCAACCTGCGTCCCCAGATCTCTTATAAAGTCTTCAGTGTTCAGTGGTCGCCCATCAGTGTGGTAATTAGTGGGAAATGAGTTTTCACCAAAGGGGATGATAATGCATTTTTTGGTGTTAAGCCTAAGGCCATGGTTTTGACACTAGTCATTGGTCTCAGTGAGGCCTTTCTGTAGGATGTCTGCATCACTTGGGGAGTTAATAATGGCTCTCCAAAAAACGAATCAGGAAGCAAGTGAATTTAAGCTCCACTTTCTTTATTGCACTTCTTCTGGTATCTCGGCTTACAAGCCTTCAAGGAATAAAAATGTTAAATCATTGCAGCCTTTTTATATCCCACCAATTTTATATGCAAACACATTTCATTCATTACACTCTTTATATCTTTGGGTGTGGATGCACACCAACAATGTGGTATATTGGGAAAATGAAAAGAAAGGTAAAGTTGAGAATATTAGAACATTTGGGTGATGTTAGAAATAAGAGACTGGAGTGCCCAGTGGCCCAACATTTTTGTTCTGTCCATGGAGGAAATTTGGACTGCTTTTTCTTCAGTGTTCTGGCCTGACCCTTTGAAATTTATAATATGGGGGGGATTTGTACATAGGTTATTAAAATTGGAAACAAAACTTATTATTAACCTAGGAACCTTACATCCACGTGAGCTAAATTTAGAAATAAATTGGGATGTTTAAAGAAATCATTCCACTTTAAGGCATGCATTGGTTTGTAAATATTTGTGTAGTTGTAGTAGAAATGGCAGGTCTTAAATTTTGCCAGTATAAAAGTAGCATGGAAAAGTGCAATAAAATAAAAGTATAGTTAAGTAGTTACGTAACACAAATTAATTCAGTTTGGTTTATTTTGTGAAATGATTAATAATAATATCATTAATTTTGTATTGGATTAGTGAATATTTCATGATGTAATTTTATAGTGCATTTGTATAGTAAATTCAATATTTATTAGTCTTTTCTTTCACTTTAGGGTGATATACCTTTAAGCTTGGGTGGTGATTTGTATTAATCAAGAGTGTAATGAATGAGTCTCCCATGTTAGTAATAACCAGGTCAAGGATGTTGCTTCCTCTAGTGGGGGTCAGAAAGAGTTGGTGTAGGCCACTGGAATTGATGAATTCCAGGAAGCGCTGGGCCATTGTATTGGTGCTTGAGTAGTTTTCCCACTTGATGGAGGGATAGTTGAAGTCTCCTAGTAAGAGAGTGCTGGGTTGGACCTTGATAGATTGCAGGGTGCTTAGGAATGTGGAGTGAGAGCCTAAGGACATGGTTGGGGACTATAGCAGGCTATTACTTAGATCGCCATCTTACCCAATGTTAGTTGTACCTGAAGTATCTCAAATGCATTATGCCTGGCTACTAGTGTGGAGGTGTGCATATCCTTTATGAATATGAAGACACCACCGCCTTTGGAGCTTCAGTCCATGTTTCAGGGCCGACCACCTATTGCTACAGCAAAGACCTCATATTTGTATTGTAATACAAATCTGCCTGAAAGATGAAGAAATAATATTTAGAAGGGTAATGATATGAAATTAACTGCATGGTTAGTGAACACAACTGAAGGGAAAGTATGATTTAAGTGAGGAAGAACCTGCATGTTAGAAATCGACTGAGATTTTTCTTTTGTAAAATACAAGTTACTTCAGGTGGTAATATCAGACTTAAATGACAGTAATGTGAATTTTACACTCATGGCAGTTTATAATTCTGGAGCAAATAAGGATATATAGGATGACTTCGTGGAGAAACTGTTTATCAAAGAGAGAGAGGGAATCTGATCCTATTGGCTGATATGAACCTTTTGGACAGAGAATAACATCAAGAATTTAGCACTATCAAACAGCGATGCAATGGATACATTTTAAATTAATTTATTCATTACCTTATTGGAAACACAGCCCACCCCATGCAAAGCACTGATGCTCAGGCCAAACAGGGTGCCAATCCACTGCAGAACTTTGTTTTTCCCACTGCCTCTCTTTCTTACACACAGACACACAGACACACACACACACACACACACACACACACACACACACACACACACACACACACACACACACACACACACACACTTTCTCTCTCTTCTTTCTCTCCCCTGCACACATGCCTATGGGCAGTTAAGAGGCTCAACAAACCATCTCTGGGATGTGGGAAGAAAACTGAAGCAACTAAAAAATAATTCAGACACAGACAGAATGTGTAAATTTGACAATAAGGCACCCCAGGCAAAAAAAAAAAAAAAAAATGGAGAGCAAAGCACTGTGAGCCATTGATGCTAACCACTGTACCACCATGCTGCCCTAATGAGTTAGCTTTGATAAAACAGCAGCCTACAAGAAAGGACATAACACTTCTTCTTGTATTTCTGCAAAACGCTATAGTGTGAATATCCTTGTGAGATATTTCCTCCTGTTATGGGAGCAAATCCCTGTATAATGGAACTGGATTTTGGATTAGCAAAAAAGTTAGACAATAAGGAGCATAAAATCTAGGAGGGTGAGTGAGCATACATATACATACAAATATTTCAAGCACGGGCATTAAAAGCCCTTCTAGCTTGTCAATATACCAAAACTCTTAGTTATGTACTTACCATAACGATAGATGTATGTGATCCATCTCACCTACATTCATTACTGATCGGCTCCGACTCGGCCGCTATAACAAGCACGAAGTCTCTCATTGGCTGGGCCAACCCTGTATCCCAGGATGCACCACACCCAAACCTCCAGATCTTGTTTGCCCCAACACATTCTTCCACCAACAAAACCCAGAAAGAAAAATCTGTAAGAGGAGAGAAAAAATAATATCCTTAGGGGAATCTAGGAATATTTGTCTCCTCCAAGTCCAACAGGTTGGGGGAAGGAGGGTGGGTATGTAAGAATGTAGGCGAGATGGATCACATACATCTATCGTTATGGTAAGTACATAACTAAGAGATGTAATGAGATCCTATCTTGCCTACATTCATTACTGATGGGACAGCGTCCCTAGCACCTGAATCCTGGGGGGCTCACTGGAAAACACTCCTGAGCACTGTGGAACCAAAGGAAGCCCGACCTCTAGATGCCACGTCCAATTTGCAATGAGAAATAAAGGTATGTGGAGAAGTCCAAGTAGCCATTGCACATATCTCATCCACAGACAGCCTAGCGTGAAAAGCCACTGAAGTTGCCATAGCCCTAGTAGAATGCGCCTTCACTGGAAAGGGAAGATCCCTACTTGTCAATGCATAAATGAAGATGCAATCCCTAATCCACTTAGCGATGGTGGACTTAGTTACAGATCTGCCAATTCTATTGTCTGAAAAAGACACAAACAACTGATCTGATTTCCTGTCCTGTTGTGTCCTATTCAAATAAAACCTCAATTGCCTGTGTACATCCAACTGGTGAAATATGTATTCTGCTTTGTTGGAGAATTGTGGGAAAAAGACCGGCAGCTCAATAGACTGTTGAAGGCAAAAGACGGAAGAGACCTTAGGGAGAAAGGAAGGGTTTAGTCTCAGAGATACTCTGCCCTTATGAAAAATCAAATAAGGAGGTTTGACAGAAAGGGCTTGAAGCTCCGAAACCCTTCTGGCTGAAGTAATGGCTACCAAAAAAGCAGTCTTCCATGATAAGAATTTTAATTCGCAAGTGGCTGCCGGCTCAAAGGGAGGAGACGTTAGAGCTCCGAGCACCATATTTAAGTCCCATGGTAGAACAGGTTGCGAAACCGGGGGGGGTGAATCAACCAGGCTCCTTTCAGAAAGGCTTTACACAGCCTATGACCCATGAGGGAAGGTTCATGAGCAACGTGATAATTAGAGATCGCCGCCAGTTGAACCTTTATAGTGGAGACAGCAGAACCCTGTCTAAAAAGTGTTGCCAAAAAATCGAAGACCGCTGATACAGGTGCTGTAAGGGGATTAAGATCACGCTGCTTGGCCCAAATTGCAAATCTTTTCCATTTACTAGAGTATATCTTCCTAGTAGAAGACTTGTAAGAAGAGGACAGAATCTGTACCACTTCCGGGGTAAGAGTATGTTGTCTGACTAAGGCAGGAAGTGGAGCAGCCAAGCAGCGAGTTTGAGAGTTCGGAGGGATGGAGGGGGCTGCCCTGACTGATGAGTCAATAGGTCTGGAGCTGGGTCCAGAATCCAAGGACCATCCACCGCATACTTCTGAAGGAAGGGGAACCAAACTTGACGGGGCCAGTGTGGTGCGATCAGAATCATGCTGCTTCCCAAACAAATTGCCTTCTGAATCACTCTTGGCAGAAGAGGGATTGGAGGGAAGGCATAGAGCAGACCGGAGGGCCAACTGTGGACTAGAGCATCCCTGGGTGACTCCCCCTGAGGAGGGATCAGAGTGAAAAAATTGCTGTATTTTGCATTTAGGGGACTGGCAAAGAGGTCGCAGCAGGGAAGACCCCACTTGGAGAAAATCTGAGCAGCCACTCGATCGTTCAGGGACCACTCATGAGGCATCAGAATAGCTCTGATCAGCCTGTCTGCTATCACGTTGGACTTCCCCAGAATGTGCGTTGCCACAAGAACACGCTGGGAAGCGATCGGCCAGTTCCACACTCTCATGGCTTCCCTACAAAGGGGATAGGACTTGGTTCCCCCCTGTTTGTTCAGATACCAGACAACCGACATATTGTCGGAAAGAATCGCAATAGTTCCCTGGGGAAGAAAGCTGTGTAGTGCCTGCAACGCTAGAAGCACCGCTCTCATCTCCAGAACACTGATATGCAAATGAGTCTCGTGATCTTGCCAGGTACCTTGGACCATTCTGCCCAGATAATGCCCTCCCCACCCTATCTGGGAGGCGTCCGTGGTTACCGTGGCAGCGAGGGACGGGGGGATGAATGATCTCCCTTGATTCAGACTGGAGGGGAGAAGCCACCAACGAAGATCTTGTCGGCAACTCTCCTTGATGAAGATGGTGGGACAAGGGCAGTTCCTGATATGACCACTGGACCGAAAGGAGCCATTGAAGTATTCGCATGTGTAACCTGGCAAGAGGGACTAGAAGAATGGTAGCCACCATTGTTCCCAACAATTGAAGAACCGTTCTGGCTTGGGCTTTTTTCCGGGGCAGTAAGGCCAGAACTTGGGCATGCAACACCTTTAATCTCTCCCAGGGTAGAAATGCTCGCATCTTTAAAGAGTCTAGCTCTGCGCCGATAAAGGCAACATGCTGTGATGGCAGCAATACAGATTTTGCCCAATTGAAAGTAATTCTTAGTAGATGTCCCAATTTGATGGTAGTTATCATGGCTTGAATAAGTAGATGCCTGGTGGGGGCGGTGAGGAGCCAGTCATCTAGATAAGGAAACACCTGGAATCCTAGACGTATCAGGTGAGCAGTCACCACTGCCAAACACTTGGTAAACACCCTGGGGGCTGTGGTGAGACCAAAGGGCAGGGCCTGGAATTGAAAATGACTGGCCCCCAGTCGGAAGCGTAAATGATGCCTGGAGGCCTCGTGTATCTTGACGTGATAATAGGCGTCCTTGAGATCTATGGAGCACATCCATACTCCTTTCTCCAGCAGGGGGAGAATGGATTGCAAAGTGACCATCCGGAACTTGGACTTCTTTACAAAGCGGTTCAAACAGCTGAGATCCAGAATGGGTCTCAAGTCCCCTGTTCTTTTCGGCACCAAAAATAATCTTGAGTAAGTTCCTGATCCGATCTGGTCTGCGGGGACTGGTTGGATGGCTCCTTTTCTTAGCAGCTTTGAGATTTCTAGTGCTGCTTGATCCCGTTGACTGGGTGGAATGTCCGGGATTCTCTTTGATGGTGGGGGAGAACGGATAAAGAGAATGGTATAACCTCCGGTGATGATTCGAAGCACCCATCGGTCCTGAGTGATGGACTCCCAGGCCTGAAGATGCTCCGAAAAACGACCCCCAACTGGCTCCAGAGATGCACAGTCGGGTAATCCCTCAGGGATGTTGGAAGGAGGAACCACGAAAGGATTTGCGGTCTCCTGTATTGCAGGGGCCTCTGCCGCCTCTAGGGCGACGTCTTCTGGAGTAATTCCCCCCTACTCTGCCTCTGGAAGGGGGTTCACTCTAATGGGTAGGGGAAGACTTTTGAGACTTTCTGAACCACATTTTTCCTCCCCTCTGAGCCTTGGGATAAGGTCTAGTGGGAAGAGAAAAACGGGCCCCAATGGCAGACAAAGTCTTGCCCTCCTGCTCACATCTAGTGAGGGTGTCTTTCACCTTGGGTCCAAAAAGGGAGGACCCGTCGAATGGGGCTTCCATGAAAGAAGACTTGAAAGCCTCCGCAAAATGACATAAGCGCATCCAGGCTTGCCTCCTGAGGGCTATGCCTGAACTCGCTGCTCTACCCACCTCCTCGGCTGCATAAGATATGAGCCTCATGGATGAGTTGACGACGGAAGAAAGGGTGGACAGCTGGGCGTTCACAGACTGGGTCAATGCCTCAGGCAAGTTACTCGACAGGGTATCTCCCAACTCCTTTATGAGATCCCTTTGGAGCCGCGTAAAATGACACAAGAAATTCAGCGACCGCAAGGTAAAGGTCGCTGAAGACAGGGTACACTTCCCATACCTATCCATGCTCCTAGACTCCTTATTAGGAGGATGGATGGAAGTAGAAGCCACTGCCACGTCCTGCTGAGTGGCAGACACCACCACCATGGCATCCACAGGTACTCCCTTGGTCAAAAACTCTTTTCCAGGAGGCGCAGATAAGAATTTATTGGGGTGGCTAGGAACTGGCTCCACAGAGTCAGGGTGTTCCCACACCCTTCGACAAATAAGATCCAACAATTCATCGAAGGGTGGAGACACCCAGGAGGAGGAAGGCTGGGCTCCAAAGGCCTTGAGGAAGACCGACTCCTCAGAAGGGTTTTTGGATGGCCAGTTGCCCCGCTGTCTCAAGATCTCCAGGATATCGGAGAATGAGACATCATCAGAAGACGACTTCGGGGACCCTTCTGCATCATCGAGGTCGGTGTCTGAGGTGACAGACTCATCTGGGGAGTCTAGGTGCTTCCTCTTACACAGCTTCTTTCTGGGAGGCTCTTCAGGCATGGACTCTGAAGGGCCTTCAGAAAACAGGGGACCACACAAGGAGGTGTCCTCAGGCCTTGGAGCCCCGCTGTCCAGAGATAGGGGGACACCAGAAACTCTAGTCGCAGTGTCCGGGGAGGGAGATGCCGATTCGGGTGAAGTCACCAAGGACTTGGCCAGCGCGCTCCTCATAGCCTCGAAGGCGGGTCCCCCAAAATCGGAGGAGAGGCCCGTCTCCAAAACCATGACCGGAGTCGGGGTTCCCCTAGCCGAAGCACCAAGGGGGAGACTCAGAGCCGAAACCAGAGGCCCAGATATATCCCCCTCGGGCCAGACTGAGGACACCAGAGTGACGAAATCTGTAGAAGGAATAGAGAAGGTTGGAGCAGAGGTCGGGACCGAAACACTGGCAGGGGGTCTCGGGGCCGACCCAAGGACTTCACTCGACTCAGCATGCTCTGACTCCGACGACACCAAGGATGTCGGAGGAGGAAGAAATGGAACCGATACTATGGTGGGCTCCAGAGCCAACTGGACTGGAGCTGAAAATAATTTGGATAACACTGGCGACTGGAGGAGCTTCTGGACCACCCTATCTACATCCGAATCTGAAAGTCTGGAGGACCTGGAGGAGACGGAAGGGGGTCGAGAAACCCTTCCCATCAGATCCGAAACACGACTAGGAGAATGGCTCCGAATCGGCTCCAAAAGGATCGGAGCCGAAGCAGGCTCGAGAACCACCAAAACCTCCTTCGGCGCCGAAAGTTGTGGAACCGAGGAAACCAGCTCCGAAATAGATAAATTTTCCTGCGGCTCCGAGATCAATGGAACCAAGGAAGGAGACCCAGCTGTCGACCCTGAATCCTGCGGCTCTGAGATCAATGGAGCCGAGGAAGGAGACACAGCTTTTGACCCTTTATCCAATGGCTCCGAGACCAGTGGAGTCGAGGAAGGGGACATAGATCTTGATCTTTTCTCTGGCGGCTCCCAAGAAGTGGACGGAGCCGGGGACTTCTTTTTTGACTTAACCCTGGATTTTTCAGAGGGAGAAGCTACAGCTTCCTCAAAGGAGGGTTTAATTAAACCTTTCAGGATAAGTTTATTTTTTCTGTCCTGCAATACCCGTGAAGAGACAGCATGACAGACACTGCAAGATTCTTGCAAGTGTTTGGCGCCAAGACAATAAACGCATATCGCGTGACCGTCTGTCAAAGACATTTTGTAATTACATTTTGCACATTTTTTAAAGCCCGATGGCTTATGTTCTTTCTGCTCTTTAGTAGACATCACAATACAACACAAACACGAGGAGGAAAGGGAGGAACGGCTCTAATTTAAATGCCGAGACACCAGACAGGGCAAAGGCCCTCTAACTTAAACAGGCCTTGCCCGCCAAACAGAAGGACCACCACACAACAAGAAAAACAACAGTCCCACTCAGACACAAAGTCAATACAACAATGTAGCTATTAAAATAGCTTTTGGATATAAATTCTTATACAAAAACTAGCCAAGAATGATCAAAAAGAGGGTACTTAGCCACAGCCAAGTTGAGACCACGTCGATACTCCAGGAGCGGCAAACAAGATCTGGGGGTTTGGGTGTGGTGCATCCTGGGATACAGGGTTGGCCCAGCCAATGAGAGACTTCATGCTTGTTATAGCGGCCGAGTCGGAGCCGATTCTCCCCTCCGAGCCCATCAGTAATGAATGTAGGCGAGATAGGATCACATTACATCACTTGTTCCCATAATACGTGACAAGGCTGTTCTTAAAAATATCTAAACAGCGCTTGGTTTAATGCAATTTGGTAGTCTATTTCATGCATCAGCTACTCTGTCAGAGAACCAATTAGTACACTTCTCATTCCTATAGAATCTTCTACATAGGTCATCTGATGATTCTCTAGTACTTTTTGATAACCCAAAACATTCCCAGAGGTAGTCGTCTCTAAATGCCCTATACACTGAATAAGATCTCCTCTTAGATATCTATAAGAGACACTGTACAAGTTCAGATATTTTAGTCTTTCATAATAACTTAAATGCTGACATCCATAGATGCCCTTGGTATATTTCCACTGTACTCTTTCCAGTTTACTCATGCATGTTTTCTTATAGGGTTTCCATATTATTATTCCATACTCAGGTTTGGGTCTAATGTAACTAAGAAACAATGACTTTGAAGTGCTAGTTAAAAAGCAAATAGTATATAATGCATTTTATTCTATTAATAATATGGCAATAAGAATGATTTTACATGTAATTGCTTGAAGCTTTGGAACTGCAGTGTATTTGAACTCTGACCCTGGCAGTAGCCAGCTCAGCAAGCTTATGTTTTTCACTAATGATTATCTGCTGGGTCAGGAAATTAAATGTATAAAGCATTGAAAATCTTCTTCTCCTTCCTCTGGGACAATTGGCCTTGTAAATGTTATCAAGATAAGACGCAGCTGTTGGAAGAATGTGCAAGAAGAACAAAGAAGTGTATTACAAGACTGAACCAACTATTGTATTCGAGCAGGCCTGAAACCTTGAAGGAGTAACATTTACAGAAAGACATTATAACTGACCAGGTGCTTTGCAAGGCTGTGTTATTCCCAAGGGAAAGCTTTTTTAAAAAATATAACATCAGCAATCTTTATGAATAGAATACTGTTAGTAAAAGTGATGTAGATGCCCTATGACTAACCACGTCAGTAAGGTGGGCAAAACCTGAATGTAAACACTGTAAAATATTCTGTACTTCCTGCATCATGTCAGACAAAATTCTGTACTTGTATGGTTTTTTGCCTCCTGGTGTACACTAGTAAACTTTTGCATCTGAGCCTCCTGTGTTGTTATCTTTGTTTTTATTTAAGATTTCTGATTTCTTAGACTTTATAAATATTTTTATACAACCTACAGCTCTATAACTATCATTAACCAATTGGTTGATATGATTAGAAAAACCCATAACTAAATTTACCCATATACCTAGGTCCTTAAATGAGTCTACAGTTTCAATCACTGTGTGATGTATTAAAAATTCACCTTTCAATTTATGTCTCCCAAATCTCATACGTTTAGTTTTTGATGTATTTATCAGCATATTATTCTCCTGTGCCCAAATGGTCAATTTAGTCAAGTTATTTTGCAGACATGCCTTATCTTTAACACATGTAATCAGTTTACCCAATTTCAGGTCATCTGCATATAGACCGCAGAGCACCTCAGATGAAAATATTAGGTCTGAAAGATACAATTTAAACAAATAAGGCCTAGGACAAGCCCTGTGGGACACCCTGATTGTAGCCAAGGATTTCACCTGTCCAGTTGCTGTATGATACTTGCCATGTCCTACTTGTAAGCTATGCAGCTATCCATCTTATCAAGAATACATAAATACCTAGTTGTACTAATTTATTTTTCAGTGTTTTCAGTATAACCATGTCAAATGCTGAAATTAAATCTATATAAATTACATCACAGCACAATTTTCATTCATATCTGTTATTGTATTGTTATACCCTTACTTGACTATATAAGGCTGAAAATGATGTATGTGGAAAAATGAGTTTCACAGATGTTAGCTGTGATGAGGAAAGACCTTATTATCAGGTAATTTACATGTCTCTGAAGCACCCACAACTATCATAAGTGCAAATCAGCATTTCTTGCAATTGGTGGTCCATGCATCACATTCGCACAGACACCTCACCCATTCAACTTCCCACAAGCATGCACACACATACACAGCAACATATTTCTTACCTGTTTGTGGGAAGACAGATTATCCCTGACAAACGTTTTTTTTTGTCCATGCTCTTGTAAATCACAGATCCTTACAGCCAGTCAATAATGCCAGAAATTAGAGTTTCATTCTTCTGTTTATAAAGTGCATCTTAATACCAGACCTGTTTTTCTAGTAACTTTTTAACAGAATTCAAGTAATAATTAAACAATTCTACCTGGTGCCATCTTGTCCTCCAGCCCTGTCCCAAAGCCTCTCCCTACACAGACAGGGTCTCTATTAGAGCAATGAAAAGTCTAAAGATTGAATGTACTTCTATATCTGAATCAGAAATGGTTACAATGAGGTGTACATCACATGTATCCCTCACAATAACTATTCTGAATTGGGCCACTTATGTAGTATACCTAAAATGGTACTTCAAAGTGGTGTGATACATGTATTTAGGTCTTTGTTTCTATGTGGCATTTATTTTTTACACTTCTGAATGGTTTATATTAAGTATTTAATGTAATTTATTGTGAGTAAAAATTAAAAAAAAATTCCTACCATGTGTTATTTTCTTTTCTTATATTTACAGTGGCTCCTTACATTTATTCTGTCATTTCCTGCAAGTAAACCAAGGCAACTAAACCTGCACTACATGGTTTGGTCCCTGATTACCAGTTCATAAAGTCCATGTGCACAACACATAATACAACTCAGTTAATGATTCTTACATCTTGTGCATGCTGTGTGCCGCTAATAATTTATTCAGTCTCTCCTTCTTTCTCCGAACACTGACAAAAGTTTATTTTATACATACTTTTAATATATCTTTCCCACAAGACAAACAATCAGTTATGAAATAAAAACTTGTCCTTTCCTGGCTGTAGAAACAGCTGTAGCACTTCAGGAGTATCCTGAAAAGAGAGAGTTTCTCAATAAAGAAGACACATAACATGGATATTTGGTACGATGCAATTTTGAAATGACTCATGACACTTTGCATATATTTTGCATAATGATTTGCATAATGGGAAGCATTACGTGATCCTTTAAAATCTGACTATGCTGACAGTACCTTTTATGCTTTATGCTAATCCTTTGTTAAAACAACCAGTTGCCCATAAACTGTGAGATCCAATATAAGTCTGCTGTCCTGTCCTCTGGTCAGTGCAATGAGCAATTCCACAGGACTGAATTATTATGTTTAACATTGAAGTAGTAATTTGTGGGCATCTATATATATTTCTCCTTACACCTTGTATTATTTGATATATTAGTTTACGCTGAACATAACAGATTTAAGCATGAAAAAAATAAACGTTACAAAGTGTACACAGTGTGGCTTAAAAAATAGACATAATAACAGCCCATTTTGCATGTGGTAAAAGAAATGCAAAACTAGTTAGAATAACAAAGAAAAGTATACTATAACCAGACAATAAGCCAATGTTTTCTTTTTAAACAAGAAACATTTTTCTTAAATTTCACTTATGATGTAGGCAATCATACATTTACATAGATGAAAACAAACCAAATTTACATATTTTAGTTGCAAATATCATCACATCACTTATAACCAGTCGTTGTCAGTCAAGCATTATACAGCTCCTTCGAATCCTGTCCTTTTCAACCTCATTCCTCCTCCAAAATGTCATTCTGCATGTAGTGTTCCCCACAATTCCAATTTTTCCATGCAATTTGCTCCTACCCTTTTCTTAAAAGATCCTTTTTCCAGTAGTTTTATCTCTGTTACCATATTCACTACCTCTAGTAAAGTTGGTTTAGACTTTGATTTCCATTTTCTAGTAATTGCTTTTTTGGCAGCCACCATAATTAGACTTACCAAGGTCTTACTATGTCTAAACAATTCTGATTCTGTATCACAGTTCAGAAAAATCATTTTCTTAGTTATTACAATTTGATCACCCAGTATTTCTGATAGAGTAGTCTGCTGTGAATTTTTAAAGTCTGCCAAATCCTTACACTCCAAAAAATATGTTCCTAATTACCTCTTTCTTCCTCATCATACCACCAACATTTGCCATTTACCTGAGGAAAAATTCTTCAGAGTCTATTTGGGGGTATAAAAATACCTATGTAAACACGTCCAAGCAAAGATCCTAAATCTTCTAGACTTTTTGCATATTTGGGAGGCATAAATACAGTGGATATAAAAAGTGCACACACCCCTGTTAAAAAGCCAGGTTTTTGTTTATAAAAAAAATGAGACCACAATAAATCATTTCAAAACTTTTCCCACATTTAATGTGACCTATAACCTGTACAATTGAAACAAAAAACAAATTTGTTAGGGGAAAAAATATATAAAAAAAAAAAACGTACAAGTGTGCACACCCTTAAACTAATACTTTGTTGAAGCACCTTTTGGTGGATAAGGATGAATTCCCTGAAAAGAAGAGAGGGATTCACATTACCATCTGTATCCCTGGTGTGTCACTCCCAGAACCATTTGTCTGAGCTTGTCTATTGCCAAAGACAGAGAGAAACAGAGGGACAGATTTTGGGGAAGATATACAGGTTTGCAAGGGTGGGAAGGGGGAGCACTCTGCAAATAGTCATTCAGACATGTTGTACTGCACTTGTCTCAAGACTCTTTCATCCTATTTGAAGCCCCCCCGCCATTATTTTTTGACACTCTGCTTATTTCGGACGTAGGTGTACAACCTTTAACAACAACAACGTGCAGATGTAGGTGTACAACTTTTAACAAACTAGGAGAAGGAAAGATGAAAAATCTGAGTAACTCTCTGAATCAGTTTCTCTCTCTCAGCAAACTTTTTCAGGATTTCAGCATCAGGTGGTCCAAAAACAATGGCTCTATCAAAAGGAGAGTTCAAAATTTCAGCTTTAAAAGCCTCAAGTAAAGCTGTACATAACCAAGCAAACCATCTCATAATAATTCCAGGAATAGCTGCTCTGGAAGAGGCATCATCTGAATCATAAGCACACTTCAAATAGTGTTTAGTCTCTTGAGACACAGAAGCAATAAGATTAATCATAGAAGATTTTTTTCTTCAGGAAAGGGAAATGTGGCTATAATGCTCCTCGTATTCTCAAAAGAGGCAAGCGTAAATTTTAACATCTGAACTTGACAATTAAATATTCTAAAAATAAGTGTGACAGAAGTATACACTTTTCCCCAAATCTAGCAAAGGCTTCCCCAGGGCTTAGCATTTAAGAGATGTTTAACAGCAGCAGGTCTTAACACAGAAATCATTGTATGGTCAGATCTGGGATTGGAAAATAAAAATAGGTATGGCTGAGGAACTTTATACAGTCTGTCTGCTTTCTTAAGGGCAGCTGGCTGGGTGTCAGTCAAGTTACAGGCTGTAGTAAACACGTCCTCCAATGGTGGAAGAACAGGAGGAACAGGAATGGGTTCAGGAAATTCCAGTTGTAATAAATCATAAAAAGAAGTTATGTACTCACTATAGCGATCTGTGTTGTCCATTTTCATTCTTCCTCAACCTGTGGGTTTGGTTCCGAGACTCAAACGCTACAATAGTTCGTGGGAACCAAAAACCTCTGGAGTTCATCTCTTACCCACAATGCACCTATCTCACTTACCTCAGATCGAGTTTGCTGATAGAAAGAGACAAAACAAGGCTTTTTATGGAGACTATCTCTGGAATTGCAAAACTATATCAAAAAGGTAACACTCTGTCAATCCTCCATTCTTCCAGAAACTGAGAGAAAGGGGGTTGGAGGGTGGGGACTTAAGAAAGAATGAAAACAGACAACACAGATGGAATGTTGTGATGAGTACATAATGTCTTTATCTGATGTTGTCAGTTTTCGTTCCATCCTCAATCTGTGGGACAGAGCCCCCAGCTACCTTATATCCTGGGTGGACTTAAGGAAGGATGTTCCTAAGTACCATTGAGCTGAATGATACTCTACCCCTGGAGTCCAGATCCAATTTGTAATGAGTAGCCCAAGTTGCTGCTGTACAGATATCATCCATAGAAACTCTAGACTGGAATACAGCTGATGTTGCTATGGCCCTGGTTGAATGGGCTCGCAAGGGTTTCATCAAAGGAATGCGTGACTTAGTATAAACAAATGAGATACAATCAGTGAGCCATCTGGTTAATGTTAATTTGTTCACAGGTTTTCCCAATGTGGTATGTGAGAATGAAACAAATAACTGTTCCAACTTCCTAAATTCTTTTGTTCTGTGAAGATAGAATCCCAATTCCCTGTGAACAACTAGCAAATTTAAATATTCAGCTTTGTTAGGGAAACTGGGGAAAAACACCGTCAGGTTAATAAATTTTTTGATATTGGTCTATGAAACCACCTTAGGAAGAAATGAGGGATTAATTCTATCTTTGTGAAAAACAGGTATGGTGGTTTAGAGGATAAGGCTTGAATCCCTGAGATCCTTCTAGCAGAAGTTATTGCCACTAAGAAAATAGTTTTCCAAGATAGGAATTTGAGATCACAATCATTAGCTGGTTCAAAGGGGGATTGAGTGATTGCTTGCAACACCAAATTCAGGTCCCAAGGAGGGGTAGGATATTTGTACGGTGGTTTTAAAAGAACAGTCCCTCAAAAAAGCTTTACAAAGCTTCTGAGAAGCAACACTGAGGAGTCTTGAAAACCTACATGAAAGTTGGATATCACTGCTAATTGGACTCTGATCATGGAAGCCGAATCACCTTCATTGAAAAGAACAGCTAAAAAGTGAAGAATATCATGAACTGGAGGTAAAAACGGTTCACTGTTTTTCTGGAGTGCCCAATGTGCAAATCTCTTCCATTTACTTGTGTAAAGCTTGTGTAGATGAGTTATGAGACAATAGCAGAATGCGTCGGACAGGGGAGGAGAGCATGGGTTGTCTGGCTACCAATGGAATTGGAGAAACCAAGCTGTCAGCCTGAGATTTGGAATGTCCGGATGAATCATGCCTATTGGATGTGACAGGAAATCTGGACTTGGATCCATTATCCAAGGCTGTCAAATTAGGTGAGGCCAAAGAAAGAGGAACCAAATCTGTCAAGGCCCATAAGGTGCAATGAGGATAACTGTGCTCTTCAACCCGATTGCTTTCTGAAGGAACTTGGGAATTAATGGACTTGGAGGAAAGGCATAAAGAAGACCAGACGGTCAACTGTGAAGAACAGCATCCCTTGGTAACTCCTTCTGTGGCACGATCAGAGTAAAACAGCTGCTGTACCTGTTGCTTAGGGGAGTGGCAAACAGGTCACAGCATGGCTGACCCCATTTCTGGAATATCTTTTCCGAGACTGTCTGACTGAGGGACCACTCTTGTGATAAAAGTATGCACCTGCCCAATCTGTCTGCTATCACAATGGATTTCCCCAGAATGTGCATTGCTATGAGAAAGTGGCTGGATGCGATCATCCACTGCCCCACTCTGAGAACTTCTCGACACAACAGGTGGGATATGGTTCCACTTTGTTTTTTGATATACCAAACTACTGACATGTTGTCTGTTTCAACAGCAATTGTCCTCAAGGGGAGAGCAGCTTGGAAGGCCTGCAATGTTAAAAGCACTGATCTCGTCTCTAGGACGTTGATGTGCAAACTGGCCTCCACTGGGGACCAAGTGCTTTGGACCATCCTCCCCACACAATGTCCCCTTGCCCCAACTGGCAAGTGTCCGTGGTCACTGTGGCCTTGGGCTGAGGGGAAATGAATGGGCCACCCTGTAAAATTTGATTCGACTGAATTCACCACATAAGATCTCTTTTGCAATACTGGTGATTACAATGGGTGTCACCTTTGGCTGCTAAAAGATGGACCATTGTGTTGCAAGCAGCCACTATAAAATTCTCATGTGAAATCTGGCCAAAGGAACAAGCGTTCTAGAGGCTGCTATGGATCCCAGTGCCTGAAGAACTAATCATGCTGGCACCTTGTTGCTATTGACTATCTTCATGACTTGAAAATGGATTGTCTCCAATCTTGGTGGGGGAAGGGAGGCTATCACAGTCTTTGTGTTTAAGGAAGCCCCTATGAAATCTAAAGTTTGTGTTGGTTCTAGATGAGATTTTTCATAATTTATGGTTATGCCCAGGTAACAGCATGTTTGGAGAACTTTTTCTCTTGCCTCTAATAGTCGATGCCTGGTTGTAGTGGTGCTGAGCCAGTCATCAAAATATGGAAACACCCAGAATCCTTGCAGTCTCAAGTGAGCTGTTACTATTGCCATGCACTTGGTGAACACCCTGAGGGCTGTTGTGAGGCCAAAGGGCAGTACTCTGATTTGATAATGACTGGCTCTCAGCTGGAAATGTAGGAACCTTCTGGATCACCTGTTTATGTGACAGTATGCATCCTGAAGGTCTATCGAGCACATCTAATTGCCCTTTCCCAAAAAGGGGAGAATGAACTGAACCATGACCATCCTGAATTTGGTTTGCTGAACTGACTTGTTTAAATTGCTGAAATTCAAAGATGGTCCCTGGTCTCCTGTCTTTTTTGGAACTAAAAAGAACCTTGAGTAAATTTCTGATCCTTTCTTGTCCAGTGGGACCTCTTGGATGACTCTTTCTTATGGCAGCTTTTGTATTTGCAGTGCTGCCTGTTCCCTTTGACTGGGTGGGACATTTGGGATTATTTTTGCAAATGGATAGAGAAAGGGCAATGGTATACTAGACCCATCAGGCCTCCTTTCAAGAGTACGGAAAGGATTTACCAGAGACGGAATCTCTGTACCCCTGGTTTTGTGGGCTACCTCTGCTGTGGGGAAGGTGTCCTCTGTTAGAGTGCCCACCTCTGCCTCTGGAGGAACTACCACCATGTGTGTCCTAAGAATACCCTTGGGATTTCCTGAACCATATTTTTCCACTGTTGCACTGATTCCTAGAAAAGTGTTTTTGCAGAGTGGAAAAACTTACGCTCACAGCAGAAAGGGTTTTCCCATCCTTTTCACACGTTGTTAATGTGTCTCTAACTTTAAGGCCAAACAGGAACATGCCTTCAAAGGGGGCATTGATGAATGAAGACTTGAAGGGCTCCACAAAATCACACAAGTGAATCCAAGCATGTTTCCTTATGGCGAAGCCTGAACTCACTGTTCTAGTTGTTCCCTCAACTGTATGTGAAATGAGCCTCATGGAAGAGTTAGAAATGGAGGTTAAGGTGGCCATCTGAGAGGTAACAGACTCTTGAACCTCTTCAGAAATGGCTCCAACGGGGTATCCTATAATTCTTTAATCAAATCCCTCTGAAGTCTGGTAAAGTGTGCCAGGTAGTTCAAGGACCATAAGACATAGGTTGATGACACATAAACTCATTTCCCAAATCTGCCCATCATCTGAGACTCCTTGCTGGGAGGATGGAAGAGGAAATGTCCTCTGCTAGTTCCTTTTTTGTGGATGCCGCCACAAACAAGGCATCCACAGGAAAACATTTCATCCAGAATGGCTTATCTTCAGGGGCAGTGATAATTTTATCTGGTCTCCAGGGAATCAGATCAATAGCATCAGGGGCCTTCCATGCCCATTGAGAGATTGACTCAATGAGTTCATCAGTGGGTGGAGTTACCCAGGAAGTAGATGGGTGGGTACCAAATACTTGCAGGTAGACAAATTCCTCAAACAAAGGATTAATGGGCTTCCAACCACCTCTCTGCTTAAGGATTTCTAGGATGTCTCCAAAGGAGACATCATCAAGAGGTGACTTTGGGGATCCTTCACCTTCCTCAAAATCCATATCCTCTGTGACAGATTCCTCCGGGGAGTCCAAGTGCTTCCTCTTGCACTTTTTCTTCCTAGGGACCTCGCCAGTGGGGTGGTCTGGGGAGGTATCAGGAGAGGCCAGCATGCTTGGAAGCCTGAGGCTTTGGTACTCGCTATCCCAGTGAAGGAAGTGGTTGAGATTCTGGTCGAAGATGTGACATGGTTGGTTGATCCGAGAGGCAAGGAACCGACTGACTGACCAAAGTAGACAAGGCTCTCGCCATAGCCTCAAAAGCCGATCCACTCAGGGAAGGAAGGGATCCTGGATCCAAAAGAATGGAACTCGGTACCATAGTCCCACCCTGCCCTGAGGAGAACCCCCCCCCCCCCAGGGCAGATGCCAGAGATGAGCTAATCCATGCCGAAGCTCTGAGACACAGAGAAGACCCTGAAAAACTATGAGTTGACTCTAGTCACTTGGAACCAACAGACAGATATGGCTCTGTGCGGCCTCTGATTCTGAGTGAGCCGAAGAATTCAGAGCAACCACCAGCACTGAAGATAAATATAACTTGGGACCCAATAGAGTCAGTACCGGACAACTCAGAACAGGTGTCGCTAAAGCTTCCAATGAAGTTAGAGGAGGAAGATGATGAGGGGGAGTTGCAGACTAAAGTCTCTGACTAAAAGGGGTAGGAACTGAAGTGGTCCTTGTCACACCTTGCACCCAGAGGATTTTTCTCACCAGCCTCTCCATATCATCTTTAGTAAGACTTCTGGAAGAATGGGTGGAAATGACAGAGGGAGACTTAGGTCTTTCCAAAAATGGAGAAGGAAGCCTGTCTGGAAAGGGGTCTATGGAAGGAGAATATTTAGTTCTCAGAACTGGAAGAAATTCCTGTGTTGGTACTGAAGGAAGACTTTTATCATGTCCCTTTGGAGTCAAAGACAAGGCCAGATCTGAAGTCTTAGGTGCAGTAGTCCACGGTTCTGACAAACATATCAGAACCGAATATTTGGGCAATTTTGCTATCAGTTCCAAGGGAGTAGAAGGAACCGATACTTTTTTATTCTTTGGGCTCGGACCAGATGGGGAAACTGGAGATGAGGCGCTTCTCTTCTTCACCTTTTCTGAAACTTTAGAGAAGGAAGAAAAGGCAGGACTAGAAATGTCCAATTTACTTAAAGGTTTTCCTTTAGATAAACTGGTCATTCCAGCTATGGCCTCTCCAAAAATAGGGAAGTAGTCCTTTCAAAATCAATTTATTTTTTTCTCTCCACAAGCACCCGACGACTAAAGGAGTGACAAATTGAAGAGTCCCCCTGAAGATGGAAGGGGCCCAAATAATACTTGCAAAGAGAATGTGTGTCAGAATAAGGAATCTTATGACCACACTTTTCTCAGTGTTTGAACCCTGCCGGGCCTTTTTATTTATCTGCCATTTTCATGTAAGAAACACACATACACACACACGTTCTCTCAGCCAAGAGCCTACTAGTAGATACAGAAGAGAGAGAGAAAAAGTTGAAAGTTGTTTGGAAAAAAGGGAAATATCAACAATGGTATTTAAGAACTACACCAAGTGTACAGAAAAAGAAGGAGAAAGGGGATACTAACAATGGTAGTTAAGAATACTTTTGTACTTGAAAGGAAACAGGTAAGGGATTGTTTTTCAAGAAGAAAAGTAAAGAAATTTAGAATAAAAAAAATACAGTTTGAAAGAAACACTTATCTGTTCGAGAGGAGATATGGCACCACATCTAACCTGAAAACAGCAAACAAGATCTGAGGTAATTGGGATAGGTGCACTGTGGTAAGGGATAAGCTCAAGAGGTTTTTGATTCCCACAAGCTATTGTAGCAGCTAAGCCAGTTCCAAGGATCAGAACCGAACCCACAGTTTGAGGATAGAATGAAAATTGACAACATCAGATCAATTTTTTCAAGGACAGTGTAATGCGTTCAGACTGGCGGCAAAAAAGTTCTGAGGGTCGTTTGCCTGGACATCATCTTTATGCCCTATGCTATGCGAGCAACAAACGTGTAATGTACGGCATACCTTAAAGCAACAGTAGGCTTTTGTATACTAGCCAGATGTTGGGTTACCTGAGCCAGGGAATCCCAATCATAAGGAATACTGCAACCAGTGAATGGAAGGACATCAGCAGTTCTCAAATAGTAAGACCAGCCTCCATGGAGAGGTTGGGGGCCTTTTTCAGGGGAGGCTCAAATAAGTCTGAAAATGTTATGCACTTAAAAGTCTAGATATTCAGTATTCAATTTATGTGGCCAAAGCTACAGAAGGATAACAGTCAATTAATGTATTAATTTGTTGTAAATCGATAAAAAATAATGCATTAAACCAAATCTTCACTATTTCAAGCATGTGTTTATGTCTGGATTCTACTGTTTACTGGGTAGCATATACTATTCTTGCATGAAAAAGCTCAAAGTACATTTCTGATATATATGGGACAATCATGGACTTTATGGGAGTTGTAGGCTTACTGTGAAAGAGGATGGGAACATCTATCTTACAATACTGCAGCTGGTATTTACTTGAATCCCAGCTGATCTTTTCACATCATATTTTAATTTTTGTGCTTATGTATCTAGCTGTTGAGCATTTTAAAACTTGTTTCCTACTCAAGGCTCCAGTGTCAGACTAGGTTGCTTAACAGATTTTTAGAGGTTTTGTTCTATCACACATATCAGGTTCAAATATTGCAACATACTGCATCAACCCAGAAAACATTATAATTCTAAAGATTACTTTTCTTCTGTTGTTGGTATATGGACAACTGAACTTTTTGTACAAGGTTTCATCTCTCTGATGTTAGAATATGATCTATGTACTTCAGATGTGCCATTCTTATTTTATAATTGCTCTTACTTAACTGGAACTTATGCTTTCTTAATCTATTTAGCAGCTGTATCAGTCCTTTGTAAAACTCTGTGTGTCTAGACCCCCACCAAAAGTTCAACACCTATGTTTACAATACCCTCTAACCCTTCGGTTATGTGGGTAACAATTCTTTGAAACTTCACTTAAAAACAGCTTTTGTCCCCATGCCTTGAACTGGTGCTCTGTACAGGTTACAAATGTGCAAACAGCTATTTTTCTATGACTTTTAGTCCCAGTACTCCAAAAATATTTATTTATTCATTCATTCATTCATTCCAGTTGTTGACAGAATGATCTGATGTGGTGCACACCTCTTTTCAGCAAAGTCCCGTGGAGAAAAGATCCAGCAGAGTGAATTAGAACCATGAAATAAACAGCAATTAACATTAGATATTTGTATGAAAGAAATACACTTTACAATTAGTAGCTACAACTTTTAATAAACAAACATTTCTACAAATATTTCTACAGCAGCAATATATAATAGTGATTCTAGGTGAGAGCTAGGGAGAACTGAGAGGTAAGTAAAAAGGAGGAATGTGGAGGGCAGATAAAGAGAGTATTTAGAGAGAGAGTGGATGACAGGGATAGAAAGTGGGAAAGCAGAGGTACAAGGGCATGGGGAGGGGGTATTAATTAGAGACAGGAAGGGTTTGGAAGCTTAGTTTTAATTTAATTCAAAAGTAGAAAGAAAAGGGGTGGAGCTGTAGATATGGGATAGGTAAATAGGAACAGCCCAGAAGATAAATGATGTAAGGAGAGTTAGGTGGCTTTGTGGTAAGAATTTTGAGATAGAGAGATGTAGAAAATTAGACTTAGGTAAAAGGGTGAAAGGCCAAAGTTGGATGTAAGGAGGTTGAGGGTAACTAGGAATGAATTTACATGGAGTATGAGGGAGGGGGGGAGAGAGTAGTTTGAAAAGGAGTACGGCCAGGTACTGGTGCAATGGTAGTGCCATGTAGAGGTGAGGTATACTTTGAGGTTGTGTTGGAATCTTCAAATATGATATCACACTCTGCATCTGATCCAATGTAAATTTAACATTTTGTTTAGTAATTCTTGACAATAATATGACTTGCACTCTTATCTCAGCATTTCTGGTGCAGGTTCAGTGTTGTCTTCAACTGTACTAACATTTTTGAATTAATAGTGCCAACAAACAGCTGATTTTCCTATTTCTTTCCAACAACCTGGAAGTTCTTTTGAACATACTTGTCTTTCCTTCTGCAATCTTAAAAAAGATTATATTACAATTTAAGTAAAACTGATTCAATGTAAGACATTTCACTTATTAGCCATACCTAGTATACAAGGTATGAATTTCATATGCCATACTTTCTGCTCACCCCATGGTTCTCCTCATGACTCTTAACAGTACATTTGCATTCTGTTTCACATTTACATTACATTTCTGTCTTTTTTTCGATCCACATTTTATCAGACATTTCACTCATTCTGCATACATTCATAACATTTGATAAAGCTAGAGTTGCATTTCTAAATAGCATGCATTTTCTTTGATCATTTCTTAGGCAACAAATTAGTCTTTCTCTTATTTATGAATTATGCAATTTACTAAATTATTTGTTTTTGATTTTATTCCTTAGCTAATTAATAAACACACTGTGCCCCTGTAAAGAAAAAAAATGGTTTACAAATGTCAAGTTCTTTCCAGGATCACAATTCCTGAAATTCTCTCTACTGTTATTTTAAGAATAATGCATCACTGGGTATAGCAATGCTGGGTTTACTCTATGATTGGCATGATTTAATCATGAGGACAAGCCTGAGTGATCCACTTAGCAAGCCAACCCATGGTAAACCAGCATTACCCACACACAAGAGTTGATTATTGCTATTATACAGTGCTTTTATTAAAAAAAAAGGAGAAAAAAGAAAGTGGCTTAGTGGCTACATTTTTAAATAATAGCAATGTCGATCCAAATCATCTTATGTGACTGGGGATGGCTTCATAATCCCCTACACATGTGTAGGTGCTTGTATGTGCTGTCACATGCATGGTGCATTATGCTGAATGCAGTATGCATGTGTCATTATATTGTCTTTCTAGGACTCAGGAGTGCATAAGCATGCTACCATATTTTTTTAAAAAATGAGAATATTTGGTTTTCCAGTGTACATAATTAGGATGATAAAAATGGTCCAGCTCTCCACAATGGGTTATGCAGGGCTATCGTCTACAGAATCAAAGAAAAAAAAAAAGACTGATTCATTGATTTGAATTTGACAGAATGTACTATGCTCTGTATTCAACCTCTTCCTAAGAGGCCAGGAGTTAAATCATAGTCCTGGAATACAGAAAATGTCAACGTTGTAAAATGGCGGTTTATCTGAGGATGGGGAAGGGGGAAGCAGAATGTAACACTTTTGCAGCTTCTTACTGGAAATACTCACCTATTATCATCCTTTAGACAGCAAAATGGGTCTACAGTGGAAGTATGATGGAAAAAAAACTGAATGCTAATTTGGGAAAGAACAGCCTGTCCAAAATATGTGATTTGCATAAATTAAGAGTTTTAAAAGAAATTTGCACCAAACATAATAAAATCAACTCTCAGCTTGCTGCATCTTGCGAGAAGGAAATTTCCATATGAACTTATGGTCTGGTATCTAGCTCACTGGTGCCCTAATTCTCTGCTAAATGCATGTATAGAAGAGGGCTATCCAAAGTCTCCTCATCAGAAGCATCTTCCACACTATAGATTACATCTCAAGGTACCTCCTGAAAGTGAGAAGGAAAGATCATATGGCCACACTTCCTGTCATGTTTGCTTAAAAATTTCAGTATATCTTTAGTCTGTCAGTGCAGATAATGTGTTATATTCTAAATGTGCGCTAATAGATTTTCTAGATAGTCTCCTTACTTTAAAATATCAAAATCTAAGCCATTTTCCACACTTGTATGGGTGCCAGAACTGAAGCTCACACTGCCTGCACATTTGTTTAGGCTTTCTTTCTTTTTTCTTTTTTTTTGTGTGTGTTACCTGTGGCAGCATTCAACATATCTTTAAATTCTGAAATGCTTGAGACCAGAGGATTGCTCCTTTGCTACCTCCCTCACTTTTTTTAATTTTTTGGCTTTCTGATATTGTTCACAAGACCAAAAATGCAGCATAACTTAATACAAATCACAGCCATACAGCATCTTTCTTGTCTGGTGAATGTGATCACTCCTGCACATGAAAATGCTATTAGTACAACTCTTTTCAACAGGCCTCTGCACCACAACCACTGCTGCAAAACATACAGCTTTAGCATCAGGGAGTGTTGTTCAAGTAATCTGTTTAAAATATCAGCTTAAAATTTCCCTATTATACTGCACGGCACAAAAAGCATTAGACATAGCATACAGAGGCCCAGTTTGTGCAGCTACTTTTTACAATACATTTTTTTCTGCTTTTAACTCTATACACCAAACGGACACTCATAGATATATATATATATATATATATATATATATATATATATATATATATATATAAAACACAATGTCAAACAAGACAATACAAAAACAGGGAATTTTCTAATCGACCAAAGCATCAAAATTTTCTGCAGCAATCCTTGGAAGCCAAAGCGCTCCTCACCCCATGAAATTCTGATATCTGACAGCAAGAATTTCTTTCCTACAGCCAATCTGGCTGGCAGCCAGGATCTGACCATGTGGCCAAGTAACAATATATTATAAGAAGCAACAGCAAAATTGGTGTAACTAGGGAAATTATTTTTCTGAGCTATGATACAGAATTAGAATTGCCTAGACATAGTAATTTCTTGCTCAGTCTAATTATGGCTGCCAAAAAAGCAATTACTAGAAAATGGAAATCAAAGTCTAAACCATCTCTACTATAAATAGTGAATATGGTAACAGACATAAAACAACTGGAACTGGGATATTTAGAAAAGGGTAGGAGCAAATTACATAAGAAAAAAATGTGAATTGTGGGAACAATACATACAGGGGAGGAATGAGTTTTAAAAAAGGCAGGATGTGAATGAGCTATGTAATGTTTCACTGACAATGACTGGGTAGACTATAAGTTATATATAATGTTTGCAGCTAGAATTATGTCAATATGGTTTGTGATATAGAATGGTTGCAAATGAGATTACGTCAATATGGTTTGTTTTCATTAATGTATGAATGTCTATGTCATAAGTGATAATTTAATAAAGATGTTTCTTGTTTAAAAAAAATCAACAGCAAGATAAAATGTTGAAGAAATGAGGAGTCAGAAAATTACTGATGGCTCTGCCCAAATCCGAATATTTGGAGAGAAAAGAATAAAGAAGCAACATCAGTGAATCTTAGCTATATGGAATTATTACATAGCTATGTAATAGTGCACTGAGTTGAAAACTGGAAGATTTCACACTAAATTCCTCCCCTGTACTTGCATATTTTAAGACTCACAGTTGTATTCAACTTCCTTGCATTACTGAGTGTCATGTGGAAACCACCTTCCAGGTTGCTATGTCTTGCTAGGTTATTCTTCTAACAATCCTGACATCAATTTATGGTTGTGGCTTAACAGCAATGTGCTATCTTTGTCTTTCAAGAAAGGTTACAGAATTTCATTAAAGTAAGTTTGCATCTCCTCAGCTTAAAGTCTTTTAAGAGAACAGAGATAATGTAGCAGAATTATTTTTCCAAATTAACTGCCACAAGTGATCTTCTCATATTTGAAGAGTATGTAAAAACTAATTTACACCTAACTGTCCACTCTGGGTCTTCAAATAAAAAAAAAAAAAAAAACAAACAAAAAAAAAAAACAAAAACAAACGAGCAGTAGTGATGAATGTGACTCTTACTAGCTGAAATATGTAAAATACCCCCAACAGTTTGCTGATGAAAGTAGTGAAGATAATTGTTAGTTTATACTGCAATATATTTGCAGATACACTACAGAAAGTCTTAAAGCTGGGGACGTGGCCAAGATGGTGGCAAGCTAACAGCACAGATTCTTAGCTCTGCTATCTAAATTATATTTCTGACAGGAATTTTTAAGTATTTGCAGTCATGGACATATCAGTCTCTAAATTTATCTTTCACTAAGACGTCTTAAAGTCTACATTTGAATTTTGAACTTTTAACATATCAAATTCCTGTCATTTACAAGCAGAAATGGCTCTGTCAGTTCTTAAACATGAGCTACTCTAAGAATAATTCTCAGGACTCGACTTTAAAGAAGGAATTACAAACCTTACTTAGCATACAAGCTCTATCAATAAAATGGATAAAATGGACAATAAGCTTTATACTTCAGAAGACCCAGATTGCTCTCATGGAAGAACATTAAATGATACAGAAGGCAAAGTGTCAGAACAACATTTCATGGATTTTTTACTTAAACAAAATACTTCACTACTCAACAAACTAAATGATCCTGAAAACAGATCCAGAATGAATAATATGTGCATTTATTGTTAAGTTTCTCACTTTTGTTAAGTTTTTTTTTTTTGTTAAGTTTCTCACTTCCTGGATTCCCAACTGTGATGATTGGAGAGAGATGGACAAAGGCTACCAGCCTAGTCAAACAGAATTTAATACATAATTCTATCATTTGTATAAATAAATGCAAATACAGGCTTGTGTTGTTAAATGAAAGAAAAACACTGTAAAATGTGAACTTCAAGATTGTTACAACATTGCCATCTGCTGTAAGGGAAAAAACAAGCCAGGCATTTCAAATGTCTTTGAAAGTACAATTATCGAAAAAATGGTGCTAGAGCAGCTAGCTGAACACATTCTTCCTATTGTCTTAACTTAAGGAATAATTGTTAAAGTGTACATGTGGAAGGTGCTTTATTGCTTTGGTTTCTGCTAGAGTGTATATGTGAAATGCCTTTTATTGCTGTATTCTCCTGTGCAGGTGTTAGCTTGCTAAATAATGTAAATGGAGTTTCTATTAGCCTGGGAACTCAGAGCAGGTGTCAAGATGATGCAATATGAATACTGGAGAAAACCCAAATGTCAAAAATGATGTAATCTTGGGAGGGCCTTAGAGACATGTTTGTGAGTAATGTTTAAATACTATTTCTCACAAGAGACCAAAAAGCATTTTGACTTTGGACATCTAACCCAGCACTGCTTATGCTCTTTATGTATGTAAGTAGGATTGTAGCACTGTGTTTTCTCTTAAGATTAGCTAAAGATTAGAAAGTTAGATTAAGTATTTTTCTGTGTAATCAGATCTTTCCTATGATATTATTTTAAGTTTCTGTGTGATCTCTGAACTCTTAGATATCTCTGTGGTGTAGTAGTTTTGTCTTGCATTTTAATTATTTATTATTAAATATTTTTAAAACCTTCGACCTGTGGCTGGTTTATGTAGTGATAAATTATGCTGTAGAGTACATTATATATTTATACAGCTTACTGTCTAAGCCCTTCCAATAAGCCTTAGACTGAATAGTCACATTACCATTGGATATTAATATTGCACAGTAATAATTGGACACCCTTTGTAGCTGATATTTATTAGCTGGTGGTGGCAGTAATTACTACTGTATAGCTGGGTAAAGGGGCACAGCTGGAGAACCTGTGCCAGCCTTTTTTCCCAGGAGGGTCTGTGTGGTTGTATAACCTCTTCTCAAAGTGTGTGTGTGGTGTGTCAGCTAGCAGGGACACGAAGCACTGGTTGGACAGAGAGGGTACTGGAGGTTAGCTTGCCAGCTAGGCTGAGATCTGGACCCTTATAGCTGTGCCAGTGGGGGGTCTTTTTGGGGACCTGGTGAGCAAGGGAGCAACCAGCCCCAGAATGACTGTGATCTCCATGTGCACTTAAAGGAAATTGTACTTTACTGTGTGTATTAATTATCCTTTCTCTTCTATGAAACGACCTCCCTGGTGTTAGTGGTGAGGATTGAGGCTCCTTGATTGCTGAGCCAGGGCACGGTCGTCACACCAACATTTTAAAATTACCAGAGTATTTTTCTTTTAGCACTGAATTAGCTCACAGATCATTGGTGGTTCCTTCATCATTCAACATGGTAAATATTAAACTGAGACCTATTACAGTAAGATTTTTTCTTGTCAAGATAAAGAATTCTAAAAAGTGCCTGGTCAAATTCACCTGTAAAATTCAATGACAATATAATAAGATTTGACAATGACTAGTCTCCAGATGAAAATAATGTATTTCCTTAACAAACGAGTTGTAAAAGAAGCAATTCAAAGTACATTTGTTGTTCCCAGCTAGACTTAAAGTCTTTCTTTCAGATGGAATTAAAACTTTTGAAACCTTGGACTTTGCTGTATCCCTTTTAACATCTAATAAAATTTTAGAACAAGTGGATGGTATGGATTGGTCCTTTTTTCAGACAAGCCCAACAAAATGGTTGGAAAACTATTGATAAGAAGAAGAAGAAACTAAAAGACAAATATTTAATATTTCTTTTTTTATATTCTTCATAAGCTTCACAATATTTCACCTGTTTCAATTACAACTGTGATACTCCTGATGGAATGAAACAAAAGGAACCTAAACTTAAAACCAAAAAACTAAGGTAAAATTATTTAATTTTTCTATTCTTTTCATGCCAATACATATATCATTATAAACAGTCATTAACATTTGTCTAAATCTTTCTATTAAAATACTTTAAGTAGTGAAAACAAAAGAAAAGATTTTTAAACAATTGCATTAATTGTCTTTATACAGTTTACCTTCATAACAGCGAAACACAGTGGTGCGAGTGCTCATATTTGCGAATCGTAACCACGAAACTTAAAACAGTGACAGTTGTAAATGTTCAAAAATCAACAAATCGAAAAGCCGATTCGCTGATTTTTGAACATTAATGTCGAAAAAAATTAAAGTGTAATGCAGGGGGGCAAGCCCCCCCTGTACCACCCATGTGGAGGGCTGCACCCCCCACCCCCCCAACTTTATTATTCTAACTCCGAGATCACACTACAGTGGGGAAAGGAACCGTTTTCCAATCCCCACTATAGTGCAAACTGCCCCAGAATGTCGAATGTGCAATGAGCAAATCTCACTGTGCATTTGCTCATTGCATATTCGAACCTTTTTCCGTTTGGCATTTGCAAACTTTGCAAACTGCCTTTCGGAAAATTGCTGTTCCCTTTGTGCAATACGCAAATGTAAAGGTAAACCCTTTATACAGCACTCTATGACAGTACAGGCTTTCATTAAAACAAATGAAGGCTTAATATACAAATTAATTGATAAACTTAGTAATTTAGCCCTGATTCAGTAAAGCATTAGTATTCTGAACATTTATAATTACGTAGAATGGGTCTGTGATTCTTGAGTGCTTATTTGACAGTGTTTGAGTGACAGTTAAATATTTACGGTTACTATATTTACAAAAATGTTTCTGTTTTTTCTTGTTTCATTTCCTGTCTATACTGGAACTTCTCTCTGGTGTTGTATTTATCATTTAAAAAAATGTTGATTTAGATGTTGTTTGTACTGCTTATGCACTTTTATTTGTATAAAATGTGATTTAACTTCAGCTGCTTCTCACATAGTCATAAAGGGAGCTGTTTAATCAAACAAGAGCTTGAGCTGGTTTTTGAAGCATTTAAATTGCTTACTTACTTGCTTATCAGCTTCCCACCGAGATTGCAAGCTAAAATGCATTTTTTTTTAACTTCTACTTAGGCTTCTTCATACTTAAACATTCTATTACCTTAATAATTCCCCTTATGAATATGCAAATGGATCAATCTACAAAGTACTGCTCATTGTTGATGTAATCATCAAGGTTAAAGGTCATACATGAGCCATTACTGTTTTTCAGCTATTTAAAGTGATTAGTACACTTTTTATGCTGGTAGCCCATTCAAGAACTGTTACTTATTTAAAGTGAAAGGCATACTTTTATCTTGAAAAGACATTAGTGAATTTTTATTGTTTTTCACTTAAGGGGCAAGTTTTATTTTTATGCATATATATATATAAAAATATATATATATATATATATATATATATATATATATATAAAACCCTAACAACATATGTTAAATAAGAACCCTACTTTTAAATAATTTCATTCAAAAGATTTAAAGTATTAAAAAGATGATAAAGAATTTATAAAACAATTTATTTTTGATTTACATCTATCAATTAAAAAATTACAAATGCTAGATTAATAATGGCATAAGTGAAACAACAGGGTACATAATTTTGTTCATTTATGCATACCTCTCGGCTGTACAGATTTTTGCAGAGTGTCTGAATATTTGTCTCATATTTTTGGTTTGTTCCTTGTAATATTATGGTTTTCTGGCAAATCACTGGAAAAATCATTGAGGGCTGAAGTCAGAAAATAATGACAGACATTTGAGTTTTGGATTTCATGCCCTTCAGAGAATTCATGCTAATGAATAACCTGTTATTCCATCAACTATGTAAGTTTGTGTGGGCAATATTTTAAGGGTGTACCTGTTTTTCAGCCTTTGTCCCTCCATCATTTGTGGCTTTGTCCAGATTTCTAGCTCTAGGAGACTGAGAGGTATGCATTTATGTCATAAAAGAACTAACAATTATTAATGAATTAAGATGTTATGCTGTCACTGATATTAATAGTAGAAAAGTTATAAAAGTATAAATAAAAAATAATACAACGATTGTTTTGCCAGTGATGGCCTGCACCTGTTACCCTTGGGATTCCGGTTACTAGCTAAGGCTCTTGCCACCCCTATGGTGCCTTTTTTAGGTATGGTTCAAATGAAAATTCACCACCATAACAGGTACAAGCAAGCAAAATTTGAGGGTAATGCTACTCAATGCTAGAAGTCTAAACCTCAAAATGCAATAATTCTAGGCACTCCTTAAAAGGGAGAACATCAACATCTGTAAGGTGACAGAGACCTGGTTCAAGGCTCCAGAGAGCACCCCTGCATTACCAGGCTATAATTCATACCACACCTTTCAGCCACCTAACCTAAACCGAAACACAAAAGGTGGAGGAATGTCCATATTCATTAAGGATATCCACACCTCCGGGCTAGTTGCTCAGCATAATGCATCTGAGATTATCCAAGTGCAACTAACTCTGGGCAAGACTGCAATCCAAATTGTAACTTGCTACAGACCCCCCACCATGCCCCAGGATTCCCACTCCTCATTTCTTGATACACTGGAAAATATTAGGTTACAACCTAACACCCTAATAATGGGTGATTTCAACTACCCTACCATTAACTGGGAAAACTACTTATGTACCAACTCTTTTGCTCAAAGTTTTCTGGAATTCATAAATTCCAATGCCTTGGATCAACTTATCCACACAAGCACAGGAAAATAATTTTCTTGGGTGCCTTTTTGGCTAGGCTTGTATAGGCCCTAAGGCCGATAGCCTAGTACCTACCTATGAACCTAAAAAGGTGGAAATGTTTGTTGCCTGAACAATACCATTTTCTTTTACTTTTGAACAGAAGTGAATTTGTTTAAAGCTCAGATACAGGAATCGATCTATCAAATTAATATATTATTTGTACAAACTGTCATATGACAGTGTTTTGGAGAGATGGGTAAATTCCCCATATTTCAGATAATTAAGAGGTTCTCCCGTTCGATTCTCAGCTTGGGTTGGGAGTGCCTTCTGTGTGGAGTCTGCATGTCCTCCCGGTGGTTGAGTGGGCGTTCAAAAGACATGCGTTGAATGGGCGTGCCTTTGTTGAAGGTTGGGCATCGGGCTGGCAACTCGACACCATAAAAACCAACTGTCAATCATTAGCAGACTGGAGTTCCGCTGTGGCGACCCCTAACCGGGAAAAGCCGAAAGACAAACAACAACAACATTGTCTCTGGTTGAATGAATAAGACATACTACCTTTTGCGGTCTATGGAGTTATTATCAAGTGTAATTGCTTTAAACTTCATATCGATACTCTTATACACTTACAAAAACTTATCTTACTGCATATCTTATTACATACATACCAATTTATTCTTAATCAGTAAAAAGTTAAAACATAATTATTGATATTATTGCATAATTATGTATAGTAGTTATATTTAGAGTCTGACAATCTTTACAATTTTACATTTAAATTATTAAAGACTGTTCAAATATTATCTGAAACAGATGAAAATAGTATCACATTTTACACAACTTATACTAGACTGTGTCTACATTGGTTAAAGATATGTAATAGTAAGTTGAATATATAATATACCTGCTAACTTAATTTACTAAGCTACTTTCTGTTTAAAGTTAAATTTTAGATAGAGTGAAGAGTACATCTCGGAAGTGACTTTAGAGGGTAAGCTTGAATGGTAATGTTATTCAAGTGTGGGGTTCTATACCTCAGGGATTGTTTAGATTATTTTTTAGTTCAATTTTTAATGTTCTCTTATTCAAATGCTTATCAGTGGGTGTCTATGAACATTAGCTACAGAGATTTAAAAGATATATATAAACCATTCTCTTCAGTATTATATCTTTTTTTCCATTTCTATTAAAGTAATAACAGGTACATATGACTAATTATACTACTAATAATATATTCAAGAAGTGTATCTCAATGTTAATGGTTTAAATGATAGTAGCAAAAGGGGAATTGTATTCAAATATTTAAAACTGCTTAATGCTCAGATTGTATTCTTACAAGAAACACACTTTTACAGGAAGATATAGACAGAGTTAATTCCAATAACTATTCAGTATTAGTGAGTTCTCATTATAAACAGAAAAAAAGGTGTGGTTATTCTGTGGAGAAACTCTGTTTTTATGCCCAAACTCATAAATTTGTACTGTGATAAATCTGGCATGCTTTGTCTGGTATCTTTGAATATAAATGGAAAGATTTATGCATTAATCAATTTATATTGGATTCCTGGCCTGGGAAAAAGAGGTCAAACATGAGTGTGAAGGCATTATACAATACTCTAAAGGGTGTGTAATACTGGCAGGTGATTTTAATTGTATATTATTTGATAGTAATACTAATGCAAAAAATACACAAAGGAAACCAGCCACATCAAAGGCATTAATTGACTTTACTGACATGTTCAATATTAAAATTAATATCAATATTAAAAATGTAAATGAGTACACTGAGTCAAATTCATTATTTTTTACACACCATTCACACCATCACAGAACTCAATCAAGAAATGATAGAGTAAACATTTCAAGAGACAACTTCAAAACTGGATAAAGTTAAAATAATTCCTTTGTCTGATCACAGCACAATTACATTTGACTTGGTAATGAATACTACTTTAAGGAATTCTATATAAGAAGGTACAAACTTTCCTAAATATAAATCTTACTGATGATATATGAGAAATATACATATAGGATTCTATGAAGTTGTACTTATATGGCAAAGTTCTAGCTTGGCGTATTAATAAGAAAAAAGAGTGGAATAAAGACTTATTAGATTTACAAATGAAAATCAATAAATTAAAGTTAGATATACAAAAAGGAAATAATTTACTAAGAGAACTTGATGAGATGAACAAAATATTTACAAATATTACATCATAAAACTATGATTAATTTAGAAAAGATTAAATTATTCTATGAAACCTAAAAATCAAAGAAAAATAGCAAATAGAACAAAGAAGATTATTAAATCCAATCACACAAAAGAAATTTATATTCCGGGTACTAAGAAAAGAGTTTCAGATTTACCGGGTATTTTAGAGGCTTTCAACTCACATAACACAGAAATTGAAACTCAGAATGTAATAAAATCCTTCTTTAAGAAATTAAAAAACTAACAGAAGACCAAATAAAGTTAACTGATAAACCTTTCACAACGACTGTGCTTAAATCACAAATTAATAAGTTATAATTAAATAAGGTTCCCGGAATTGATAATAGTTTACCTGAAATGTATAAATTATTAACTAAAGAAGCTTTAGGCTTATTGTTAAAAGTATATACTTTAGTTAAAGGAAATAATGACACCCCCTTTCCTGGAAATATACATTAATTTACCCAATTCTAAAATCAGAGAAAGATACAAAAGAGTGTTCATCCTATAAACCAATATCTCTATTAAACATTGATTATAAAATGTTTATGGCAATACTTGCGAGTAACAAAAAAACACCAAAAAAGGCAAGAGGTAGACTGTCAGCAGTTTTTAGCATAGTTAAACTTTAATAGTCGCTATCCATCACAAAGACTTCCTCAGAAACGTAGTGTAAAAACATACCCACCATTATATAATTACATCAATTATTTAAAAAAAAAATCACTTTCAACCAATTCTGCAAAACATGTTTCAAATTACAATTGCTATTTGCTGGCACACAAAAATCAAAACTTCCTAAAAAAACTAATACTTTCTAATAGTCACTTTTCTTTCTATTAAATAATTTACATAATTGGTTGAAAGTGATTGGTTTTTGAATTAATTAATGTAATTATATAATGGTGGGCGTGATTTTACACTATGTTTCTGAGGAAGTCTTTGTGACGAACAGTGACTATTAAAGTTTAACTATGCTAAAAGCTACTGACAGTCTACCTCGTGCCTTTTTGGTGCTTTTTTGTTATTTAGTTTTTTATTACACCTTGCGGGTAGTTACTGTTTTTTTAGCTGAAATACTTGCTAATAGATTAAAACAGTTGCTCTTTTTATTTACAAATGAAGACCAAACTGGATTTACAAAAGATAGAAACACTTATGATAATATTAACATAATTCTTACATTAATTGATTATATCAATTTCACAGGAAGTAATACGACTTTAGTGAGCTTAGACATCAATAGTGCTTTTGATTCATTTCACTGGGATTATTTATTTATGTCTATAGATAAATAAGGATTTTCATAAGAATTTACTCAATTAATACAATTATTATAAGATAAATCCCTAGCTTATATAAAGATTGAGTTATGCTTATCTAGATCTATTACAATCACCAAAGATATGAAACAGGGATGCCCTCTGTTTCCTATAGTCACTGAACCTTTTGCAAATTGTATTAGGATGAATACAAATACCAAAGGCATATGTTTTAATAATAGTTTAGTCTCAAAAGTTCAGTTGTTTGCTGATGATATTTTATTGACTTTGAAAGGTTATAGTAAATCCTTACAAGCTTTATCTGACACAACAGATCTTTCCAAAGAATTTCTGGCCTTAAATCCAATGAAAATAAAACTAAGATATTACTTA
Source organism: Protopterus annectens (assembly GCF_019279795.1). Classification (NCBI taxonomy): domain Eukaryota; kingdom Metazoa; phylum Chordata; order Ceratodontiformes; family Protopteridae; genus Protopterus; species Protopterus annectens. The sequence goes on from NC_056735.1 coordinate 14,761,201, forward strand.
TAAATTGCAATAAAAAGGATATAAGCAAAAAGTGTGTTAAATATATAGTTCTAGCCAATATAATTAAATATCTATGAGTCACTTTAACAAATGATATGAATAAAACACTAACAATTAACTATAATTATATCTTAAATAAAATTAAATATCAAAATGGAGAGATGGAATAAATTATTTTTACTATTAGGGGAGATTTTTCCCTAGTAAAAATGATTTTCCCAAAAATAGTACATTTTATACAAAATATCTCTCTTCCTCCTCCTAAACATTATATACATCAATTTAATAGATTAATGTTAAAATTGTTATGGTACCCTAATAAACCCAGAATTGCATTAAATCATCATTTAAAATATTGGGATGTAGGAGAAATTAATCTTCCTGACATTGTATGGTGCATCATGTGGACAGACAAGACTTGGTTTAATTGTTTGGGGGTGGGTATGTGGTGTTATGAAACAATATATGTGTCCTTTCTACAGAATTCTGCTTAGTTGTGGAACTCACAGTCATAAGGGTAGTTTGGACAAGACAGAATTTCGGTTTACATCAGAAGTGCCAATTTGGTTGGACTACCAAGGGAAGCACATGACAGTGGATCAAGATGGCACATTTGCTGGTATTATGATCGGTCTGGCCCAGCTGAACTGCTCGGAACTCAAACTAAAGAGGCTGTGCTGCCGACATGGCATTTAAGCCTTGTGCTTGAGTTACAGGCTGTCCCCTATCAGCAACCTAGCAAGGTAAAGAAATCCAAACAGAACAGGAGGGAATATCCAACCGGAAAGCCTATGTGAACTACCTAGTGTCTCCTTGCTCAGCCTCACAGTGTAGGTGACAACCTACAGTTATTTTAGGTATTTAACTAAAAATTGTGAGTGCTTTAAAGTAGTACTAATTGTAAGGGCCAGCACACCCATGGGCCTACCCCATAGGCCATCTATTAATATCTTACTTTTTCCTCCTTTACCTCCTACACTAGTGAATTTAATGTAATTCCTATATATATCACTAGAGGGCAGAAGAACTCAAGGCATGTAAAGCTGTTTCTTACTGCCAGCCAAACTCTTCTAGCCCTGCGGACTAGCCTCTCTCAGTTATCCCTGTTAATACTCTTACTTCAGGTAATTACCCCCCACCCCATGAATGATTTTAAAAGGAATTAACCTTGTTAGCCTTAAATATAAATAAACCAGACAGCTTATTCTACTATCACTTACTACTCCTGTTATAGAACTACTTGATTAACTCTCTAAACAACCTTACTTTTCCTGCTATAGAACTCTTTAATTTTACCTCTTCCCCTACACATCTATACTAAAAGCTCACCCTCTTATGTCTTATATTAAGTAAATAAAGAAAGTGCATCTTACTCAAAGCTTGTAGAACAGTCTCACTGTATAACTTATTGCCTCTCAGCCTCTCTCAGCTGTGACCCGCTCCGTTCACCCTGCAGGCTCACTTCGCTCCCTTACCCTACCCCCAATTTCCACCTACCCCCCAGTGGTCCTAAACTTATACTTTTTCAACCACACCCTCTCTCCCATCCAACCACTCCCATACACCATCCTTTTCACAAAATTAATCACACTCATACATTTTTTTCTATCAGTGACAATAACCCAATACTTATAGTACTTTACCATATCCCTTTCCTTCTAGCTAACAAGTATTAGTTCCCTTCTCTCAACGCTCTCCTTATCCAATACCACCTTTTTTTAATTTCAGACTTAACTCCTGAAACTTCTTATACATAATCTCAACAAAATGCCTTTAGTAGTAAAAACTAAAATAACCAAATCAATACTCATAGCTTTAATTTCAACTGCCCTCACCTCTACCTACCTCATCACCTCCTTTGAAAAACTGGACTATTACCAGTTTAACTACGCTCTAAAACAAACAGCAATACATACTCCCATACTCCCTAATATTCAAACTAATATCACTTCCATTCCTACCTATCTACTACCTAAATACAATAGACTCTCCCACATTAAATACAATAAACCCACAGTAAAGCAAGTAAAATATCAAACCAACTTTATAAATACTTCTACAATTAAACTAAATAATCCCTCCTTAAAAGACGGTGACATCCACTCTAACCCTGGCCCTACCAATCCTGCTACCCTAATAACTAACCCTGGCCCTACCAATCCTGCTACCCTAATAACCCACCCTAAACTCCCTAACACTTTCCTAATAGGACACCTAAATATCCGCAGTATTAATAACAAAGTAGCCCATCTCCATGCGCTTCTAGATATTCACTGCTTTGACATCTTCTGCCTGACAGAAATGTGGTTAAAACCAGAGACCAAAGACGATGAAATTATTCCCCAAGGATATAATATATTAAGACAAGACCGAATAAAAAGCAAGGGTGGGGGAGTAGCAGTTCTATTCAAAGATGGACTTCAAATCTCCACTTTACCATACAACCCACCTCAGCATAGTAAGGCAGAAGTCCTTACCACCAGATTTAAAATCAACCAAAATAAATCTTTATACATCATCTGTATCTACCTACCGCCCGGTAATAATATCAATACTATAGAGGATATTCTAAGTTGGGTGTCCTCAACTTACCCCCAAGAAACAATAATACTTGGTGATTTTAATACTGACTGGAAAGTTGTTAACGCTGATAATCCTACCTCCCATATCAACCTTCACGGCTTTAATCAAACTATCACCTCCACAACTAGAATCAATAAACCAAACAACAAAGAGAGCACCTTAGACTGGATACTTATAAACAGAAACAAGCTTACAAGGTAGGAACTCTGCCAGGTGATGTAAGCGCTCATACTTTGACCTACATCTTAAGGCAAAAAAATGATATCTCTAACCCCCCCACATGTAGGATTGCACGTACCAACAAACACTTTAACCCAGTATTATTCCAAAATGAACTTAGTGCCTGTGACTGGAACCCTTTAAAAACTCTACCACTTGAAGAAGCTGTTAAATACCTAAACTCTAAATTCTTATCTATCCTTGATAAGCACGCACCCAAACGGTCCATTAGAATGAAGTTCAAACCAGCCCCCTGGCTTTCTAAAGAAACCAGACAGAAAATTTTACTTAGGAACAAGTCTTGGGCTAAATGGAGAGCTAACAAAAATATCTCAGATCAACAAATTTTTAGGCAGTTGAGAAATAGTACAAAAAAGGCAATACTTACAGACAAAAATAACTACTACTGTAAACTAGAGCAAAATCACCAAAACAATCCCCAGAAGTTTTGGTCTAGTATAAATAAACTCCTGTTCCCAGGCCACTCGCATACACCTACCCCATCTCAGGCCGAACCAAATACCCCCCACCAAACTTCCAATACCTTCAATACCATCTTCACAGAGACCATACAATTACTATCCAGTCAACTAATCCCTGACAACTCAAGCCTTCCCACCACCATACCTGGCACTCTACCAACATTCCATCTGCAACCCATTTCAACCACTCTCATCTACAAATTCATCCAAAAACTTAAACCTTGTACTCCTTCTGCTGACCAGCTACCATCTGAATACCTGTAAAAAACAGCCAAAGTAATTTCTTATCCCATATCCATCCTCATAAATAGAACCATTAAGGAAAGAATCATTCCAGACATCTGGAAAATTTCCCATATTATCCCCCTACACAAAGGGGGTACCTCAAATGATTACTTTAACTATCGGCCAATAGCTCTTTTATCACCCTTAGCAAAAATTATGGAAAAATGCATTCACCAACAACTATTAAACCATTTATCTCAACATAACATAATAGCAAACTGCCAGCATGGCTTTAGGCCATCCCATAGCACCACAACTGCCCTATTATCCTTTACAGAAGCCATCAATAGAAATTGTAATAAAAACAACCTCTCATCTGCACTCTTTACTGACCTCTCAAAAGCTTTTGACATGGTAAACCATGCCCTTCTTATCAACATTCTTGAAACCCTTTCCCTTGACTGTCTGGCAGTTAAATGGTTCAAGTCCTACCTTACCAATAGGCAACAGGCAGCTCTCTGGGAAAATAATATATCATCCCTTCTGCCAGTCACACTTGGAGTCCCTCAGGGCTCTATTCTAGGTCCACTTCTTTTCTCACTGTTTATCAATGACCTCCATGTAGCTATTCCACAAGCCACCTGCATTCAATATGCAGATGATTCTACACTAGTATGCTCAGCAAACTCCCAATCAGATCTACATTCTCTAACTCAGAATGTATTTAACATAGTTGAAACATGATTCACAAAACGTTGTCTCCTTCTCAATGCTAAAAAAACTAAGCTCCTTCTCTTTACACCCACCAGTAAGTCCTACCCCATAGATTTCTCTGTCATCTCCAGTAATGGCACAATTATATTCCCTGACTCTACCACTAAATTGTTAGGAATTACTATTGACAATAACCTTACATTTGACAGCCACATAAAAAACACCATAAAAACTGTCAACAGAAAAATAGGCTCCTTATATAGAATTAAACCTTTCCTAACTCCAATAGCCAGAACTAAGATTGCACACTCCCATTTAATTTCAACTCTTCTGTACGCCTCACCCATATATACTAACCTAAAGAAAAATAATCTTATCAAACTAATTCCTATAATAACATTGCCAGATTTGCCACTGGCAATCCTGTTAGAACTCACCACTGTCCAAATCTAATGCAGCTAGGCTGGCTTGAACTTTAAAACCATCTGAAAGTCTCCCAACTCACCATTGCCCACAAGATATTTTATCAACCTAACAGCACTCCAATACTCTCCAGTCTCATAATCCCCTACAAAAATCTAAATTCTCTACGCTCTTCCAGCAAACTTCTTGCTAGCATAAGCAAGTCTAACAACATGGCTGGAGTTTCTCTGTTTTCCAACTCTGTGGGAAAAAACTGGAACCTACTGCCTAATGAAGTAACTTTACTTTCTTCACTGCCTCTCCTTAAACAAAACCTCAAAAGACACCTCAAAACACAATGGTTATGCCCCTGTAGCAACCCTGATTAACCTTCTGCTTCATTACTGATATTTCCTCCTCTTGAACCATAACTTTAATTCACACTCCTTGGAAGCAGGACTGTAACTGCTGACCAAAATTCAACATACTGGTGTAATCTATCCTGTTTGATGCTCTGATAGTCCACATGAATCATACTGTATAATAAATTATCCTGTACATATTGTCACCTTTACTATTGTAAATACCTACTTTATTTTATTATTACATCCTGTATTTTTAGTATTCTTATTATTTTCTGTATTTTTAGTAATCTTTTTATTGAAATCCTTTCATTTACCATGTAATAATATTGATTTTTAATTTTTAATTTCAATTTTTATTTGTTACTACTGAAGCTTTTCTCCCCGGGCCTCTACTGAAAATGGAAATATATCCAGTTGGACTAGCCTGGTTAACAAATGTAAAATAAAGAAAATAAAATTGTAATGTATGCCTTATTATCTACTGTCAAGACACTGACATTGCGGTTAAACCCATCATATTCAGCTAGGTGGAAACAAATTCAAGAGTATATTTGGTTACAATCATATTTTTCATTGTTGTCACAATATACAAAAATTCTGTCTAATAATTTTTATTGGATGGTAAGAGATTACATTCTAGACAATAAAGATAAATGTATATGCTCCAAATTTATTACTAAAACTTTAACTATTCTTAAAAACTATTTGAATAGAAATCTAGATATTAAGGCTTGGTCATGGATATGGCTACTATCAAGATAAGAACAGAAAGAATAACTTCATATTACAACTCTTGGATAAATGCCAAAGAGATCATGGAGAGAACTGATTGTAACACAGTCTGAAACTGAATTTTACTCTGAAGAAATATATTTTATTTGTTCATTCAGGCACTCTTGTAAATAGCTTTTGTTTTGTTATGTAGGTTTTTTTCTCTCTTTGTGTGGTCAATAATCAATATGTATGATTTTATTTTTAAATCAAGATATATGAATCTTAAAAATCTTAATAAAAATATTCAAGAAAGAAAGTCAGACCTCCTGTGGTAAAAAAGTTACCATTCTTTTAAAGTTTTCTCAAAAAATGACTTGCTAAGTAATGAATGCAGTTTAAGGCAATGGCAACAAGCTATTTTTTATTTGAGTTTGACATTTTTCTTATCAGGGCCTGTTCAAAGACTGTACTGTCCTACCTGCTTTGTTGTTTTTCTTTTTACGACTTACCTACAGCAACATTCACATGTGCATATTTACATTTTATTTTACTGAGAAAAGACAGAACATAAGTCTCTCAAAGCAGAATGGCACTAGTTTGTAAACTGACAAATACTTTTCTTATGCCATTCCAACTGGGATATGTTCCTGAAATATTTTTTGGAGAGCAGTAACCTTTTTTTTTATTAGAAGGAAAGGTCTTCTTCTTGCTGATGATATAATGTTATGTAATAAGGCTGATGTATACAAAGACACAAAAAGGATGGGAAAAATTAGAAAGACTGGAGGTGTGGTCTAAGATATGGCAGCTTGAATTCACTAGGAGTAATACTTAAAAAAAAAAAAATAATAAAAAGCAAGATGTGAAAAGTAGATCAGCCATTCCAAATACTCCAAAACTGCAGGTGGTCAAGACACAGCTCCTCAGATATGTAGTGGGTTACAGATATTTCAGTTTCTAATCCCTGGCTAAACTACAATTTCCAACATGCCAAACATATATAGAACAGGCCACATCAGTGCAGGCAGCAAGTGATGGCATTATGCAGCAATTTAATAATGGACAGAGAGCAACCCTGCAGCAGTTTTGCATCAACTAGGGCATGTTTATGACATCATACAGCCACAAAGACAGTGCTGCTCATAAAGGTTTATACAGAATGCAAGAGGAAGAGTAGTTGGCATGGGAAAGCCAATCATTATTCTAATGCCAGAGGTAAGGGACTAAGAGAAGGCTTCACTCTTGATATCTGTGTAATGCAGCTGATTAGGAAAAGGTTACGTTTTACACTAAACTCAGGATTAAGGAGACTGCTTTTCAAGACAGTCCAGAGGTACTACTGTGAACATATGCTACTTCCACCTCAGAGGTTATTCAACCATTTCCAGTCATGCAGCCTATCCACCAGACAATCCAGCAAACCACCACAAAATGTTTTCCTATGTTAAAGTGGAATTTCCTTCTTAGCAATGCTGTTAAAGACAGATATGCTTATAAACAGTGGAATCTTTTTGTGTTATAATGTAATGCCAGCCGATAAAATGGATGTACATTAGATCACCGAATGCTTAAAAAATTGAACAGTGATTAATCGACCCTATGTAAGCAAAAGCTTACAATTTTGAACTGTCAGAACAGCGATTTTTTTTTCCTAGGGAAAAAAATCGCTGTTCCAAAAAAAAAAAAAAAACACCTTAAACATTACATTAAGTGGGGGGGGGCTTCACCCCCCTACTTAAATATACCAATTCCAAGACCACACTACAGTGCCAAAAATGGCAAAGTAATGAAGTGGCCAAGCAAATTCTTTCCCAGGGAAAGAATTCGCTTAAAAGCCACTTCGATATTTTGCCATTTCAGGCTTTTGAGTTCGACCAAGACGCATTCAAAAGAATGCGTCTTCAGTCTTCTAATAGGGAACTGATAAAATTATGGGCTTTGGTTTAAAACAAATGTGAACCTACAGGATCTATCTGACAGCAAGCTGAGGATGATGACTGGGACATTCTCCACCACAGAAACTGTGTCAACATGTGTACACATTTGGCTGGGTTAGAAAACTAATGGCATGTATGTCTCCTTAGTAGATGAAATGATGTCATGCAACCCTCAGTCATAGAGTAAAAAGATTTCTGTAAACCTGATAGCTGTGTCTGAGTAGTAAGGTATCTACCTCAGGCCAATGTACCAAATGATGTACTTTGAATGTACAGCCTAACAATGCCATAAAGATCAATGTTTCCAAAACAGGTATACAGGGAATGTATGTTCCTTGTGGAATAGATCCCGTGGAGGAAGAAATAGTGCTATAGGCTCCACATAAAATATAGGAGACCAAATGCCCAAAATTCAGAATTCATAACTTAATCCCCTGGCACCTTGGCTAAGACTTTCAGGGAGTAAAAAAAATACTTCCTGAAAGGCTTAGCTGAGGTTACCAAGGCACATATTCTTATTTTCATTACATTTTATGTACTTTACTCTGCTTGAACTATAGCATATATCCCAGGTATTAGTTGTCCATTGAGTGTTGTTATTCAATCTTCCACTGATTCACAATTGTTCCAACATGCATTAGAGTAAATTAACAATTGCTGCATGAACAATGGTCTCAAGTAAAAATGAGGGAAAAAATGTAGCAGAGTTCATTTTGGAAAAAAAAACATTTCCATATCATACCATATAGCCATCATACCCCTAGAATCAGACTCTAAGAGATCTAGTCACTGTTGTTGATAATTGCTCCTCATCATGTTTCTGCTGTAGCTCAGAAAACCTATCTGGCTCATCTAATTTCCAAAGGCATCTCCAATAGATCCAACAAAGTCTTATAATGCCACTTCAGTTGAAGCTCATCAGGCCCATTATTGAATGTAATGCCCCTTTTGTTATGTATTTGTCTAAACATATCACTCAACTTAAGAAACTTCAGCGATTCATAACCAAAAAGAGCAGCGGCCCCAAAATCATTGACATTCTGCACAGACAGGCAGCCTTATTTCTGTACTTGGTCTCTTATACACATATTCAAGTGAAATACTGAAGTGTAAAGACACCAATAACCAAATATTCACTTTAGTTGCTGCTCCAGTACCAATAAAGGACTCCTAGTCGATCATATTCAACACTTTAATATCCAATAAAATATATAAGCTTAAAGGATTTAGCACTTTTGTTTCTAATAAACCAATGAATCAACGTTGTCAGCGTATGTACCTGCTCACACAAAACGCCAAAGATGCGCACCAAAATGGAACTTCTTAAAATAGTGAAACAAACCAGGTCGGATGTTCGATGTAAAATCCACAGTTTTATTACACTCTCCACGTTAAGCGCTTTCACCTACTAAACCGTAGGCTTCATCAGAACAGTTTTAAAAACTGTTACTTCCGTTTAAATAGCATTACATTTTGGCGCCTTTTCACAAAAGTGCCTTCAGTTAAAGTGACATGCACACAATTCCTAAAAACAATTCCTTGTAAAACCAATACCAAACAAATAAATACTTCATTTGTCCTATAAATATTGCTATAAAATTCATATATCTATATACAATCATAATGCTGAGAAATCCATTCTATTAACAATATTCTAAAATGCTTTTTACAGATATGCTGTCGTTAAGTCCTGGGGGGGTAGTGGCATCCGTTAGAATTTGCCAATAACATTCTCTATACAATAAAAAATTTTTTAAATTTCCCCCTCTCGGATTTGGTTGAACTGTCTCTAAGATGCCAAATCTAAATTGGTGATCAATCCCTTTCTGCATCACATGTTTTGCCATGATTTAGGGAGAGCATGCATTGTGGAATTTAGTCCCTATAGTAAAAAGGTGGAAAAAACATTGAATAAATACTGGTACACCTTATTAATAAATGATGCCATGATTGATTTAATGGGTATTAAACCGAAATGTGTACACAAAATGGCACCTAACTTGAAGAACTTGTTAGAAAGACCTATAGCAGTAGAACATACTGGAGGTAGGACCAGGAAGTTACACACAAGGAGTTGTGGAAACTGCAGTCAGTGCGGTTATATAACATTGGAAAAAGAAAGAAAACTGTCCAATTACAATGGTACAAAGATATTTTTCAAAAAAGGCAATTGTGACAGTAAATTCCTGGTTTATATTGCCTATTGCACAATGTGTACTGCATATTATATAGGCAAAACTGAGCAAAAGTTTAGGAAAAGAATTTATGCTCATGTGTACAGTATAAAAAACAGTGATGAAAAAAACGCCTTGGCAAAACATGTGATGCAGAAAGGGATTGATCACCAATTTAGATTTGGCATCTTAGAGACAGTTCAAATCCGAGAGGGGGAAATTTAAAAAATTTTTTATTGTATAGAGAATGTTATTGGCAAATTCTAACGGATGCCACTACCCCCCCAGGACTTAACGACAGCATATCTGTAAAAAGCATTTTAGAATATTGTTAATAGAATGGATTTCTCAGCATTATGATTGTATATAGATATATGAATTTTATAGCAATATTTATAGGACAAATGAAGTATTTATTTGTTTGGTATTGGTTTTACAAGGAATTGTTTTTAGGAATTGTGTGCATGTCACTTTAACTGAAGGCACTTTTGTGAAAAGGCGCCAAAATGTAATGCTATTTAAACGGAAGTAACAGTTCTTAAAACTGTTCTGATGAAGCCTACGGTTTAGTAGGTGAAAGCGCTTAACGTGGAGAGTGTAATAAAACTGTGGATTTTACATCGAACATCCGACCTGGTTTGTTTCACTATTTTAAGAAGTTCTATTTTGGTGCGCATCTTTGGCGTTTTGTGTGAGCAGGTACATACGCTGACAACGTTGACTCATTGGTTCATACTGCTTGGGTTTCTTTAGTATGGAAGAGATGCGCAACTCCTCGGGAGCAGCCTCACCCATTCAAAGAGACGAACTAACCGAAATTCGGCATGAGGTGGTGACACTCAGAGGTGAAATCGGCAGGCTCACGGAGGCAGTGAACTCACTAATGAAACTGCACACAGGTTCGGAAATTACTGACAGGGTCGTAGCATGTAATAGCAAACTTTTTGGGTCCGGAACTGTTAAGAGTAATAACCCGACTGAGGTTTGTGGTAAAGATTTTACATCTAAATCTGGGGACAACAATAACAGTGAAACGGACATACTAATCACTTCATCACCAGGTATACCTAATGGACAAATCCCTACTACGAATTATTCGCAAGGGATTGATTTGCCAGCCAATGGTTTTGGTGATATTGTCAACAGCAGATTGGCGCCCACTGACTTTACTTTTGATTTCTCTTTCACTGCGGAGGAAGCGAAGAGGACTGGTACGAGACCTAAAAAAGGTAACAGTGTTAAAACCTATGCAAATGCTACTGAAAACAAACGGTTTTTAAAAAGTACTGTTACAAAATGCACTCAGCTTCAAACAGTGGACAGAGATATTAATAATAAAAAATCGGAGTGCTTCCTTAAGGAATTTTTAGACAATGAATGTGTTTTTACAAACAGTACCTATGTTGGAGAAGTAAAAAAATATAATGAAAAAGTGAATGAACAATCGAAGCATTTGGGGTCACTTAAGGACAATATTTATGAACTTGGAAGAAAATTAAATCTCATAAACTGTATTAAACTTGATAATGCCTACTTGGAGTTTAGCATTAATTCTGGAATAGTTCCGATGGGCCTAAGGTTTCATAAAGTACCTATGGGCATTGATTTAAATAATGAAACTATCGATGAATTTAATGCACTTTTTGACAGTTTTGGAATAGAGTATATGAGAAAATTAATCAAGTACAATGATGCAAAGTTATGTATATTATTAAGTGATGTCGATCAAATGAATGAGAATATACTGTCGGATTTGTTGTTTATGGAATGGGAGAAACTATATCACAAGCAATTTGAAAATGCTGAATATAAAAAAAAGACTGCATTTATTAGGAAAAATAAGAAGTTGAATAGGGATAGAGAGCAATATAAAATAGGAAAAGCCTATATATGGAAACAACCTACACAACACATAACAGATGGGTATAAAGATGGAGAAGAAGGGGAAAATTTTCAACAGGTACACAAAGGGAGGGGTTATATGAGAAGGAACAAAAACAGCAACTGGAAGAAGAAGGAACAATGGAACCACCCGAGGTGGTAGGTGTAATACTTAATACTAACAATAAAGAAAGGGATGATGCTGAAAGAACAAGTAATTATGTTATTAATAAATTTAACAATTTTCAAATCTTTAATTACACTGATACAATCTTGAATTCAGCACATTTCAGCCTTCTATCCAAGGGTTTGAAATTTGTACCCACCCCTACTTTTAGAGTTGTGGACACTATATGTGAAGTAAAGAAATATATCAGGAAATTAAACCTAGCCCTAATGTTTAAGGACAAAGGAAATCCTACTACTGTTGACAGAGTCAACATCTTGAGGAAGAAAAGTACCTATATGCCGGTTATGAATCCGGACATTCACAATTTTGAGAAATTAGTGACACACGATATATACAAAATAGGAAGGAAATCACACACTATAAGGAATAATTTATCTAAAGAGGAAATTAGTACTCTAACGAACTTGAGGAAAAGTGATAAAGTGAGAATAATGAAGCCCGACAAGGGAGGGGGCATTGTGATATATGATCAAGTAGAATACAACAAGAAAATTGTGAACATTTTAGATGATTCTGAGAACTATGAGGTTATATCATTGAATGAATTAAATAGTTCATATAGGAAGATAGATTATCATATAGAAGAATTTTTGTTGGATAACTTGATCACTGATGAGATGTATAAATACATAAAAGTTGAACATCCCACAATGGCCATTATGGTAGGAATACCAAAAATACATAAAAATTTGATGGATCCCCCATTTAGACCAATAGTGTCGGGGAGTAAGTCCAAGACTTTTCCGTTGGGTGTATTGGTGGATTCACTACTGAAACACATATATAAGAAGGTTCAGCATATGGTGAAGGATTCGTGGGAATTTTTAAAGAACTTTCCAGTTAAACTCACTAATGGCCATTTGATCTTTGCAACAATAGATGTTGTAGATCTGTTCACCTGCATCCCCACGGATGAAGGACTAGAAGCATTTCTAAATAGTGTACACAAACATAGTGATTTGACAGGAGATAGAGTTCGATTAGTATATGAATTAATGTCGATTGTGTTAGAAAACAACTTTATATACAATGATGGCAAAATGTATAGACAAACTAGGGGAGTTGCTATGGGGGCAGCTTGTGCCCCCATATACGCTAACCTAGTTATGTTAGAATGGGAAAGGAATAATATTTTTGAGAGTGAATATATGAGTAACATCAAATATTATTCCCGTTTTTTGGACGACATTTACATAATATGGGAAGGTAGTCAGGATAGTTTTGAAGGCTTTGTAGCATATTTAAATCAAAGCAGCAACTTCCTGAAATTTACATTCCACAGTAACAACATAGGGGTACCATATCTGGATACATTGGTGACCTGGAGGGATGGCAGCTTTCATTCCCAAATACATAGAAAAGAAACTTTTACCAATTCTTATTTGGATTTTGATAGCTGTCATCCAACCCGAACAAAAATGAACATATTTAAGGGGCAATGTATCAGAGCTATGAGAATGACATCGTCAACAGAGGAAGTGAATAGGGAAATTTTGTACATAATGTCTCTATTTAAAGAGAGGGGTTATAGTATGAATATGATGGAAAAAATAAGTGAGGAACTTAGATTAAGGAGAGGAACGGATTTATACCCATTGTTAGGAACTAACAACAATGAATTGACAGCAAGTGCCAATGATAGGAATAAGATCAGAAATGATTTAGGGAGAGCATGCATTGTGGAATTTAGTCCCTATAGCAAAAAGGTGGAAAAAACATTGAATAAATACTGGTACACCTTATTAATAAATGATGCCATGATTGATTTAATGGGTATTAAACCGAAATGTGTACACAAAATGGCACCTAACTTGAAGAACTTGTTAGAAAGACCTATAGCAGTAGAACATACTGGAGGTAGGACCAGGAAGCTGTACACAAGGAGTTGTGGAAACTGCAGTCAGTGCGGTTATATAACATTGGAAAAAGAAAGAAAACTGTCCAATTACAATGGTACAAAGATAATTTTCAAAAAAGGCAATTGTGACAGTAAATTCCTGGTTTATATTGCCTATTGCACAATGTGTACTGCATATTATATAGGCAAAACTGAGCAAAAGTTTAGGAAAAGAATTTATGCTCATGTGTACAGTATAAAAAACAGTGATGAAAAAAACGCCTTGGCAAAACATGTGATGCAGAAAGGGATTGATCACCAATTTAGATTTGGCATCTTAGAGACAGTTCAACCAAATCCGAGAGGGGGAAATTTAAAAAATTTTTTATTGTATAGAGAATGTTATTGGCAAATTCTAACGGATGCCACTACCCCCCCAGGACTTAACGACAGCATATCTGTAAAAAGCATTTTAGAATATTGTTAATAGAATGGATTTCTCAGCATTATGATTGTATATAGATATATGAATTTTATAGCAATATTTATAGGACAAATGAAGTATTTATTTGTTTGGTATTGGTTTTACAAGGAATTGTTTTTAGGAATTGTGTGCATGTCACTTTAACTGAAGGCACTTTTGTGAAAAGGCGCCAAAATGTAATGCTATTTAAACGGAAGTAACAGTTTTTAAAACTGTTCTGATGAAGCCTACGGTTTAGTAGGTGAAAGCGCTTAACGTGGAGAGTGTAATAAAACTGTGGATTTTACATCGAACATCCGACCTGGTTTGTTTCACTATTTTAAGAAGTTCCATTTTGGTGCGCATCTTTGGCGTTTTGTGTGAGCAGGTACATACGCTGACAACGTTGATTCATTGGTTCATACTGCTTGGGTTTCTTTTCTAATAAACCAGAAACTTCTTCAGAATCACTTGTTGAATCCAAACTCAGATGAATACAGTGTTTGGTGGTTCCCTGTGTCTTTACTGATTAGTTTCATGATAAGTATGTCCCTGCCTATGCGTATGAAGCTGGTCAGGCTTATGGGTCTGTAATTGCCTGAGTCTGTGGAGCATCCTCCCTTATGCAGAGGAATAACTGTAGCTGCCCTCCATCTGCTTGGTGCAAAACCTGTATAAAGACTGAGATTGAAGAGAAAAAAGAAACTACAATACAAAACTACAGTCAGCCAATCAAAATAACCCCAAACTATTTTGGGATGCCATTAACCTTCTTCATCATGCCCAAATTTCCCAACCAACCCCCACTACCACTGACCAAGGTGACTGCATAACCAATAGATTTAACTCACTCTTTGTTAATTCAATCACCTCCCTTATAAACCCACAAACCCTTTCAAATAGTACAACAAGCCCAGATCCCTTACCTCACTTTACATCTTTTAAAGTCCAGCCTGTTTCTACTTCAACCATCAGGAAACTTTTCAGCACCCAAAAACCAACCACTCTCACCCCTGACAACTTACCAAATGGATTTATCAAAATAGCTGCAGAAGCACTAGAATACCCTGTATCTATCTTAGGAAATCGCTCCATCAAGGGAAAGTTAAATTCCTACTTTGTGGAAAATATCGTACATAGTATCTAAATAAGTGTGAAAATTCCACTGACTTTTTCAGCTACAGGTCTAGAGCCTTCATATCCCCACTGTCTAAAATACTTGAGAAATGCATTCAATCTTATTATTGATGAAAATCGGAAATTCAGCCACCATATTAAACAGGCTGTAAAGAAAACCAATCAAAAATGAGGTGCCCTCTATACAGCCGAAACATACCTAACAGAAAATGCCAAGGTTAAGATTGCAACATCTCTTTTCATCCCAAGACTCCTTTATGCTGCTCCCATACCTACAAGTTTATAAGACGCCCAACTCTCCTTACTGGAGCAATGCTACAACAAATTAGCAGAATTTGTTACAAATCATCACTAGAGGACACACCACAGCATTGCATTAAAGCCATGTCAGTGGCTAGAGTTACAACATTACTTAACCTGCACTCTACTTGAAATTGCCCATAAACTGAAAAAGGAACCAGACAAATGTTGAAGTCTAAAAAGTATCGTCCAGCACTACTGCCCCAATAGATCAATACATTCTACTGATAATATGCCACTAAAAGTTGCCAAATCAAATTATAGTGCTGGAGACACTTTATATTCTTCCTCCCTCTCTAAAATGTAGAATTCCCTACCTCAGTCTCCCAGACAGTCACAGAACACAATAAGTCTTTCAAACTATAGTTAAAGGTCTACCCACAAAACAACTGTCTATGCTACAGCACCTCTCTCTCTACAATCGATTTTACTTTCACTTCTCTTCTACTTTTCCCTATCAAACTATTCTACAAACACTAACACTACCCTGTAATTATTGTACCAAGGAACACAAACAAAGCTACATATACCAACACATCACTTTTTACCATTGCTTGTTGAATGGACCATAACAACCATTTTGTGTCAACTGCAAAGTTATCTTCACACTGTAAAAAGCTAATTTCTCATTTGTATTTTTGCACTTTAATCTTATCTATTTTATAACAACTTCAATTGTACTATTATGTATTTTTCTCCAACATCCATATTATTTATTCATACAGGCCTATATCAATACTAAACTATGATGATAAAGTGTTTATGTCTATAATGGCTAAAAGAATGGCAAAAGTGATACCAAAATTGATAGATATGGATCAGTGTGGTTTGGTGGAGGGAAGGCGAACATTTGACAATATTAACAGAACATTGATGATCCAGAGGGAAGCAGAATGTAAAAAAATACCACTTTTTATTGCTGGGTCTTAATGCACAGAAAGCATTTGACAGAGTAGACTGGGACTTTATGAGCAGGGCAATGGAAGCATTTGCTTTCCCTGATACAACTACAAGGTTGATTAGAAGACTATATGAGGGCTCAGAGGCAAAAATTAAAGTGGGTGGGTTCCTCTCCGATAATTTCTGCTCGAGTACATGAACCAGGCAGGGTTGCCCATTTTCCCCTTAGTTGTTTGCATTATATTTAGAACTATTGCCGAAGAAAATAAATGGCTCTATTTGCAGATGATTTTATTTTATACATGACAAAACCAGAAAGGGACATTACAGTGTTGTAGAACATTTTAAGGCAGTTTCAGATCTTCTCGGGATACAAAATTAATGAAGCTAAAACAAAGGCAATAGCAGTAAATTATGTACCCACACGCGAATTGGTTCAACAATGTCCATATTTATGGGGACATGATAAAATTAAGTATTTAGAAGTATAGATAAGAAATGACTCTGCCGCGGCAGCTAAGGATATGTGGGAAGAGACTAAGCAGAAGATAATACAAATATTGAGAAACTGGACGCTTTGTTATATGGATATGGATACTAAGATACAAGCCATTAAAATGTTTTAGTCTCTTTAGTCTTATACACAGGTCAGGCATATTTTATCAACCAGAGGAGAAGCTGTGGATAGCAATTAAAAAAGAGTTGAAGGATTTCACTTGGGAAAGGAAGACAGCAAGTGTCAAGTGGGATAAGCTGATTCTTCCAATAGAACAAGGCGAACTAGGATTACCCAATTTGAGGGGTTATTTTAGAGCAACACGGTTAAGACTATTTATACATAGCACAAGTAGAAAACTATAATTCAAAGTGGAAAGGAATGATGCTGATACAGGGAGGAAGCTCAAGAAATAACGACAGATTGGGATTTTGGAAACAGACTCTTAAGGAGAGCAAAAAAATCACAGAGTATTATATTCATAAAATAGCAGGGAGCATTCTAAGAACCAAACCAGCATGAGACTGGAGAAAAGAGATTTTGCAGATAGGGATGACTGTGGTCAGGGATACAGATAATAGGCAAGAGAGGGATGGAATTTATTGACGAAAACAGGCAGAGGAACCAAGGTATTGGGAGCAAATAACTAGAAAGGGAAAGGTAAGAGAATGGGAAGAGGCCAATAATTTATTTGGACTGCAGGTTAGAGACTGCCTTCCCTATCAATGCTTGATATCAGAGTATGGGCAAAGAGAAAGAAATAGGGGGCTCAGGAATGAAAAAATAACACTGCTAGAGTTTTTAATAGAATCTAGAACAGAAGCTGCTGTTAAAAAAAGGAATAATTAGTAAAGCATATAAAATAATGCATGATAATTATAAGAAAATTAGTAAAGCATATAAAATAATGCATGATAATTATAAGAAAATTAGTAAAGCATATAAAATAACGCATGATAATTATAAGAATCAATCTGAGTAGCTTAGAAAAGATCAGGAAGAGAGACTGGATAAGCAATTCACAAAGAGACAAAGGGAAGATATATTTTTATCTCCCAAATATGCAACAAATGTCTAGAAGATTTAGGATCTTTGCCTAGAAGTGCTTACATAGGTATTGTTATACCCCAAGTAGACTTCCAAGAATTTTTCCTCAGGTGGATGGCAAATGGAGGTGTGGCAGGCGAGAAAGGGGTGGCTGGGAACATATTTTTTGGGAGTGTAATGAGCTGGCAGACTTTAGGGATTCCCTGCAGACCGCTCTGTCGGAGATGCTGGGTGAGCAGATTGCATTGACTATTGACTGGGAAGATTATTTTTTTGAGTTATGATACAGAATCGGAATTGCCCAGGCATAGTAAAGCCTTGCTGAGTCTAATTATGGTGGCTGCCAAAAAAGCAATTACTAGAAAATGGAAATAAATGTCTAAACCAACTTCACTAGAAGTAGTGAATAAAGTATTGGGAAAAAATGGGAATTGTGGGATCAATATATATGCAGAGAAGAAACTATTTTTAAGAGGCAGGATTTGAATGAGCCAAATAATGCTTAACTGACAATGACTGGACAG
The DNA here is from genome assembly GCF_019279795.1 of Protopterus annectens. NCBI lineage: Eukaryota > Metazoa > Chordata > Ceratodontiformes > Protopteridae > Protopterus > Protopterus annectens. Next base: position 14,779,791 of record NC_056735.1, read on the forward strand.
ATTATAAGTGATGTATAATGTCTGCAACTACAGTTGTTTCAATGGTGTCTGTGATGTATACTGTTTGCAACTAAAGGGGTGCCATGTTGTTTGTTTTCCATTTATACAAATGTAAGATTGCCTATGTCATATGAGAAAATTTAATAAAGATCTTTGTTGGCAAAAAAAAAAAAATCCATATTATTTACTACTGTAATGCTGTTTTTATGATCAGCTTTTCTCCCTAGGCCTCTACTGAAAAAAATAAAATGATCTACCTAGTCAGACCATTCTGGTAAACAAATGTAGAAATATAACAGTGTTGTGAGGGGGAGTGGCTAATTTGTGCTTCCTGCTTTTTAAGGTACATCCTTGGATACTGTCAAGACCCATAAACACAGTATTTTTAGCTTATGATTGTGCTTTTAGGATTTGGTATTCTGTGATAGCTGGAGGTGATCCTCTTTCAGCTATATCTTGTGGGACTGAGAGAGGGGTAAAGTTTAAGCTGAATTTATCAGACAGTAGGTTCACTATATCTTCAACCTCGGTGTAGGTAATATAATTCACAATCAGTGCATAGCTGCATTGTACTTCTGAGATTATGAACATAACTAAAAGTTTTCTTGTGATTGTATTTGGCTTGGTTAGCTATTTTAGCCTCAGAGTTGGTTTTGATGGACTTTATTAAACTCCTGAGTTGTTTATTTATTTCAGTGATGAGAGCTCTATCTGGGAATTATTTTTCTTACTTTTGGTCACATTCTCTTCCTTTCATGGTAAAACTTGTTGATACTATTGTTCAACCATGGGGGCTTGTTTCTGGGGTTTATCCTGCACTTGTTCCTACACTACTGGGGTGTAGTGTGGTGGCAATGGTAGTGGTGGTGAATGCTTCCACGTATTTAGTGGAGTTAAGTGGGTTTAGTAGGGTTTTGAAACTTGCCACTGCATCACTTAGGAGTAGGTAATTTGTCTTAGAGAAATTTCTAAAGGTACCTTGTATGGAAGAGATCTCTGGTTTCAATTTTAATTCAAAGGAGATGACTTTATGGTCAGACCTGACAAGGAGATACGCAAAGGATAGTGCAAGATGTCCCCATATTACTAAGGACAAGATCCAAGGTGTTGTTACCCCTGGGGGATACTCTAATTGTTCTAGGGTGATTGCACTGACAAAGTACAGTAATCTCTGTGCTTGTGCACTAGTGGTGGTGTAAGTTTTCTGATCTACAGATGTATAGTTTAGATCACAAAGGAAAATGGTATTGGGTTTAATACTGAGTGATTCACGTTCCTGTAAGTAGGCATTGTGGCTTTTCTTGGGACCTAGAGGGAGTTCTATAGATAGCTAATATATGATACTGGGCCTTTCTGATGGTTATTTGGATGTGTAGAAGCTCTACTGAATCATGCTGCTTTACTGACCTTGATACGAGTCTCTTCTGTGTCAAGACTGAGACACCTCCACCTTTTTTCCATGACCTGGGCAGTAGCTGGTCTAAATGTGTGGAAGGCATTATAACCCTGCATAGCTGGAGAGCACGCCTACATTTTAAATCATCATAAACAAGTGCATCAGTGGCTCTTGGTCTTCAATGGGAAACCCTACAGTTATGTTTTTTTTTCCTTACTAAACTTCAGCTTCCATTATTTCAATTGGAACACATATAGTGCATGTAAATTATCAGATATGTAACCAGTTTATTACTTTTGGCAACTTTTTTAAAGATACAAACAATTAATTGTATTTGGTAGTAACTCATAATCTTTCTGGGAGCTGGCTTCCATTTACCTATTGCATAAACATTTGTAAAATATGTTTACATTCACACAAACGTGACTCGCACAGCTGGTTATCATTCTTGGGTAAGGAAATTCATTTGCAAACCAGAAAAAAAAACAACAGGAAAAGTGTACCAAACTGGAAAGGAAGTCAAGTGAAGAAAGTGATGTGTAGGTAATCGTATAACAGGATCTATACTAAACCATGTCAGACGTTAAAGGAGGATGATGGAGCACAGGGTCACACAAGAAAATGAAACAACAAAAGTGCAATGCCTTTGTTTTGTTAGTGATTTAAGCCTGCTGGTACAACAAACTTTTATTAGAGTGATACAAGGGCACTGTCTTGTTCAGTGTCTTGCTCAAAGTCACAGTTTACAAGAAGAAATTGAAGAAACCAAAGCAAGGACTAAAAGATGAAGATCATTAACAGTTCCTAACTTTAACCCCATCAGCTAATCTGCCTGATCTAACACCAAACCTTTTTACAGAAGAAGTACCAAAATCCAGTAGCACCACCAAGGAATGCTCCAGTACACAAATTAGAAGAAAACAAAAAAGGAGCGTAACACCATAGACATAAAACTGGAACTTTAATACAACAAAAACAAGAACAGGATAACCGCTTTTGGCATGTGCCTTCCTCAGATCCTGAAAACAATTCCTACACACAACTATTTAAGAACCAGCTAACCAATCTAGTTAAAAGGCAATTAAGCAATTAAAAAATGAGGCAATGAAACACAGCAACACTTACTCCCCATTTGCATAGTGCATTTGTAACAAAAACATGTTTTACAATAACTTGGATCCAAGCTTAAAACAAAACTACATTTTGTTAAATACAATCAGCATGGCATATTAAAACTTATAGTAAATAAATAAAACACTGCTGTCATAACCATTACACAGCTTGTGAATCTGGAAATACAGAAATACCTACCCGGAATTGTTAGCTAAATGGCAGGAGATTAACATCCACACTAGCTTCAGTTACATGTTTTTGTTACAAGTGCACTATGCAAATGGGGAGTAAGTATTGCTATGTTTCATTGGCTCATTTTTTAATCAGGCAGTGACTGTTGCTTCTTTAATATTATGGTTGTGAACCTGCTATGTTAACAGTATGAGTTCTGAGTTTTTAACAGATTCACAAGCTGTGTGATGGTTATGACAGCAGTGTTTTATTTATTTACTGTAAGTTTTAATATGCTATGCTGATTGTATTTAACAAAATGTAGTTTTGTTTTAAGCTTGGATCTAAATTACTTTAAAACTTGTTTTTGTTACAAGTGCACTATGCAAATGGGGAGTAAGTGTTGCTATGTTTCATTGCCTCATTTTTAATTGCTTAATTGCCTTTTAAATAGATTGGTTAGCTGGTTCTTAAATAATTGTGTGTAGGAATTGTTTTCAGGCTCTGAGGAAGGCACATGCCAAAAGTGCTTATCCTGCTCTTGTTTTTGTTGTATTTATTTATTTATTTATTATTTATTTATTTATTTACATTTGTTGACCGGGCTAGTCTAACTGGATACATGTCCATTTTCAGTAGAGGCCCGAGGAGAAAAGCTCCAAGCAGACAGGTAAAGACATTATACAATAATAATATAGAAAAGCTATTAACATATACAGATAATACCATTATTTGTGATATTTGCAAAAGAGGATGATCAAGAACAAATTTACAATAAATGAAAAAGTGTGATTTTTTTTTTTTTTTTTTTGTAGGACAACATAGTACAGCAAAACGGCCATAGAATAATTAGCAGTAAAGTACCCTGGAGAAGGGAAATAAAAGGGATAGCAGGAATGTGTAAAGGTGGAGAGATCAGTCAGGGTTAGTGCAGGGGCAGAGCCAGTGAGTTTTAAAATGTTCTTTGAGATGTTTTTTAAAAAGATGTGTGGAACAGAAAGTAGAAAGTTCACTCGGAAGCTGGTTCCAGGCCTTGCCAACTGTGTTAGCAAAAAGAGAGTCTCCAGCTTTGTTTTTAGATTTAATAGTGGAAACTAGAAGCTTATCGGCTGAGTGAAGAGTAGTAAGGTTTTTGTAAGGGGTAGTCAGATTATTGAGGATTGGGATATTATTAGGGTGGAAAAGTATCTTTTGGGTTATAGTAAGTTGATGATAGAGTAGTTGGTGCTGCAGTTCTCACCATCCCAATTGTTTGAGGTTGAGACAGTGGTGTGTTCTAAAAGGGTTGCCGGTAGCAAATCTGGCTATGTTATTATAGCTAGTGGCAAGTTTGTTAAGGTTGCTTTTGGAAAGGTTAGTATAAATGGCAGAAGCATAAAGCAGGGTAGAGATCAGATGAGTTTGGGCTATAGTGGTTCTGGCTGTAGGTGTAAGGAAGGGTTTGATTCTATACAGGGAACCCAGTTTTTTGTTGACAGATTTTATGGTAGTGTTAAGTATTAAAGTTCCAGTTTTATGTCTATGGTGTTACACTTCTTTTTACAGAAGACGACTGGGTAATTCATAATCTGCAGGACAGCATACATTTCTAGAGATCTCATCATGCAAGGGCACAGACTAGAGAGGTACAGTTTATAGAATGGAAAAATGGTGCAAAGACAGCACCAGTAGCCATGCAAAAACAGACTACAAGAGTTTAACTTGGTCAGTCCTGAAGACAGAAATTAGACACAATAGAAAATACTACAATGCTTTCAACTGGCTACCTTCTTTTGGAGAAAATAATGACAGAAATGTAAGAAAAAATGGCAAAATCTGAAGGCATGAATTTAATAGCTCAGACGAGACAAAAGAAACAAAGACTTTTTACATAGAAAGGATAATTGGACAATCATGAAAAATAAGCAGTGTGAATAACCGTTAAAACAATTCAAAATGCATGGTATACATACAAGGAAATTTTAAAGATGGTGGGATGAAAAACAAACTGTCACTTAACAAGGATTTCTAGACTTAACTAGTACATAAGTATACCAGCAGATGTCATTTGCCAAGCAAAATGACTATAAAGTTAAGTGATGCCATCTTATATCCTGCACAGAAGTGTGAGAACACCAGTATAAAACACATTTTGCCACAGACATTTTGTTTAAGAAAACTTTTATTTATCTGTTTACTCAGAGATCACCCAGTTTTTTTGACCTGTGTCACTTACTGCATGGTGCATAGCACAAAAGCAGAAACTGATGGAAATCAGAACCACATTTATAGTGCACAGCTTGTTAACGGTGAATAGCTTTAACCCATCCAGGTACACTACCTGCCAGCAGTGACATCTATCAATCCTTGGGTCATGCATAAAATTAGTTTGCCATTAAGCAAATTTAATCATTTTTCTTCACTGAACATCGACTCTGTCTTCCTCCTGAGACAGAACAATGCAGTATTAAATGTTAAATCTGAAATCACAATATAGAATTTTGTAGCGCTTGTAATGAATTTAGGTCACAAACTAATTGGATTCTATTATTTTAATTCTAAATTCTGCATTCGCAATACCATCACCTAAATTGTACTTCTCTGAGGCAAACCACTGAAAACTTCAACAACCTCTGTAGGTAGCATTACTTAGGTACTTAATCCTGCATCAGATTTTTTTTATAGGAAGGGTTTGCAGAAATATCAGAACTCAAAGCCCCATGTCAGTAACATAGCACAGTACATGCTACTCATACAACAGCAAAGAGGTTAGCATCGCTGCCTCACAGAACTTGGTTATCCAGTTTAATTTTCAGCTGGGGTGCCTCCTAGGTGGTCTACATATGTCCAGTTTGTGTCTGTATGGGCTATCTCTAAGTGTGCATTTTCCTTTTATATCTCAAATGACATGACACAGGTGCAACAGTGATCTCCCAAATTGCCCGAAGGTGTCTATTGTGTAGAAGTGAGTACGTGTGTATCCTACAATGGGCCAGTGTGCCCTTCTCTCTGCCTTGCTGCCACTGAGTACCAGAATAGACTTTACTGCCCCTGCCACCATAAACTGGATTACATAGTAACTAGATAATGAATGGGTGTTCAGTTAGTCAGAGGGGGGGGGGCAAGTATGATGTGAGTAAATACACTGTAGTTAGTGTAGTGATATGGGGCAGTTTCTGACCACTTACCTGATCAACTAAGTAATACTTTGAGATTTTGATCGAACTGGAACTAATTAATACATTCCTAGCAAGTGTAAAAGTATTACCAGATGAATCAAAACAACAGTAACATATAGCATTGGCCAGAAAAGGAAACAAGGGGTGTAACTATATAAAAAAGACATTTTAAAAAGAAACCAGAATAACAAAAAAGAAAGAAAAACAGAAATACAGAGGATTGTTTAATAATAATTGACAGTTTATTATACACACACATTGATGTAAAAACAAAATACACATTTTTAAATACAACTGCTCATTCAAGTGTTTGTGTTTCTCTGATTTCATACTGCATATTGATAAAATATTTATTTTAGAAAAGAGCTGCATACCTTGAAAAATACCTTCAGATTTTAAGATGTCTGCATTTTTGTACAAACAACTAAAACATCTAACATACATTCTGAATCAGAAAGCCCTCTGACACAATAAAAATGCTTGCTGCTTTCAATTGCTGGAGCCATTTAAAACCTCTACATTTTTGCCTGCACTTGATTGTAAAGATAACAGTGGATGTACATGGGGACCATCTTAAATGGGTTCAATATCTGGGTTTACCCTCTCCACCACAGACAATCTGACATTTTCTTTTCTCATGAACTACCAGGCTTGGGGGTGCAAATATGCCATTACATAAGTGTATCTAGCTCCAGAGCCTACTAGTTTGTCCCCAAACACTAGTGGGCACACAGTCTGTAAATTAATAAGTGAAGATTTTATATCTACATTGTTAATAAGTAATATAGAAGTACATGCTTGTCCAACATACTAGGAATTCCAACAGCTAAGGCTGAATAGAGGGGCTGTCCAAACACAAGAAAACAGTAGCAGGGTATCCATGAACCATCAAGCAGTGTCCTTGATGGCAGATATAGAAGATACAATATTACTGTACCATCTAGTCTAAAATGGGACCTACCCAATGAGTCCTATATCTGGGCTGAATCCCAAGCAGAACTATGAGGATGCAAGCAACTGGGGGAAGGGCCAAAGTTCAGAAGGTTGAACACTGAAGGATGGGAGTATCAAAGGAAAACAGACTTCTGAATCACAGAAGAGACAGTTATACTTGATGAAGTTGTGCATGAAGGATCAACTAACTGTAGTGCAAATGTCTGTGTCAGAGATGTTTTTGAATTAAACAATATAAGCAGCCACATCTCTATAGGAATGACCTTTGACCTTTGGCAGACTATTACCTGAAAGCAGAAGATGATGCAGCTACTAATCAACCCTGAAAATATGTTTGACTACTGTGAATCCAGCCCTCCTAGGAGTAAAGGAGACAAACACTTGTTCAGTCTTCCTAAATTCATGTACCAACTTCAGCTAAAACCTGAGCTGACAGTACACCTCAGAGTGTTTCTCTGGTTTCTGCTCTGGAAAAGAAAACAGTGAGCTAAACAGACTGGTAGATGAACAATCTAGAAACTGCTTTATTTTAGTTTATATTTGTTAACCAGGTTAGTACACTGGATGAAGGACTCTCTTTTTTAGGCTTGTAAATGTTCCATAAAAAGAATGTACATGATCATTTCACACTAAGAACATAAGCAGAAGTGTCAACAAATAATTAGTAAATAGTATTACAGAACTGTACAACATACTGAAAAATAACAGTAGCAATGAATCACAGAACAAATAAACCTGCGTGTCAAACAGCAGTTTTAAAGAAAATAATAGTTTCAGACAAGGGATCATGTGACACACACCATATTAATATAGGAGGCCCACAATTAGCCAGATGGTGTGGAATTGTTGTTAGAAATGTAAATTACTTTAGGGAATGCACCTGTTAATAATGGGGTAAGTTAGCTTTAGGAATGTACCATTTGAAGAGTAAGAAAGTTTTAAAGCACTTTGCAAGATACAAATGTTAATGTTTATGAACCAGAAAGTTTGACAGAGAGAAACCAAAGCCTCTCAATCATGAAGTTAATTTATGATGGATGGGAGAGGTTCTTAAAAGGCAAAAAGAAATGTCAGCTTCATTGGAGGGATAAAGCCCAGACTATGACCCACATGGCACCAATTTGCCTAGTAGCTTTGGTACTTACTAAAGACAGTATTGAGGAGAAGTTAAATGATAAGACTTAGTCTCCTCATCTCTTCATGGGGAAAGCAGGAGGAGAAAGGAGCATGTGTCTGTGCACACCCTCCATAAAGCTCAGATGGAAAATGGAGCTCACATGAAGGATGAAGCCTACTGGGGGAAGGAGCCAGCTGGCTACACTGCAGACAGGGGTGGGGGAAAGGCTGGATACACATGATGAAAACTTAGTGCGCCCTAATCCCGTGGGCATAACTAGGCATGTGCACGGGGGCATACAACTTCATGAAGAAACATACAAATTCTTGCCCAGCACACAGGTGATAGCTCCCTCTCTGGCTGCTCAACTCTTACCTCTGAGAACAAATGGGCCATAGGACTCTCACCCAGGGGAAACAAATGGGTTCATGGTCCAGATGACTGGGCAGGTCTCAGTGATCAGTGCAAAAAAGGCTAGTGAAAAAAGTTTTCTCCTTTAAGAAACTACTTGACATGTTCTTGCTGAATCACAATTTTTATACTCCACAAACTTGTGTGAGAAAAAAAAAACTGACACACTCAACCTGATTGTGGTACAGCTGAGGCCTAAATCACACAGATGCCTGAAAGAAGTCAGGATAACCTGCATGATGACTGACTGTAGCATTATAGTAAATGCTGGAGGGATAAAGCCCAGACTATTCCTCCATGGTGGTGAAACTCATCCATTTCCTGCAGCCTCAATTGCTATGAAGACCCTATCTGAAGCACCTGGTGGAAAAAGGTGATCTACATCAACAGCCAAGCCTTGAGGTGAAGCTGGTTGTCACCCCACTTGTAAAAGACATCTTTGACCACAACTGAAAGAGTTTCCTGCACTGTCAAGGCCCTTGTATCTTAAAGCAAAGCTTCTTAGTCTTAGAGGCAGTGATTTTGTTTTTTTTCCCCTTGAACTAGGGCCAATAGCCTAGTACCTACCTATGAACCTATAATAATTTTCTTGGGTGGCGGAAGTCAGCGTACATTTTTGGCTAGGCTTATATAGGCCCTAGGGCCAATAGCCTAGTACCTACCTATGAACCTATGAGAAGTGGGGTCAGTAGGAATTTCAGGGCAGCACACAAGAATGTCTTATCTTCTGTGCAGAGTCTACATGTCCTTCCTGTGGTCGCGTGGGTTTCGTCCGGGTGCTCCGGTTTCCTCCCACATCCCAAAGACATGCTGTAGGTGGATTGGCCACTCTAAATTGGCCCTAGGTGTGAGTGTGTGCATATGTGTGCCTTCTGTGGACGGTTGGGCGCCGGGCTGGCAACTCGACACTGTAAAACTCCACTGCCAATCATGAGCGGACAGGTCATCTGCTGTGGCAACCCCTAACCGGGAAAAAGCCGAAAGAAGAAGATACAAGAATGTCTTATGCCATAGGATGGAGAATGTATCCTGTCACCTCCCTCTTATCCTGCTGCACTGAGCAGAATAGGGAGAAGACTACGTTCTATGACAAGATGAAAGGTCACTTTCTGGAGTGTCCCATCCTCAGAAGATATGCTACTGGCATTTTCAGTAGGCACTGCAACAGCCACATCCTTCGGTATGCAAATAGCATAATGAAAACTGTAGTGGTCATTAAGTAATGGAGTCGCAGAAAGGTCTGAACATGGCCCTAAGTAGTCTCATAACTTCCTGGGCTCTCTTCACTAGCTGGACTGACCAGCACTACAGAGTACTTGAGCTCTGTATTTATGAAAGCAATGAGATGGAATCAGAATGTAGTTCTCCCCATTTATGGTCATCCCTAGGGACTTCAACCACAGCAGCACCACCTGCAGGGATGTCATCTGAGAGTTCCTTGACAGGGTTACTAAAACAATAGCAGCCTAAGCAGAAAAACACACTGACTACCATGTCCAACATCTCAGTTAACATTCCGGGTGCTGAAGACCACAAGCCAAAACTATATACTGGAAGTAATGCCATTCACAGAGAACCCCTGAAATCACAAATGAACCTTTGACTTTGCTAGAAAAGTGTTAATCATGCTCAGTGACTCCATCCAGGTGTCCCGTGGTAGCAACAGCACAACCTCCAGGATACTTACCACCTGGAACAAGATGTACTGGGTGGACTGATTTAAGTCAGCAAGGAAGAAACGGAGAGAGAAACATGTAGCTTTCATGATAAGATCACTCCTTAGAACAAGGTTTATTGGCCTCAAGTACTGAATGATCAGATAAGGGGAGGTGAGACCTACATTCTGAAACTCACCCTCAGGGTGGGAAACAAGACTGCATCTCCTCCTGGATCCTAACCATTTGCTGATGCAGAAGACTGGTAGTGGCTTAAGCCCTCTCTTGTTAAGGCTGAACTGAGCACTTGCAAGATCCACACTGTCATTTCTGCAATGGACTTACCTCCAGAAAGTTTCATGTCAAGATCCCCCATTCCACTGATCCCCATGCTAGGAACCTTCAGACACTGTCATTTTTTCAAGTAGTAAAGTATGGCAGGGATGTTTTTATTATTATTATATTTTTTCTGTCCCACTGTAGCACTCTGAACTTTTGAGAACTCCCTCTCTCATTCAAGCCAAAGTGTTTTGGTTTCCCATTCCAGTCTAGGGCCATCAGCATGACAGGGGATCAAGAATGGAGACTTGTCTTGCAGGGAGGATGGGTTAATCTCTTTGTGTGGTATCATCCTTGGTGCTTCACAGGGAGTTGGTGGCCAGTGCTATATACCACTGTAGTGGGTACTGTAGTACCAGGACTTTAACTTGTGCAAGATTCCAAGTATGTTCTACTCTACCTGGATTGTCAACGCTGTATGGCACTTCTTACAAATAGCTCAACCTAATGCACTAGTGCAATCCACATGGCCTCTGCCAGATGTTTATAATGTCATGGGTCAGGCTGTCTCCCTTCTTGCTATGATGGGTGATAGAGTTGAAATCTCAGCTGAGTGGCCAAGCCAAGACCGCCAAAACTCTCTCTGTCCAACCAGTGCTTTGTGTCCCTGCCCAAGTAGCTGAAACACACACACACTCTTGGAGATTTGTTTTACACACACACACACACACCTGGGAAAGGCTGGTACAGGTTTACAAGCTATGCCCCCTTCTGCCCAGACTATAAGGTAGTTATTACTGCCACCAGCCAACTCTTTATCAGCTACTTTAAGGCCCTTAACAAAGGGTGCCCAATCTTACTGTATAATGTTACTATCAATTCAAATGGTAGTTTGACCAAGAGCAAGGGTATTAGGAGCGGCCTACACAATGTCACCAAACAAATATGCAAGTACTCCCAGAACTTAAATACCTCTAGACAGATCGGCCATAATCATCATCTTCTTTCGGCTTTTCCCAGTTAGGGGTCGCCACAGTGGATCATCTCTCCACTCATGATTGGCAGTGAAGTTTTGCTGTGTCAAGTTGCCAGCCCGGTACCCAACCTTCCACAGAAGGCACACACATGCACGCACTCACACCTAGGACCAATTTAGTGTGTCCAATCCATCTACAGCACGTCTTTGGGATGTGGGAGGAAACCGAAGCACCCAGAGGAAACCCACTCGACCACAGGGAGACACCACCGTGGCCGCCTCAGCCATAATGAAAGGTTTAAATCTATTTAATAATAAATAATAAAAGAACACAAAAATACTCAGTATATACTTACAGTTACATCAGAGTTCAAAATCACAGGAAATATTTAAAACAACATTGCAGGACAGTCTGAAATAATAAAAAAAAACATCTAAGCTAAACTTTGCTATATTCCTGACTAAAAGAATCACTGTACCCTAATAACTTACTTCAGAGCAAGCAAGACAGATGTGTTGAGTGGATCTTCATGTTGTCAGGTCAAAGACAAAATACAGAATACTCAGTCTCTCTGAGAGAGTTCTTAAATTAATATCTCAAATATTACAGCTGGGATAGCTTTGCAGAATGACAACATTTCTTCTCATCTGACTCTACCCCGGGTGAAAAACAACCATTGATGCAGCTGGTAGCATTTAGCATCTACCTGTGAAAATACATAGACATGGCTTTTCCTTAGATCTAAGGCAGATCATGGAAGTCATAAAACAATAAAACACTTTCACATTTCAAGCCTAGTAATTATTTCTCTTTCAAGACAACACAGAGAGCTCCCTAGTATAGACATCCTGTCTATTGCTGTCATAAAGTAATTTAATTTCAGCTATTTTTCTGAAATTAACCTTGTGTTCCAGTTTCCATTGTTAAAAATATATATATATATATATATATATATATATATATATATATATATATATATATATATATATATATTTAAACAGTTACGATAGTGCAAGTACATTTCTGTTGTAATCCAGTAAGATATACTGTGGTTACATGTTTAAGCTCAGTACTTTACAAACCCTTTTCAGCACACACTTCTGTACCAGCAGCTTGATATCCACATAGCATACAGTTGTAATACATTTGTAACACAAGCATCGTACATGAAGCATGTTAACATTCACAAATGACACAACCATTTACAAAATTCCAGACAGCTGTGCTGGCAGTATCTCCTTTTGTTACACTTCTATATAAATAATGTTAATATTCACAAATGGCATATAATTACTTACAAAATTCCAGATAGCTGGGCTGGCAGTATCTTCTTTCGTGACAACCACAGAGATGGTTAAGCAGGGTAACAGTGTCTCCCTCTGGCATCCATGGGTGAGAGTGTTGAACAGTCAACATTTGTGGCAATATTTCTCATTGTATGAGTTTATACCTGATGATCCAATGGCCATAGGACAGTCAAGATGTTGGAAATAGGAACATTTTACCCATATGCATCACCATCAAGAGCTAAGCTATGTAAGGGGCAGAAAAGAAATGGCCAGCTGAGGGACAAGATACAGTTAAGTATTTGGTGTGTAACAATCCAGTAGTCAATGGCACTGTGCTCACCCTGAAATTGGTATCTTTTGAAAAAAATGCTGAACTGTTAGGACGGAGAGTATGAACCCAATTGGAGGACCAATTACAGAAGGTTCTCTGTGTTAGAGCAATGATTTCACTGAGTAGCTTCAGTAAATGCAAGACTCAGAGTGGAAGAGATAATATAATGAAAATCATGTTTTTAATTCTTGATTTTCAATTTTGTTCACAATGTGTACACAAAGTGTTGACAGAACTGATTACTTTCCCCATGGAGGGGATATTACAGTGATAATGATAATGCCTACACACGTTATTAAAAGCTGCTACTGACTTTATATTTACTGTAGCAGGTTTTGTAAATGTACTCGTAGAACTTCTGCTGTCAGCATAAGTATGCTGTAACGTAGCTAACAGAAACTTATCCAGTCACCTGAATGGTAAAAGAAATGCATTACAAAGTGGTGACCTGTTGCAAATGCAGTTGTTATTCTTTGACAGATCCAATCTGTTCACATAAATACCACAGTCTAATACAGCACTTTAGTGCAAATTATGAAAAATATTGTGTGCACTGCTGATATGCAGTCTGAAGTCACACAAGACATACACCAGGAATAAGACGTGCTTGGCCTATTCAGAAAGACAGCTGCATATGATTTACAGATAGCATATGTCTGTGACTTCAGCATCTTTATCTGTTTTTTAAGACTCACCTGCAAAACAGATATGTTTATGCCCCCTTTGCCTGTGCAGCTAAGTCCCAAAGTAGTTTAGGGACTGTAGGATCTACAAAGTCCATACATATTCTAAAAAAAAAAAACTGCATGAGATGGTGAGTATGGCTGGTCCTGAACAGCAAGAATAGGTCAAAAACAGTTTTAATGAGCCCAACATAGTAAGAACGAAAGAAAAACATAAAACCACTGGAGCTCAACACCAGTAAAACACACGATGTGTGCAATTGAAAAACTGTTTTATTACTTTTACTTGTGTTGAGCTCTGGTGGTTTTGTGTTCTTCTCCCCTAACAACTCTGTCAGAGATTCCAAGGCTTGGGGTGGACAGTGATGGTAGAACAGGATGCACAAGGTAAGTTCATGCCATATTGCGCACCTGACTTTGGGTACTGTCAGCTGCGCACAGCTCTTTCCTGTCTTTTCCACTAATCTTTAAGTGCTGTAGACAAAGCTCAATTTTTGGGAGCTGCTAATATTTCACCTGTAGTCATGCAAACTTTCTGCATATGCAGACTGGTCTTTGAATGACTTAGGTACATGCAGAATACTGGAGTACAAAGGAGCAGGCATATGTCAAAATAGTGCCCATCATACTAATGCTACACTATACTGGGCCTTCTGAAACACATATATAAGAATATGCATTCTCCACTATGCAAAACATCCAATATGGGTTCCATTAAGGGGGGACAGGGGTGCTAGTAATACCACAAGGGTTCATTTGAAATTTCAGCCACTGTGCTGCAAGTCAACATAATTTGCTTTCTATTAAATCAAGTACTTGCATGAGGTTTGCTTATTATCTAATTCATGGATTTTCAACCAGTGTGCATGAAGCAAAAGGTCAACAGGTGTGCTGTAAGTTTGTTTAAAACAAATTAAAGACTTCTTTAAAGAAATACAATGCAAAATAAGTCTAAAACGCAAATTTTATACCATTTTATATGATTTTTATAGGTTCACAGGTAGGTACTAGGCTATTGGCCCTAGGGCCCATACAAGCCTAGCCAAAAAATGTACCCTGGCTTTCGCCACCCAAGAAAATTATTTTCCTGTGCCCCTGTCGAGCAGAGCCACAGAAGTGATCCCCGGGGTAAATTTCCCATTTCCCATCCAATCATCAAGATTTTTCTTGAAGAGTGCTAATGAGGAGCTCTGTTTGACATAGATAGTCTGTTCCAGAGTATGGGAAGTCTCTGGGACAGGAATCTATCCCTCCAGCATGTTCTGTTTATTGTGGTGACAAGGTTTAGGTCCCTAAAGCGTGTAGCTCGGAGGGATTGGGATTTCTTTAAGTGGAGCATGTCCAACAGCTCTGGGTTTGACATAGCTTTGTATGTTGGGCAGAGATCGCCCCTGAGCAGGCGATATGTGATGGAGTAAAGCTGTAGTTTTTTTAGACGGTCTGCATAGGGCATCTGTTTGAGGCCAGTAATCCTCTTTGTGAGGTATTTCTGTGGTCTTTCCAGTTGTTGTAGATGTCTTGTGAGGTACATACCAAAAGGGGCATTGTACTCTATAATGGGTCTAATGAGTGATGAGTAGAGGGGAACAATGACCTCTTTTTTTCTGGATGAGAATCCTTTTGTGATGAGATGAGCCACGTAGAAGGATTTCCTGACCACTGTGGTGATGTGATTATCAAAGGAGAGACTACTGTCCACCTGTGTCCCAAGGTCTCATCACATTTAGGGGATGACAATACACTTTTTGGCATTGAGCTTCAGGCCATGGCTTTGACACCAGGTATCTGCCTCAGTGAGGCCCTTTTGTAGTTTGTCCACATCGTTAGGAGCTTCGATTATGGCTCCTATTTTACAGTCATCTGCAAACTTTGTTAGCCAAAGACCTTCTGTGTTGGCCTGCACTTCAGAGAAGGAGATACCAAACAGGAGAGGACCCAGGACTGAACTATGTGGTACTCCACTTGTCACTGGTCTGATGTCGGATTTGGAATCTGCTACTTTCACAGTGTGGGTTCTGTCCATGAGCCAGATGGCAACCCATCTTGTGACATAGGGATTTATACCTAGTTTAGTGAGCTTATCTATAATTCCAGAGTGGGGGATGGTGTCGAAAACCTTGGCGAGATCTAGATAAGCTGTGTGAACCATTTTACCCTCATCTATGGCTTTGGTGACTGCTTCAAAGAAGTCAATCAGGGTTAGGAGACATGATCTGCCTTTTACAAATCCAAACTGGGTAGGGTCCAGAGTTTGGAGATTACCAATGTCTTTGTTTATGAGTTCCACGATGACACGTTCCATGGCCTTGCAGACCAGGCTCATCAGGCTAATGGGGCGGTAGTTCCCAGGGTCCGTCGTGGCTCCCCCTTTGTGGAGTGGGATAACCGTCACGGTGCGCCATTCAGTGGGTACAAAGCCTGAGTTGAGGCTATGATTGAACATGGTACTTAGGTAGGGTGCCAGTTCATTCTGTAGTTCATGTAGAATGCAGCCTGGGATATTGTCAGGTCCCATGGATGCTGTGTTCTTGGCTTTGGATAGTGTGTTTTTTACCTGTGCAGGCATGATTATTGGAACTTTGCATTCTTCCGGTATAGAGATGGGCCCTCTAGGGGGTGAGAGGAGGGTAAAGTTAGCACTGAACCTATCTGCTAGGATGTTGGCAATATCAGTTGGTTCTGTATATTTAGTGCCATTGTGCTGTAACTCAGAGCAGATCTGAGTGTTCCCATTTAGATTCTTGACATAGCTATAGAATGCTTTGTGGTCGTCTTTAGAGTCAGTGGCAATTTTGTTTTCGTAACTAGCTTTGGAGGATTTTATGGGGGATCTCAGCTTCTTACTGAGGTTGACCAGGGAGTTCCTCCAGTCATGGGATTTTACTCTTTTTTTGCAACAGTTTCTTTCTTCTGTTGTAAAGTTTTTTTAAGGCAGAGGACCACCAGATTGGCTTCCTTTTTTTGGAGGATAACATCTTGGTTCTATTAGGGATAGCATGATCCATGCACTCGTGTAAGTGCTTATAAAGTGCATTTGTGTATGATTCGGCAGTCATACCTCTATTGTCCATCTGCATGGGTGTCATGAAGTTTGCCACTTCTGTCTTAAGAAGTGTGAAGTTGGTTTTGGAAAAGTTTTTTACGATGGTTTCCCTAACTGGGGGTGGGGGTGGGATGTGGATGTCTAGGCTGATTAGCTTGTGGTCAGATCTGACCAACGAGGAATTGACCTCTGGTGTGGAACACCGGTTTCCCATGTTGGTAATGACCAGGTCTAGGATATTGCTGCCCCTGATGGGGGTGTGAATAATTGATCCAAGGCATTGGAATTTATGAATTCTAGAAAACGTTGAGCAAAAGAGTTGGTACACAAGTAATTTTCCCAGTTAATGGTGGGGTAGTTGAAATCGCCCATTATTAGGGTGTTGGGTTGTACCCTAATACTTTCCAGTGTATCAAGAAATGAGGAGTGTGAATTCTGGGGTATGGTGGGGGGGTCTGTAGCAAGCTACAATTTGGATTGCGGTTTTGCCCAGAGTTAGTTGCACTTGGATAATCTCGAATGCATTATGCTGTGCAACTAGCCTGGAGGTGTGGATATCCTTAATGCATATGGACACGCCTCTGCCTTTAGTGCTTCATTCTGGGTTAGGTGGCCGAAAGGTGTGGTATGAATTGTAGCCTGGTAATGCAGGGGTGCTCTCTGGAGCTTTGAACCAGGTCTCTGTCAATGCACAGATGTCAATGTTCTCCATTTTAAGGAGTGCCTCGAGTGAGTGCATTTTGAGGTTTAGACTTCTAGCATTGAGTAGCATTACCCTCAGATTTTGCTTGCTTGTACCTGTTACGGTGGTGAATTTGTCATTTGAACCTTGCCTAAAAAAGGCACTATAGGGGTGGCAACAGCCTTAGCCAGTATCCGGAATCCTAAGGGCAACAGGTGCAGGCCATCTCTGGCAAAGCATCGTGGTCTGTCGATCATGTCGTCCGAGGCAGACAAATACTGGATCCCCTTAGAATGACACCAGAAGCTTAGCCAATTGTTGAAGTCAATCATTTTGTCCTTGTACTGTGGTATCATTCTGGGTGATGGCAGGATGCTACTCAGGGTTAGGGTCATACCTACCTGGGATACAAGATCGGAGTGCTCCTTCATGTAGTCCAGGGAGGTACGTCTCAGGTCATTCACACCAACATGGACAATGACAGTGTCATATTTGTACTTATTGTGGAGTGACCTGAGTGCATGCATTATGTGGCGGATCCTGGCACCTGACAGTAACTTTCTCCTTGTTTAGTCTAGTGTCTGGAACATCAGTGTGCCTGACTATAGAGTCACCTATGACTAGAGTGTTGGGTACATTGTTATGCCTTATGGGCTGTGGTTGAGTGGCACACTGAGTTTGTGGGCTATGTGTCATTTGGGTTGTGTTGGGGGGTGGAGTTTGCTTGCATTTATGCTTTGGATGTCCCTGATGCTTGGGCAGATTTTTATTGAAAGCATCCGCGAATGTAGGTGTGTGTTTTGTGTTTCTATGTGTGTGTTTTGGTGGTGTAGGTTTTGAGGGACTATGTGATGTGTGTGGTGTGGTGCAAGTGTTTACCTTCTCCTCTTGACTGTCTAGTCCAGTCTTGGGTGAAGAGAGCTTTGCTTCCAGTTTGGCTATATAAGTGCATCTCTCACAGGTTGTAGTGTTGGGTGGTAGGAGGAGAAGGTTGTCTCTGTACATGAGGCAATTGCTGCATTGCCCCAAGATGCCCAGATTCATCAGGTAGACAGGAGAAATCACTGGGAGCTGACCCTTAGACATGCCTGGATAAGTGCTTATTTATTAAGTACTAAAAACTGCTTTCCACTAGACAAGTGAGGAAAGTTGAGTGCTGTAGTAATTTGCAGCTTATGTAGTGCTTACAATGAGTTCTGAACAAGTGCTGTATCATTATTTTAATAATATACAGACATATGTGAAATAAAAAGCAATAAATGTATCTTCATGCATTTATAACCAGTTTACTTGTCTCAACTTGTTGAAAATTTGTATACTAAAAATTATTTCATATAATCAATTTGCATGAATTACTTCAATAATACACACATTATGTTTGCACTGCATACATACTGTGCCGTGCAATTATTCCAATGGACGTGTCTTATTGTTGAGCACAAGTGTCCCTATTTATCCCCCACTACACTGTGTCTGAATTTGATCGCACATACACACGTATACAAGTATGGGCACCTGATACACTTTACTACTCTATATTTGGAAGACGTGCATAATTTCCATAGAAGCAAGTCCTAATAAGTGACGTGAGTTTTTCTAAACATAGCATAATTATCAGTGCTACGATTTATTGTGTATCCAAAGTTTTCAGTTTGTACTTAGGAATGATGGAATGGATTAAATTGTTTAAGATGTATTTAATTTCAAAAGTTTAGTTTTAAACTTTGACGTGTGTTTACAAATAATTTCAATTTTTTTATTTTTATTCAATAGCATTTGATTTACATTGGACAAGTTTCTAATAAAAAATGAAAATTAGAAGACAGAGAAGAAAGTGATGCTAGTACGTCGAGTGCTGCTTTGCCCAGCACATCAGCAGCTGATACCTCGTCTAGTACCTTAATTGGCACTGGCTCTTCTAAAGCTAAATTAAAAAAAAGAAGTTATGTTCTTACCATAACGCTCCATGTGAGTTGTTCATCTCACCTTTGTTCTTACACACGGGTTCGGAGCCGAACCCTCGGCTCCGAGTCGGCCACATTCCAAGCTCTGCGTCTAAGAGAAGCTCGAGGCACAGTCCCTATCCCATGATCCCCTGCTGCTAACCCTCAAATCTAGTTTGCAAAGAAACCAGGTAACAACATATATACCTGCCTACACATGCATATGCACCAAATTTATCTATACACATATATACCTAGAAGGTAAATATAAAAACAGGCAACTATGTTATACCTGTCTGACTACGCACGCATACATGGGCACAGGCAGTCACAGGGAACCATGAGAAGATGACCAGCCATGAGTCGTACCTGTTCCTCCAGAACATG
Organism: Protopterus annectens; assembly: GCF_019279795.1. Taxonomy (NCBI): domain Eukaryota; kingdom Metazoa; phylum Chordata; order Ceratodontiformes; family Protopteridae; genus Protopterus; species Protopterus annectens. Next base: position 14,799,380 of record NC_056735.1, read on the forward strand.
GAGGGGGAAGGAGGGCAGGAATGTAAGAACAAAGGCGAGATGAACAACTCACATGGAGTGTTATGGTAAGAACATAACTTCTTTATGTGAAGTTGTTCGATCTCGCCGTTTGTTCTTACACACGGGTAGTGTCCCCAGCACTCTAAACCCCGGGTGGCTCACGGGAGAACATTCCTGAGAACAGTGGAACCAAAGGAAGCCCTGTCCCTGGAGGCCCTGTCCACTTTGTAATGAGTAATAAACATATGAGGTTTGGCCCAGGTAGCTGCAGCACAAATGGTATCTATAGGCAAGCGAGCCACATGTGCCAGAGAAGTAGAAACGGCTCTAGTAGAGTGAGCTTTAATTTTGAGGGGAGTAGGCTGATTTGAAGATGAATAAACAAAGTTTATGCAGTCTGAGAGCCATTTAGATAGTGTGATTTTTGTGACTGCAAGTCCTTTCTTACTGTCTGCATGAGACACAAATAGTTGGTCCGATTTCCTGAATTCTTTTGTTCTGTCTAGGTAAAATCTCAGTTGTCTGTGCACGTCCAATTTGTGAAGCATGCATTCCAGCTTATTGGTATGGTACTTGAAAAAGGTGGGAAGCTCTATGGATTGATTAAGACTCGATTCTGAGCAGACTTTTGGTAGAAAAGATGGATTAGTACATAAGGTGACCCTGTCTGGGTGAAATATCAGATATGGTGGTCTAATTGACAGCGCCTGCAGCTCCGACACTCTGCAGGCCGAGGTGATTGCCACCAGAAATAGAGTTTTCCAAGAAAGGTATTTCAGTGGGCATGACGAAGCTGGTTCAAACGGCGGAAGCATGAGTTGGGATAGCATCAGATTTAAATTCCAAGGAAAGACTGGGCTCCAAATAGGTGGTCAGAGATAAGTTCCCTTCATGAAAGCCCTACAAAGCCTGTGCGACATAATAGTCGTGCCTCCTTCTCCCACATGAAAATTAGATATGGCAGCCAGCTGTACCCTTATGGTGGATGTTGAAGCCCCCTGGTGAAAAAGAGTAGATAGAAATTCCAGAATCTTGTGAATAGGAGCAACCAAGGGATCTAAACCTTGTTTGGAGGCCCAAAACGTGAAACATTTCCACTTGCTCTTATACAATTTTCTAGTGGAGGATTTGTGGGAAGAAATCAGAATATGTTGTACTGCTGGAGATAAAAGATCTGACCTGGCTAAGCTGGGAAGTGGAGCAGCTATGCTGTCAGTTTGAGGGACGAGAGAGAGGGGTGAAGAACTCCTGACGAGTGGGTCAGCAGGTCTGGCACTGGGTCCAGAGTCCAAGGTTCTTCTATTTGGTGAGCTTGGAGGAAGGGGAACCAGATTTGTCGAGGCCAGAATGGGGCTATCAAGATGATCGTCCTTTCCAGACCCTTGGCTTTCTGCAGAAATTTTGAGATTAGTGGAACAGGAGGGGAAGGCATATAGGAGACCCGGGGGCCAATCGTGTACAAGTGCATCTCTGGGGCCGCCCCCGGGAGGGGGAAGTAGGGCGAAATAGCTTCTGCATTTGGCATTCAAGGGGGAAGCAAAAAGGTCGCAGCAAGGCTGGCCCCATCTGTGGAAAATTCTCTCCGCTACCTGATTTTTGAGGGACCAATCATAAGGCAGCAGGATGGCTCTGCAAAACCTGTCCGCTATTACGTTGGACGTCCCCGGGATGTGCGTTGCTATGAGAAAGCGTCCGGTGGACACAGCCTATTGCCAGATCCTCAGGGCCTCTCTGCATAGGGGGTAAGACCTGTTCCTCCTTGCTTGTTTATGTACCAGACCACTGACATGTCTGTCTGAATTGCAACTGTTCCCTGAGGTAAGTAGTCGTGAAAGTGTTGCAACACTAGGAACACTGCTCTTAACTCTAAGACATTGATGTGCAGTTTGTACTCCATTTCTGACCACTGGCCTTGAACTGTTCTCCCCTGAAAAATGCCCCCCACCCTATCAGGGAAGTGTCCGTGGTCACTGTGGCTAAAGGGGGAGGAAGAACAAACGGGCGGCCTATCGTAAGTTCCTGACTGTTCATCCACCAACGAAGATCCCGTTGGCACGATTCGGTGAGTAGGATGTTGTGTGACAATGGTAGCTGTTGGTAAGACCACTGTGCGAAGAGTAGCCATTGGAGGATCCTCATGTGCATTCTCCCTAGGGGGACCGTGATAAGGGCTGCTGCCATCATACCTAAAACTTTCAAAACCTGTGCGGCTGGGACCCTTTTGTTTTCTAGGAGAACAGAAACCTGTTCCCTCAGGGTTGAGACCCTTGAATCGGGAAGTCTGATCAGGGATAAGGTGGTGTCCAATTCTGCTCCTATGAATGATATATGCTGTGAGGGTGATAAGACAGATTTTTTAAAGTTTAGAGTTATGCCTAAGTGGGAACAGAGATTGATTGTATAGTCCCTGGCTTGCAATAGGTGATGCCTGGTGGTGGTGGTTAGGAGCCAGTCATCTAAGTATGGAAACACCTGGAATCCTAGTCATCTCAGGTGGGGTGCCACTACTGCCATGCACTTGGCGAACACTCTGGGGGCTGACGTGAGGCCAAAGGGCAGAGCTCGAAACTGAAAATGACTGTCTCTCAGCCGGAAGCGCAGGTGATCTATGGATGGCCTGGCCATTTTGACGTGGTAGTACGCATCCTTGAGATCTATGGAGCACATCCAATCGTTCGTTTGAAGAAACGGAAGGATCGATTGTAGCGTGACCATCCGGAATTTTTCCTTCTTCACAAAGGTATTGATTTTGCTGAGGTCCAGTATTGGCCTCCAGTCCCCTGTTTTCTTTGGAACTAAAAAGAACCTCGAGTAAGTTCCGGATCCTATTTGGTCCGCCGGGACTGGCTGGATGACTCTTTTTTTCTAACAGCCTTTGTATTTCTATGGCTGCCTGATCCCTCGGATTGGGTGGAACATCTGGGAATCTTTTTTGGATAGGAGGACTGTTTAAGAATGGGATGTTGTATCCTCTGGTTATTATGCTTTTTACCCAGGAATCTGAAGTGAGATTTAGCCAGGCCTCTGGGTATAAAGCCAAGTGACCCCCCCGACTGCCTCCAGAGCAGGACAGCTGGGCCTCCACTCAGGAATGCTGGAAGGGCTTGCCAGGGACGCTATGCCTGTCGCCTTGGTTCTGCGGACCCCCTCTGCCACCTGGGCGGCGTCTTCCATTCCTTCCCCCTCCTCTGCCTCTGGAGGGGGTTTCACTAGGTGTGGATTGGAAAGCTCCCAGAGTCTTCCGGAACCACATTTTTCCACCTCTTTGCCCTTTGGGGTATGGTCTAGAAGGGGCAGAAAAATGGACCCCTACGGCAGACAGGGTCTTTCCTTCTTGCTCACACCTAGTGAGCGTCTCCTTCACTTTGGGCCCAAACAAGGAGGAGCCATCAAAAGGGGCATTAGTAAAGGAAGACTTAAAGGCTTCCACAAAGGAGCATAGGCGCATCCAGGATTGTCTCCTCAGAGCGATCGCTGAAGCTGCAGCCCTACTCGATCCTTGGGCTGCATATGAAATGAGCCGCATGGATGAGTTCATGATAGAGCTTAGGGTATTGAGCTGTGCTGTCACCTTGTCTGAGACCGCAGCATTTGTGGTACCCTGGAGAGCATCTCCCAATTCCTTGAGGAGATCTCTCTGAAGATGGGTAAAATGAGTGAGGTAGTTCAGTGATCGCATGGAAAACATCACTGAACTAAAAATGCACTTCCCGTACCTGTCCATCGTCCTGGAGTCCTTATTAGGAGGATGAACAGAGGAAGATGCTTCAGACATTTCCTTCTTGGTGGCCACCGCCACCATAGCGTCAACTGGGACCCCTTTGGTGAGGTACGCCATATCCTGTGGGGCAGTGATGTACTTATTGGGCCTCCGAGGGACTGGTTTCAATGTGTCAGGGGACTCCCATGCCCTTCGAGCTATTAACTCCATTAACTCGTCAAAGGTCGGAGTTACCCAGGAGGTGGAAGGTTGAGCCCCAAAAGCCTTCAGTAACACCGACTCGTCCTCAGTGGGGGCAAGAGACTGCCAGTCACCCCTCTGCTTGAGAATTTCAAGGATGTCTGCAAATGAGACATCCTCCGAGGAGGACCGTGGGGACCCCTCTGACTCATCCAAGTTGGTATCCGATGTCAGAGATTCCTGTGGGGAATCAATGTGCCTCCTCTTGCACAACCTCTTCCTCGGGACATCATCAGAGGGGGCATCTGGTGAAGCTTCCGAGGAGCAGGGTTCACCCTCTGGGGTTGACTGAGGCCGTTGGTCTCTTACCTTGGCCGGGATCAGTGGTGCAGAGACAGAACATGGACCCTTTGGGGAGGGAGAAGAAGAGTCTGATGATGTGAAAGTCTTACCAGACAAGACCTTCCTCATGGCCTCGAAAGCACCAGAGCCCCGGGTCGAGGGCTCCATCGGTTCCGAAGAAGACGGGTGGCCTCCACGGGCTCTGATCCAGAGGACAGAGCCGAACTAATCTGTGCCGAGGCACCAAGGGGAAGAGTCGGAACCGAAAGTTCGGTTCGACTCTCCCCCCCAGAACCGAGGAGAGATTGTCGGCTCCGAGACCCCTCAAAGGGTACCGAGGGTGTCGAGGTCAGTGAGCCGAAAGCACTAAAGAAGGCTTCAGCCCTGGTGGATCAACGATCATCAGATCCTCGACTCCCGGCTCCGATGACTCGACGGGTCTCGAAGGAAGATCAAGAGATGAGACAGGAAGGGTGTCAAGCTTCGAAACCAACTGGGACGAAACAGCAATCAGTTTGGACAAGGCCGTGTTCTCCATCAGTTTCTGCACCACTCGATCCACATCAGTGTCAGGCAGTCTGGAGGAACGGGTCGAAGGGGCTGAAGATGTCACCGAGTGAAGGATCGATGAAGGGGGTACCTCTGATACTGGCTCCAAGACCTGGACCTCGACTCAAGGCAGTATCTTGGTGCTCGGCTCCAAGGTCTGTGGAGCCAGCAACTGAATCTTAGACGAGGTACTCGGAGCCGATGACCTGGGCACCGATACCTTCGAAGACTTCGACCCCTTCGAAGACTTCGATAATTGGTCTGCCTTGTCCAATGTCTCCTGAAACTCCAGCTTCAGGAGACCTCTCTCAACCAGTTTCATGCGTCTCTCCATCATCACTCTGCCACTAAACGAGTGGCAGATGAAACAATCCTCTTGAAGATGGAGAGGACCCAGACAGTATACGCAGGAAACATGGTTGTCAGTAATGGACATTTTCTGTCCACACTGGCAACGTTTAAAGCCAGATTTGGCTTTTTCTGACATTTTTTCTCAAAGAAAAGCAAATACAACTGTATATATAAAAAGCACACCACACTAATCCTAATAATAATAACAGTAGTCTAAGTATATTAGGCTAGATATATATATATCTATATGTAGTTATATAAGTAAGAGAAAAATATAAAATGTACTGTCACTAAGAAAACACACAACTAGTAAGGAAACTATCGATTAACTAGGGAATTATCAATAATAGTTTCTGCCAGAGCCCTGACAGAAAAAAGGGAAAATGGCCTAAGGTCTAGCGGCAGCCACTCCCAAACAAGCTAATGCTAATTAAAACACACACACAACTATACTAACTATGCTATCCAATAAAAAACTTCAACAATCTAAGAATTTTAGCTAAATATATGTATATATAAGTAGAAAAAATATAGAGTATACTGGCCCGAGCTCTCACTCGACGAGACCTGTTGCAGCGGCAAACTAGATCTGAGGGTTAGCAGCAGGGGATCATGGGATAGGGACTGTGCCTCGAGCTTCTCTTAGATGCAGAGCTTGGAATGTGGCCGACTTGGAGCCGAGGGATTGGCTCCGAACCCGTGTGTAAGAACAAACGGCGAGATCGAACAACTTCACATCTATTGTTCACCATTATGACGACGCTTTGTCATTTGGCTTTATATCCAGTGAAGATAATCCACCACATCCCATATGTGTAATTTGTGGCAAAAAATTAGTAAACCAAGCTATGGTTCCAAGTAAATTAAAAAGACATTTGCAATCTAAACATTCTCACTTGTACAAAAAGACAGTTGAATATTTTAAAAGACTTGTACTGGACAAGACTAATCAAGCAAAAAACATGAACTAAATTTGTAACTGTATTAGGAAAAAGTACAAGCAGCAAGTTACGCAATCACAGAAATTGTTACTAAAAATTAAATCTTACACAATTGCAGAATCTGTAATTTTACCAGCATGCTGTAAAATTGTAAATATCAGGTTTGGTGAAGAACATGGAAATGAGGTTTTAAATATTCCAATGTCAGATAACACCATTTGTCAATGTATTCAAAATTTGTCCCAAGATGTTGAGTTGCAAGTGATAGCTCACATTAAAGAAGTATTTATGTTTGCTATTCAACTGGATGAATCAACTGATGTCACTGGAAAAGCTGAACTTCTAGCATGCAGTAGATTTATTTATAAAGAAGAGATTACAGAACAGTTTTTATTTTGTTGACCACTCACAGAAGCAACGAATGGCCAAGATATTCTTGATGTTGTTGATAATTACTTCAATTGTCGTAACTTGTCTAGGGATTCTTGTATCAGTATTTGTATGGATGGTGCCCGCTCTATGTCAGGAAGTGCAAAACAATTTTGTTACACTGGCTTAAAAAAAGAATCCTAGAATTATTTTTACTCATTGTTTTCTCCACAGAGAAGTACTAGAGTCAAAATCATTGGTACCTGAGCTGAAAAAAGTACTAGATGAGCCAGTCACAATTGTCAGTTATATAACTGAGACAGTTTGCAGCACTATGTTCCTCAATGTAAGCTTCTCACATGCAGTTATTACATACAGAAGTTTGGTGGTCATCTCATGGTCAAGTTCTATCAAGATTTTATGAACTAAAAGAGGAAGTTCTAACTTTTTTGACAACTCAATCTCAGCTGATTTTCTCAATGATGAGATTTGGTGCAATAAAGCTGCATTTCTTGCCGATTTGTTATAATCTTTGAACACACTTAAAAGTATGCAAGGAGAATGTGAAAATATCCTTACCACTGACAAAATTAACACTTTCAAAGAAGAACTAATTCTTTGAGAAGAACGAATCAGAAGGGAAAATGCAGCAGCAATGTTTGAGCTAATGAAAATGTGCAAACTGGATAGAAATATTATAGATTTAATTTAACAAACTTTAAGATTACTTACTACAAATATTGAGAAATATTTTCCCTCACTTGACATATCTTTGGATTGGATAAGAGATCTGTTTGTATTAAGTGAGTGCAAACTGGCAAATTTAACAATTACAGAAGAGGACAAGTTAACAGAGATAAGAAATGACAGAGAATTAAAACTTAAATATTCAACAACAGATATTACTTCATTTTGGTTATCTGTTAAAAGTTGGTGTTTTTTTCGGCTTTTCCCGGTTAGGGGTCGCCACAGCGGAACTCCGGTCCGCTAATGATTTGGAGTAGATTTTTATGGTGCCGAGTTGCCAGCCCGACGCCCAATCTTCAGCGAAGGCACGCCCATTCATGCATGTCTTTCGGAGGCCACTCGACCACGGGGAGGACATGCAGACTCCACACAGAAGGCACTCCAGCCGAGAATTGAACAGGAGAACCTCTTGTTGTGAGGCAACAATGCTATCTGTTAAAAGTAAATTTCCCAAAATTACAAAACGAGCAATACAAGCACTTCTTCCTTTCTCCACATCATATTTGAGTGAATCGAGCTTTTCTGCAATGAATAAAATTTAGAACAAAAATAGATCATGGAAACCATGGATGAATATTTAAGAGTATACCTTTTCAAAATTCAACCTCACACAAAAAACATTCTAAACATCAAGCTCAGATATCTCATTAAATATTAAATGCAAGTAGATTAGAGAAAATAGTAAATAAAATTGTTTGTAATAAAATACTTAAAATTATTTAAAAACATAAACAGTTTCAAAAAGATGTTTTAAAAAGCCACTTAGAAGCAAAAAGGGTAGGAAATGATTTACTTTTTGTAAACCAATCAAAATTATACCTATTTTTTTGTCAGATTGGCAAAAAATATATTTTTTGGTATGCCACAAGATTTTTGTAATTAATGTGTGCCATGAGATGAAAAAGGTTGAAAATCACTGATCTAATTCATAATGTATTTATTTATTTCACTTGACAACTTGATAGATGAGCTAGTCAAGCAGACCTTTTTCAGACAAAAGCTGGATCACTTAGTGACGTGAATAACATTTTTAAAAACATGTTAAACATTCTGACAATATAAAAGACACACAATGAGCAATAAGTGATTTTTTCACAATTCTGATGTGGTTCTACAAGAGCAAATACACATTATAGTTTTGTACTCATAACAAAACACAAGTAAGAGTAGAATGGCATAAGCGTTGACCTTTTAGTCTGCTGCTTTAAAGCATTTACAAATTGTCCTGACAACTGTGATACTGCAGATTGTGAGAAATGCATGTATTGTTTTGTTTGTGCACAGTATTCACCTGTTATATATCACGCAGCAGACATAAAGGTGCTCATTCCTGCAGTAAGCAGATGACATAACTGAGATACAAGTCCCTTCTGACTGGTTCCAGCTGCAAGAGTACTGAGCCATTTTAACATTACAGCTTAATACATCCCAAGGTCTCAAAGCTGTCAAACATTAGGAAGAAAATTTTGCAACAGTGTGCGACAAATGGACAAGACATGGTAAACAAGTGTCGGACCAGAACTGAAAAAAAAAAAAAAAAGTAGAATCAAGGCCGTAATGTTTACTATGTTTCTGATTATGGACTGTCAGGCTATCATCAGTATATGGCTTAAAAATATCAGACAGCAGTACACAAATCACCTTGTCCACGCAGTACTGATGACTTTTAAGAGCTAAATAAAAGTGAAGCACCTCACTGCGAGACTGCTGTGGGGTATGCAAGATCTAAATGTATGGTTATGTGCAGTATATAGGCTATGAAAAAAACATTCATTATACACATGCTGAACTTTGCAGGTTCAAAATATCTTTAACAGATACATCACTTTGGGTTACCAAAGTATGCGTTAAACAATCTCATGCTAGAATTCCTAGACACACAATAAAAATAGGAGCAAATGAAAAAAATTAAATTAGCAGTTACCTTCACATTGTCTCCAATAAGTCAGTGTGTCATTTTGTTAGCATGCACACACAGACATACACACACAGATAATTTCTGCAGGAAACACGAATTTGCATTGTACATTTGATTATAATTCCCTATGTCTAATAACACTACCACTACAGTGGCATACAGTCTGTTCTTGCTCACTTCTGCCTCTGGAATTACGCCATTCCATGCAGTGTTAACTTAAAAGTGTAAGACACTATAAAACTGGATTTTAATCATTTCATTCAAATCCTGTACAGTAATGTAAAAACACTCATACACACAAACAAAATACTCTGTATCTGGTCTTATCCAGGTAAACATTCACCCATACAAATATTGCATTATAATTATATGCATATCCACATCATCAAAGCCATGGGAATGGCAGGATGACAGGGGTGGCTGACCTGGGTACAAGCTGTTAGGGGGCAGGGTCAGCCCTGCAGAAGAGGTTCAGCAAGTACCATCAGTAGTTAAAAGTGACAGTGTTTGTGTACATGCAATTCAAGCTTCACACATTGAAAATCTGGACAAAGGCTGTTGAAAAGTAGGTACATCTGATCAAAAATATGAACACAAATTAACATAAAATGTGCACATCAATTAGCATAACCCCTCCCACTTCCAAAAACAATTTCTACATAGACAAGCATTTTTAAAACTAAGCAACAAAATTACTCAAAATATAAGCAAAACAATCGCGTTTCAGATTACATTTTACAAGGCATATTAAGTTTTATACTACTCTATTATTTTTTTCTCTAATACTCTGTGGAGATAGCAATCTTTATCCCCTCAGCTCGTCCAATGTCACTGGTTGAAGAGCAGGCATACTTCCTTTGATAATGGAAGATCAAGAGGTTATGGGTTTAATTCCCCTTCCAGGTGCTTGGATTAATTTTTCCATTACTGAACTGCATTGTATCATTGCGGGGGGGGGGGGGTGCTGTACTCCTTAGTGTACCAGCTTAAATGGGAGCCAGGTGCTTGGATTCCTTTTTCATTACTGGCACTGCAGCATGCAGGAATGCTGCATTCCTGATTGATGTTAAACTGAATTACTATCTGCTTTGACTTGGTGGTAGGTGTCACAGTAAGAGAACTTGACTGCCAGACAAATGAGAGTTTGAATCCCACCCACTGCCAGCCAACCAACATAATGTTGGATATGTGAGAGTAAGGTGTCACAGACTGGTCCTTGGATTTGCCTCACTGCCCATAAATAAACATGACAACCACCAGAAGGATGGTCTCTCAAGTCACACATGCTGCAGGCAAAAGTCCTCACTATCTCACATGGCCAGATTACAAAAGGCTTACTCTGTGTGTAAATCCTATCAAATACAGCAGGCTTACACTGGAGAAAGTCACTTCCATTGAGAACAGCTATTTTGGCATCAGGGCAGGCTTACACCAAGAGCAAGCCTTTTGGAATTAGGCTCACCATCTCTGCAAGGTGTGGAACTGTAAACTAACACCCACTGTAGAAGATATTATTGCATTCAGAACTGGACTACCAGTACCATTATTTTCTAATGCTATATATTTTCATGTAGGTTAACCACTACAGGGTCCAGGATGGAAATATTAGGCAAGTTAACATCATGAGTTTAGAAGCATTTTTAAGTTTGTACTTAACAATGCCTTCTGAAACAGCATTTCCTCAGTCTAATTTCCAATACGTGTCAGTAGAAGTATTTCTAATAAGCATATGTTTAAAAACTTTCCTCTAATAATTTATACAAACATTTATTAGTGGTTTACACAGACACATTATTTAGTGACGTTAGCCATATGAATGCACTTAATGTCACTGTTCTTTTTTATACTATGAAGCTCCAACTATTTGTTGATAGATAAGCCAAAGTGCTTTAGACTTCTGAGCTTTTTATTCTACTTACTTGCATCAGTTTCAGTAATAGTTGTAAAGTGACATTTTTTCCTTCTCAATACAACATTAAACCTTTTCCTTGATATCAGCATAGTCACCCAACCAGACTCTTCTCTCGCCGTTTTTAAAATAAACCTCCCCAGACTCAGATTAAGGGTCCTGTGGCTATGGTGCCTTCCTTTTCTGAATAGATTCACCACTTCCTATAATTTAGCTCTAGCTTCACAAACTGAGATCAAGTCTTTTTTCAACAAAAACTCAAATCAAAGGGTAAAAAGGTGTCACAGACAAACCATGCAGTAAAAAGTCCAACATAAACCTAACTAAGCTGTAGTTTTCACTGTGGGATACCTTAAACTTCCTGTAATGGAGGCCCATCGGATATATGCAAATGACCCCTTAAGGGCATCAAGTGTTCTAGCGACATGCCTTCTGAATCTCCACAACTTTTTTCACTTTTTTTAAGTATTTATGGTTACATTCAGGCCAATAAAGCCAAACCGCAATAGCTGTTGACATGCATATTTTGGCATTTATATTAACCTGTGTAAGGTATTCTCAAAAAACACAACTGACGCAAATTTCAGAAATGCTTCTCAGAACTCTGAATTATATGGGAGGAAATAAAAATATTGAATATTCCAGCCATAACCAAGGAATGTAAAGCAGGTTACTGAAGAACTCTGGTGCCCAAGTCAGTCAACACCAAAAATTATAGGAATAGACTATCAATTCAACTATCCATCCATCCACAACCCCTTTTCCCATTCTGGCACATGGGTTCAGGGTGTCACATCAACAGTGACAATCTAGAGGTAATGTTTACACCATCGGGTGGCTAGGCCTGCCACAGAATTACAGAACAGAATGCCCAAAATGCAATAGAGAGAAGTGGCAATAACAGAAACATTTGGAAATTAAAAATGTTAAAAAAAAACATTATGCTAAAGAATGCACTTGACGCAAATATCACAATGTCCACACATATTCCTGAAGAAGTTACTAACCAGTGGACGTATATGAATAAAATGAGCATCCAGATTCACAAGTGCTATGTGTATTCCTTTATAACTCAAACCTGCATCTGTTGGGCCCTGACTAAACAAGGTGTATACACATACAACCAAGTATACTTTCCCCAAAACAATTCAGAAGACATTCCTGAAATTAACTAAAACATTTTTGAGAAAAAGATTTATTTCATCATGTATCATTTTAGCATCCCTGCTTTCTGATTAAAAACAATGACACATACAAAGGCACAAACATGAAGGGTGGTTAAAAAGGGAATCACTGATAGAGTACATTTGGAAATTTTAAGGATATTCTGCATATCAGCTATCAGTACTGTACGACACTGTAAAGGATTTATAAAATACATCTAGCCAGTGGGATACAGTCTTAAGACAAAGCTGGAAGGTGGGAGGCATACTGGTGGAATGAAGTAGTTAATAAAGAATACACTTGGCATTACAATTTTACCTAGTTTTATATATATCTATATATATAGAGAGAGAGAGAGAGGGAGTGAAAATGCTTCCTGGAATTCATCAATTCCAATGCCCTGGACCAGCTCATTCTTACTCCCCTACAGGAAGCAACATCCTTGACCTGGTTATTACTAACATGGACAACCACTGCTCTGCACCAATAGTCAATTCCTCCCTGGTTAGATCCGACCACAAACTAATCACCATGGAAATCCACATCTCACCCACAGCCCTCTCAAAGGTATCCACCATGAAAACCTTCTCCAAAGCTGACTTTGAACTCCTAAAAACAGAGGTGGCTAACTTCACGGCACCCATGCCAATGGAAAATAGATGCATGACTGGTGAATCATACACCAATGCACTGTACGAACATGTACATAAATGCATGGAACTAGCCATACCCAACAGAATCAAGACGCTCTCCTCCAAAAAAGGAAGCCAGTCTGGTGGTCCCATGTCATTAATAAACTCTACCACAGAAGGAAGAAACTGTTGTAGAAAAAGGTGAAGCGACAAGACTGGAAAAAATTCTCTGATTAGCCTCAGCAAAAAGTTGAGATCCCTCATCACAACCTCCAAGGCCAGCTATGAAGGCAGAATTGTGGCAGACACTAAAAACAACCACAAAGCCTTCTTTAGTCATATCAAAAATCTCCATGGCAATACCCAGATTTGCTCTGAGTTACTGCACAATGGTACCTACTATACTGAGCCAACATACTGGCTGACAGAATTAGTGCCAACTTTACCCCTCCCCCCCAAAGGACCAATCTCAATACTGGAAGAATGTCAGGCACCCTGCATTGTCTAAGGCCAAGAATACAGCTTCCATGGGACTCGACAATATCCCTGGCTGTGTTCTACATGAATTACAAAATGAACTGGCACCACCCCTGCATGCTCTGTTCACTCACAGCCTCACCTCAGGCTTTGTTCCTACCAAATGGTGCACTGTTACAGTCATCCCTCTCCATAAAGGAGGAGAGACTATAGACCCTGGAAATTATCGCCCCATTAGCTTGACGAGTCTGATATGTAAGGCTATGGAGTGCATCATCATGGACCTAATTAACAAGGATATAGGGAATCTCCAAACTCTAGATCCCATGCAATTTGGTTTTGTGAAAGGTAGATCATGCCTTCTCAACCTGGTTGACTTCTTTGACTCAGTCACCAGAGCGGTGGATAAAGGTAAAGCAGTTCATACAGCCTACATGGATCTGGCTAAGGCCTTTGATACCATTCCTGACTCAGGAATTATTGATAAACTCATCAAACTAGGCATCAACCCCTATATCATTAGGTGGGTTGCAAATTGGCTCACAGATAGAACACACAGTGTGAAAGTAGCAGACTCCAAGTCAGACTGCCGACCAGTCATGAGTGGAGTCCCACAGGGATTGGTCCTGTGTCCTCTCCTCTTTGGCATCTACTTCTCAGAAGTCCAGGCCAACACGGAAAGACTCTGGCTGACCAAATTTGCAGACAACTGCAAGCTGGGACCCATTATTAACTTTCCAAGTGATGCAGACATCCTACAGAAAGGCCTCACTGAGGCCAATGACTGGTGTCGAAACCATGGCCTTAAGCTTAATGCCAAAAAATGCATCATCTCCTTTGGGAAAAATACAGTTCCCACTAATAATCACATCAATGGAGCCCATTGAACACTGAAGGCATTATAAGAGATGTGGGGACGCAGGTTGACAGCAACCTCTCCTTCGACCACTACAGAAATTCCTTCTATGTGGCACATCTCATTACCAAGGGTTTTGCATCCAGGAAGAAAGACATCATCAATTCTCTCTACTCTTCCCTCATTAGACCAATCATTGAGTATAATGCCCCATTTGCAATGTACCTCACTAGGCACCTGCAACAGCTGGAGAGGCCACAAAAGTACCTCATGAAGAGGATCTCAGGCATTAAACACATATCCTACATGGACAGACTCAAAAAAAACTCCAGCTATTCTCGGTCTAATATCATCTACTAAGAGACGATTTCTGCTTGACTTAGAAAGCCATGTCTGACCCAGCTCTGTTAGAAATGCTACATCTAAGGAAATCCCAATCCCTCCACACCACAGCTTCAGAGACCTCAACCTCATTACCACAATCAACAGACCATGCTGGAGGGAGAGGTTCCTCACCCAGAGACTGCCCATGCTCTGGAATAGAATTCCCATGCATGTCAAGCACAGCACCTCACTAACCCACTTCAAGAGAAATCCTGATGAGTGGATGGGAAATAAAAACTTCACCCCAGGGATCACTCCAGTGGCTCTACTTGATAGAGGCACTGGGAGCTAACAATGGACGGCACAATGCCAGGGCACTTCTAAGGGCTAGGCTTGTAAAGGCCCCAGGGCCATTAGCCTAGTACACACCTATGAACCTATATAAACAGTGACAACTTAATGACCTTGGTATAGATGCTGACAGACCTTTTCCTAAATTATGCAGTACCTGCAGCTACCTTCTATCTTTATTTCATTGGAGAGGTAGGTGGGCTTCACAGTGATAAAATGTCAATAATCAATCACTTAGTTTCAGTACCTTTCATTCTTACTTACATGAAGAAATGAGATGAAAACAGGTGTGACTTGTGGACAACTTTCACATCATGACAAAGAACAAGAGATGCTGGTGAATATCAGAGTGGCACAGTCCTGTACCTGCATTGGGACTTGACTGGAATATTATAGTAAAACTGTTATCAAAAGGAAATTGCTGCTCAGGTATATATATATAAATTAAGAGTTCATAAGATGCAGTGCCAAAGGCTTTTGACAGCTCAAGGAATAATGTGACAATCAGAGAATTATGGCTTAAATGGGTATTTACTGTGTTTAGGAATAATAAGAGGGGTGAATCTTTACTACATCCTGGATGAAAACCACTTTGTGTTGATGAAAATATTATCATCAATTAGGTCATTTAGAAAATGTTTAAAATTCTAGAAAAAGGAATGCATAAGCAGGGGTGATAAAGTACAGTTGCACTTACAATAACAGTAGATGTTTGAATTCCTCACTGCTGCAGTAGCCTCATCCCCCTACTTCTATATATTGTTAGTTGTTGGGATGTAATTTGCTACTTTTTATATTTTTTAGAGGTTTAGGATGAGTAGGCTCTTTCTCTCTGCACTGCCAAGAAAGTACTAAAATTGTTTACACTCTGACTGCTAATTTCCCCTCCAAACGCTAGCCAATCAGGAGTCAGAGTGAAGTTGTGGGAAGAAGCCTGGGCTTTGTAAAGCTGGCCAGTTGTATCCTGTGATGGACATTACCCATATAGTCAAAGGCTACTGCAGCAGCAGCGAGAATAATGAACATCACGGCTTCCATAATTCTGGTTCATACTGTTTTTTTCCTAGATATGTTTATGAGTATTACCAGCTAAGTACCTTATGAAATTGGCAGCTATGTAAAGATAATCAGATGGAAGCTGATCAGGGACTAAAGTGGTAGGCTATAATTTTCTCAGAAGGTTTTTGATTTCGACTGCGGAAATGAGTTGTAAGTTAAAATTAGCACAAGTTGTTTCCATTGTTGTATTAGTAAAAATAGTGTTGGACTGATCTGCTAGGAAAGTTTCAAGCATAGTATTAGTAATTGTAGTATTTCATTGATTAAGTAGGAAAGTGGTGACTCGTATGAAGAATGAACTGTGCTATGGGTTAACTCACAATGTATGGGGGCTTTGATGCGTAATTTTGCCTGGTCTCAAGAGTTTATTTGCAGTTATCAATATGGGATGACAGGTTTTATTTTTTCTTTGATATTATTAGTATTAATTACCTAACTTATAACCAGGATCTGTCCATTGTCATAAGAAGGTCCTTCTGTATTGCACAGCTTA
This sequence comes from Protopterus annectens, assembly GCF_019279795.1. NCBI lineage: Eukaryota > Metazoa > Chordata > Ceratodontiformes > Protopteridae > Protopterus > Protopterus annectens. The sequence goes on from NC_056735.1 coordinate 14,815,763, forward strand.
TAAACAAACTAGATTTAGGGATGTCTTTGCTCCCTTTACTCAGACCTCATTAGGCCAATCATCAAATATAATGCCCCCTTTGGGATGTAGATGTTCGGATACATGCAACAACTGGAATGCCTACAGAGATACCTTACTACAAGGATACAAGGCCTAAACAACATGTTCTACATGGACTGACTTAAAGTTCTGTCATTATACATACAGTATCCTACAGACTGCTAAGAGGTGACCTGTATCTGGGATACAAGACATCCTCTGACCCAATACTGATGTATCTACTGCACGTCAGAAAGTCAAATGGCATCAGAAATACTCGGTCTACAGAGCTAAACCTCTTCTGCAACACTAACAGAACAGTTTGGAGAGGCAGGCACATCTTGCAGAGGATACTGCTGGTCTGGAACAGACTCGCCATCCATGTAAAACTAAGCTCATTCCTGACCATATTCAAGCGTAATTTGAATCTATGGATAGTAATAGAAAATTCAACCCAGGACTATACCCTGTATTACTAATGAACACAGACAGCTCCTAAATGCTTTATCCCATGCAGGGGTCCCCTCAAATTATCTATGGTATGATCACAGTTATTTTCATCAGGGATAATATTTAATTATCGACCATGGGATTAGCAAAGCCAATTTAACATGAAATGGCATGGGTTAATTCAAGCACCAAAAGGGAAAATAACTAGGCTTAAGTGGTTTACAAGGGCAGATAGCCTAGTACTTACTTATGAACCTATTATACTTTTTTGCAATTATTTCTAAGAGATCTGTAGATCTGAAAAAAATTGATGGCTATTATGCTGCATCCATGTTTTTCATGCTTTGTCTCTTTGACCCATTATTTAGTCAGCTTCTGTAGACAGCCAAGGGGCTGGTTAACTTTTACTTTTTTTTTCCTTAATGGAGTAATGGAATTCAGACTATTAAGAAAATTGTCATTAAAGTAATTGCATCACCTAAGGGAAGGTTTTTTAATGGGTTCTAATTACATTATAGGAGCAGAGAGTTGAGAGAAGTTTTTGAGGTTTTCTTAGAACTAACCCAGGTAAATGTGGCAATCTTTGGTAATTTAGCTTGTGTTTGTGCTATGTAAGTACAGTGATAATCACTGACAAGAGTCTTGGAGAGCTCTGATAGTATGAGTCTAATATTCATTGGCAATTAATATCCAGTCTAGATTATTATTTCTGTTACGAGGTTTTACCAGCTCTAGTAGATTCTGTCATTAGTTGAGTTAGTCCAAATATATTTATAGAATGTTGGGTCAAGTTAAGTGATGCTTGGGTAGATATCTTGGTCCACTAAGTGTTGACATTCATTAACCAAGACAGCAATTCAAGTTTCAATATTTTAAGTGACTTGATTTGAAGGGATACAAATAGTGGCAATATGAAGGAGTTGGTAGGCATTACATGCGAGAGGGATTACAAGTAGAAATATTAAATGATATAATAGGACTTCTAAAAGAAATAACTGGAAGGTCGATGGATGTAAAGTGTTGCAACACTAGTTCTTTTAGGCAGATAGTCTATTCTAAGCATGTTATGGTCAGGTGGAAGCGTTTGTTCATCAGGAGTACTGTTAGGATGTCTGGTTTATAACAATTCAACCATGTAATTGTTTTACTTTATTCTGTACACTTTTCTAGCACTTAGGTGACATATTTTGAAACATGCTGGGTTGTATTCTGTAGTAAAGTGGAACTATAGTAAGTAGGACCAGGATTTGAGTGGCTATCGCTACAGAGGAAGAGGTATAAAAATAAGCCTTGGTTTTTGAAAAGAATGTGCTGTTGTACATGGAGTTCAAGAGCTTCAAAGTCATAGAGGAAAATCTACATTCTTCTTTCCAAGAGGCTTCTGGAGCTCTGAATTGTAAGTTATTCTTAAGCTCTCAGCCTTCCAAGATATGCATTCAAAATTCCAACCTGCTATAAATTTGAAGGGAAGGACAGACACCTCACTCTTAGGTAGCATGAAAAGATTCACCAAGCCAGGGAGCACTTAAAGATATCTAATGCAGGAAGCAATCCAGTAAGCCATGATGGATCTGTAGCCAATGAAATGGACTGTTCATTGCAAGACACTGGTATGCTTACTGTTGTGAATCAGTGTAAGAATACAGGCAAGCATAAGACCTGGTTAATGGAGGAGAATACATGCTTGGCCTTGTAACATAGAGAAACTCATCCTGCCAAAGAAAGCAGGCTCCGTTCTAAATCCTGTTGAAATGCCCTTCACCTCTGGTACGTTCCTATGAATTTGGTGTGCAATGGGACTAAGGGCAATGTTCCCACTGCTGGTAGACATTCCTAAAGAACAGAGGTAGGACAGCAACAATGGAAGTCCATAGTTTGAGAGGTCTGTGAATGGGATCAGTCATTCAAGTATACAAACTCTAGGCAACCTCAGATGTGTATAGAGCCAACTACCGCCACTGCATGAGATAACAGTGAATACCTGTAATGCCAACAAAAGATCAAATAGTATCAAATTGTACTGCAATTGTTGCAACCCCAGAGAAATGTTATAGGAGATCCTGAATCCTCAAAGTAATGTGATGTGTCAGTACGCATCTATTATATCTACGGAGTACATTCAACAACCCTGTGGTAACAGTGGAAAAATGGGCTAAGTAAGATAAAACTGATGTTTTATGCATTTCACGCTGAAGGCAATCATACGCAGAAGGAGTCTGAACCCCCAGTGTTTTCATGACAAAAAGAGTTTTGAATTAGCACATCATCCTCCTCCTCCTCTGGAAGAACCTACTCAGTGGTTCTCATCAGGAGCAGGAACTGAGCTTGACCTTACTGCTCTGTAGAAGCCTGTTGGTCCCTTACAAAAATGGAATAAGAATCCAATCAAAAGGGAATAAAACATTTACCTGTAGAAAAATGGGATGAGAATACAATTAAGTGATAACAGTTATCTGTAGAAAATGGGATGATAATTCAATTAAAAGTGATACAACTAAAGGTGATCTCCCATTAAAAGGGATGTAACAACTATTTGTAGCAAAATGGGATGAGAATCCAATTAAAAGTGATACAACAGTTATCTTCAGAAAAATGGGATGAGAATCTGATTAAAAGTGATACAACAGTTATCTGCAGAAAAGTGAGGTGTGAATCCAGTTAAAACTGATACAACAGTTATCTGTAGAAAAATGGATTGAGAATCCAATTAAAACTGATACAATGGTTATCTGTAGAAAAATGGGATGATAATCTGATTAAAAGTGATACAGCTAAAAGTGATATCCCTTTAAAAGTGATATAACATTTATTTGACTGCTAAGAACCTACTGAATTCTACGGCTTGTGCAACAATTTGTATAGTCAGAGCCACTGAGAAGGAAAGTCAAAAGCTGTGTGGCCTTTTTGTGACTGGAAGACGGTATTCTGACACTTGACAACTCTACACTAATACATATTTGGTGAGCCATTGTGCCAATCCTGCAGCTGTTGTGAGATAGACTAAGAGCACAGGCTTCCTTGGTCTTGCTGTGTTAATGATGATCCTGAATATCATCTGGGAGTATTCTGCTCACAGAAGATCCTACTCCCTAAAAGAACATTTACAATTGCATGCCTTGGCTGTTCATAAAGTTCATATAGAGCAAGTCATTTTCAGCAAATATACTCTGCAGCTGTTATGAGTGGCATCAGAATTTCACATGAAAATTCAATTCGGAAGCCACGAGAAGCTGAAATCTTCCCTAAAAAAACATACCAAAGAAACCTGGAATTTACCTATATTAGACATTTAACTGAGAGTGTATTTTGTCTCAGTCAGCTGGCTTACAGTGAAACTTGATCAGACAAACCCAGAAAACAAACTTGCAGTTGCTCAAGTTTTTTTAATTTAATTTACTCCAAGGCTCTGAGACCTCAAAGTTACTTATATTAGTTAAGGGGATGCAGCTGCAGCAAGCGAATCCCCCAGCATTGATTAGGGCTTTGCTCCCAGAATATGAAATTATTTGACAACTGCTAAGACACTGTACTGGGTTCATTTGCTCAGATTTACTGAATGTTAATGGATGCAGCATTTGCTGAGAGGACCAAGTGATATCAGAGGTCCTTTTAAAATTCCCACCCAGGGACTGTGTGATTCTTCAACAGGGTGAAATGGAAGTTAGATGCTTTAATCGTTAGATGCTTTAATCTCTTATGTTTTAATGAACATAAGAAAGGTCAAAATAATCCATCACTGTTTGTTTCTCTAAGTGGTTATGAAATTCACGATGGTTTTGTATAAGTGTTCCTCATTTTTATTGTCAGATTGCTTGGAATCAAGACACTTCCAGACCCATTATATTTTGAGCAGCTAGAGAAGATGGTCAAAAATCTATGGCAAGAGTTGGTCTTGGTGATGATCCTGTCTGGTGTATGGTGGTTGCTAAAGTTTTAGGTGGCATGCAGAGCAAGAAGATAATATGATGCCCTACAATTCTAGACCCACTTTAGACATCCTCATTGCAGGTAAGGGGATTGTGAGTAAACCCTGGCATCTTATTTACTGATGCACTCCTGCTGTAATCACAAAAAATATGGGCACTATATATGCCTCCTTTAGAACTCTATGTACATTATCTCAACACATTAACCAGTTGAGCATTTAATACTGATTGCCATTTGCCACACTTTAGTTTTTAATTCAACACTTCGAGCTAGTATTATAAGGTAAATGTAGCACTATTAAACAGAACTCTTGAAGTTGTTTTAATCTTGGAGTTCATAATTGCCAGATGTTATCTTTCTGCATTGGTTCCACTTGCTCTAACATACTGCAAAGCCATTCTTTATTTCTTATAGATTGCTGGCTAACTATTGCAGCAATACATTTCATACCCCTTTGATGGCCGTAGGATTCACTTAACAGAAATTTCTAGGGCTCTCCTGGGCAGACAGAGAACCCTCTCCACCACCTCAAAGTTGGAAGCACCTGGGGATGTCAAAGACAATCCATCCAGAGCCGAGGCTCTCAGAGCATACGACCTCAGACCTCCAAGAGTCAGTGCCAAGCTGTCGAATGCTGAAACTTTGAGGGGAAGTGACGGCTTTGAAACATTTGGAGTCGAAATCAACCCCTTGGAGCCAATGTCGAGGCTTTGGTTCTAAGAGCGGTCGGAGCCAAGCGGGTCAGGGAGGTGGTTAGAGTCAAAGTAACAGGTACTGCCAGGTATGCCATCTCGACTCTCTGGACCTTTGGATCTGAGGACTCTGAAGCAGTTGGTTGGATCGGAGAAGGATCAACTGGGACAAAGGCAGAATGGCAGCTCACGGATCAGGTGAGCTTCTGAAAGACTATGGAAAGATGTGATGGATGAGGAAGTTCACATTACGCTTCAGTTACATTAACTTACTTAGAGTATTTTAGACCTATAGAACAACTTTTACATAAAGTGGCAATTACGCAAAATGAAATGTTAAATTATTTTAAAGGAGACAAGTACATACAAGCTCTAGATGTGGCATTCAACAATGTAACAGTCTAAGAGCTTAAATTACAGCAGACTAAACAAAAGAAATTACAATGCAACTATAAGGATTTTCAGCTAGGATATATTTTTTTATGGCTCAAACAGATGAATAGAGAAGCTTCACAGCCTGACACACTCCCTTGATACTGTTTCTTCACAACACGTTAGAGATGAGACTTCCACTGAACTTAACATAGACAGGGATCAACAAGTGAGTGCTTCAAGTAAAAATACAGCAACTTGCTCCAATGTTAAAACATTCCCTTTTAATCAAGGACTGAAACATGAATTAATAGGGGCGAGACCTAAAAATTTGTTGCTTAATATGGATTTTTTTACCTCTTCCAGTGAAGATGAGATCCAGAAAATTAACACATTTCACCAGCAGAGGGCACTTGTAAAGGAAACTTTCAGTAGAACGGCAACTGGAAAACAGGAAGATTCGCAGGTGAATGAACTTGTTGTAAATCTCCCCTGCTATAAACTTAATGCTAATAAAGGCCTTACGCATATTCCAGCAACTCCTTTGAGAGTAAGCGATGTTTTGTTAAACTTGCATATGTTTGCATGGAGCATAACTTTAAAATTAATGCTTGGCAATCAGTGGTCTAAAGGTGTTAGTTCCTTCAAGAAGCCAAGTGTATTTAATCCACAGCTACCACTGCATATCAACACATTTGTACAGGTATGTGAGAATTATATCATTTGATTGTTAAATGCTCCACATAAGAGTTTTTATAACTTGAGCACACAGGAACGGAAGGCTTTGTTATCTTTAATGCATAACAATTACATCTGCATTTGACCAGCAGATAAAGAAGGCATTGTGGTCATCATGAACACAACAGACTATTGTAATTCTATGGAATGTCTTTTAATAGAGGACAAAACATAGGTTAAAGTTGATAAAATGTTTATTCATAATTTAGTAAAACATGTTCAAGATGTGTTATATGCTTTATTAATTTGTAGAGTTATAAATGTACAGTTGTATCATTTTTTTTTTGTGGAACAGCCGTTACCTGTACTTAAGGGTTTGCCAAAAACACACAAAGATTTTATGCGTCCACCCATGCACCCCATTGTTGTTGGGGCTGGATGGGTGACAGAACCCCTTTCCATATTTGTAGAAGAGAAACTGAAGAGTGTTTTATTTTCATTGTTGAGTGTCTTGAAAGATACTAATCACTTCTATATCAGTTTATGAGCACTATTAATGATGCATCTGGGTGGCTTTTGGTGTCAGATGCAAAAAATCGTTTTACTAGCATACCTAATGCTTTTGAACTAAAGGCTGTAAGGGATATATTAACTGCTAAGAATGTATACAGCAATGGGACCATCATGCTTATTTTCACTTTGTTAGAGTTAATATTAGAAAATAATCCATTTATTTTTTGCAATGACATCTACTTGCAGAAATGGGGTGTCGCTATGGGCACCCCATGGGCAAATTCTTATGCTGACCTTATGATGTACTATTGGGAAGACAAGTTTGTTTTTACAAATAACTGGTACTCTAAATATATCAAATGTTATCGTTGTTTTGTGGACGATATTTTTCTTTTATGGGCTGGTGATGAAATGACGTTACAAAAATTTATATCATATATAGATAAAACTACTGACTTCTAAGGTTCACCATGATAGCTTCTTATTTCAATGTTGATTTTTTAGATGCTCGGTTGTGTATGGATACTTTAGGTAACATTAATACCATGTTATACAGAAAGACATATCGGAAGAACAATTTTTTGTCACATGAGAGCATGCATCCAAGACACGTTTCCGAACATCCTTAAGGGTCAGTTTACAAGAGCCTCCAGGCTATGTACAATGGAAGATAATTGTATGAAATCAATGGAATTACTTAGTGAACAATTTTTGGCCAGAGGTTATGACAAAAACAGATAGATGATATTAAAAATGAGGTTTTGAAAACCAGGTGTACCACGGTCAAACCTTATTATTCTGATGGCTATTTAGGTAAGTCTGCACTGGCCATGTAAAGGGGATCTCTATATGTTATGGTTTGAGGTTTATGACTAGGTTTACTAACAATGTGGACTCTATATGTAATATTATACATACGAACTGGCAGATCCTAACTGTAGATTCTAAAACAGCAGATATTTGTGGGACCTAAACCAAGATTTGGCTATAAAAATTGCAACAATCTTAAGGGCTTGCTTTGTAAGTTTAAACAACCACAACATAAGAGAGTAGAAAGAACAGGCACATTCCCTTGCTGAAGGTGCAAAGTCTGTACGGCTATTTCGAAGCAACAGATTTTTAAACACTCTTGCTTTGACTTGATTTCAAAACCAAATTGCTATGTTGATTGTCAAACACCGTTTATTGTTTACCTAGCTACATGTGATGTCTGCACATTTTTATGTTGGAAAGACTGTGAAAAAAATTTAAAGAAAGAATATTAAGACGCATGTATAACATCAAATCTATGAATTTGAAGAATGCGTTAGCTAAGCAAGTTAGTGAGAACAATGGACATAAATTCTCTTTTAGAGCCTTACAATGTGTGAAAGAAAGTCTTAGTGGTGGTGACTTAAACAATTACATAGAACAATTGGAATTAAAGTAGATAATCAGGTTACAGGCAGATAAATATCTAGGGATTAATGTTAGTGTTTGTTTAAAACCTGCCCTAAAAGGGAGGAAACTGAATTCTTAATACTACTGCCTGTAATTTTTCTTCTGTCTTGTGATAGGTGTATTGCATTTTATAAGGTTGTTACTTTTGGTTTTTATGAATGGATCTGAAGAAGCGTACCAAACGTGAAAGCGCTTATCCGTTGTTTTAATAAAGATTTATGCTGACAGTCGTGGCAGCCCTGCTGTTTTTTTCTGCACTGCACTGGTTTACTCCCAGCACTGGCTTTTGTGTGTTGTTGGGGCATTTATTTGACTGTAAATTCTGTAGACCTTAGCTTCTGAAAGACTACGGGAAGACCCGATGGATGAGGAAGTAGGAGGATGCCTGGAGGTCCTTTAAGGAGATTGCTGGAGAAAGAGCGATCTGAGTCTTGGGGAGACCAACTCCTGTGAGAACTGTGGAGTGCAAGGCCAAGAAGGAGAGGTCTCTGAACAAGCAGGATCCAAAGACTTAGAATCCAATGGTCTGGGAACCTTTTCAGGAGGTTCAATGGTTTGAAGAGATGTCTTGTCCGGGGAACACTTTCTTTGTGCATGGGACGCTCTAGTTTGCTTGGTGGGGGGTTGAACCCTGAGGAAAAAGTGCCTAAGGAAGAGGCAGAAGATGGCAAAAGACCCTTCAAAATGAGTTTATTTCTCCCATCCCTAAGGGCATACTGGTTAAACGCAGCACAAACAGAGCAGGGTAATTGCAGGTGCATGGGGCCAGGACAGTAAACACACTCCCTGTGGACATCAGATTGAAGGATCTTGTGCCCACAGAAAGTGCATTTTCTGAAACCAGCTGGTTTAGCAGACATGTTGGCTATTTTAAACACACTATATACATTTTAAAAAGAAAAGGAGGAGAGGAAGAAGAAAATACAAACTATGGTAAGTAAGAGTAGTCGTGTACAGAATGACTACGACTAATGAACATTTTATATTTATATATTAGGGTAAGGAAGAGAGTAAAAGGAAGAGAAAAACTTTTAACAGAAAGAAACTCTGAAAAAAAGCTAACACTTACTAAACCCAAAAGGAGCTTGAGAGATTCGCAATCCCGGTCCGTCTTCGATGAGTAGCAAACAAGATCTGAGGTATTCTTTGGGAATGAGACATTATGGTTAAAGAAGAGCTTGAAAATTGGATCCTAGAGCTATGGAAATCGGCCAAGTCAGAGCCAAAGATCAGATCTGAACCCTGATGTCTCATAGGTTGAGGGAAGAATGAAAATGACATCAGATCAACTGTATGATGAAGGGACACAGGTGTGCCATATGATACCACATGAAAAGCATGACTAAGCACTCTATAATACATGCTTCTCCTACTTCATTTAGCAATTGTTCTGCATTTTGTCATGTGTACCTATGTGAATCTCTCTCTCCATTACATTTTTTGATGAGCTTCCGTTTTTTTTTAGTCAGCATCTTTCATCAATAACAGTTTAATAAGCATGTAAGAACTGCATTCACCCATCTTTAACACAAGTTTATGAGTATTCTACTACCATCTTAAATTTGTTTCAGTTTCACTCTTTCTCATGTTCAATGCAAGTAGACCAGGACAAATAATGCATATCTTGATCTATTAAAGACATAATTATCCATCTTCGGAAAGAAAGGAACTTTAATTTCATTCAGATTTGCTAAGTTTTCCTTTTTTCAGGTAGCATTGTGTTAGTTTATGATTAAATGTGATCACTCCTTAAGTGAACAAAATTTTCAGTCATCACAGTATTACTGAAGCATGCCTGCAAGACTCATGTAAATTGCAATAAAAAAAATACAAAATGCCACAACTTTGGCCATGGAAAGTGATCATCTTCCTTTACCCTCCAAAATGAGTTTGTAGTTTTGTTGAGTTGTTTATTTAGGGTCTATATTAGATGAACGAAAGTTCATCTTAGTGAACGCTCACATGAGCGAATATCCAGGTACTCGAAACTGCAATTGTGGGGGGGGGGGGCTGAACCACCCACACCCCCCAAAATATATATTCCAACTCCGAGATTGCACTACAGTGAGGAAAGGGCAAATATTCCCATCTTCACTGTACCGCAATCTCGCAATTGCGGTTTCGAGTTCCACAATATTCGCTCATGTGAGCGTTCGCGAAGATGAACTTTCGTTCATCTAATATAGACCCGTTTATTTATATATATATACATATATATATGGGGGTCTAAACCATAACACAGTCATAATTTTTTTAACCTGCATCACTCCTGCACAGAATTTTTATAACATTTTTATAACCTTTTTGCTTAAAAGAAAATAAGAACATTTTCAAGCAATCAGAATGAGATATGACAGAATATGCAGAAAAATGCTGCAGCCCTAAGCCTAAACAGATTTTGATACTTATGACAACAGACAGGATACTTTTGAAAATTTAGGTAACAATAATAATCATAGCGCTGAGGGTGTGTTCGGAGATGTTAATGGGGAGAAAATAATTTTGGATATAATTCTGAAGTGGACATCAATGACCCTTTAGATTTTCCCCCATTCAGAAGATCAGGAGACTCAGGAATCAGATGCCCCCAATATTAGAGTTACAAAGAAAGGAATGCATCAAAGAAAGGGGGATGCTGAATGTGGGTGATACAAGTAGTGTGGAAGTTATTGTAAGAGACCAATACAAGTACACGTATGGTAACTACAACATTTTTAAATATAGGGGGAAAATATAACTCAAGTCCACTCTGATTTATTTTCCAAAGGTCTTAAGTTTATACCCAATAAGAAATGTAACATACGCAAACTGTTAATAGATTTAAAATTATTTGTGAGGAAAAAGAATCTTGAATTGATGTTTGCTAGTAATGTCAATGGAATGGAACAAGGGGGTGGCATAAGAAGGAAAAGCATTTTCATCCCCCCATTACATCCACAAATCATTAATTTTTAAAATTTGGTAGAAAAAGAGTTGGAATGGAATACAACACAACAGAATTTGTTCCCATCTCCCTTTGGAAGAGAAACAATTGCTTCAGGAATTAGCAGGTAATAGGTACCCAAGTGTGATGAAACCGGACAAAGGGGAGGAACAGTACTTATGGATACCATGACATATGTAGCTAAAATAATGGAAAAACTGAATGATGAGAAGAAGAAGTTATGTACCTACCATAACGTTCCATGTTAGTTGTCTTCTTCTCGCCTTCTTTCTTGCTGGTTGGGTTCGGAGCCGATCCTCGGCTCCGACTCGGCCATCTTCAAAAGCTCAAGAGCTGCTTACTGGCTCGAGGCCCCCCTATATCCCATGACGCCTGGTGCTAGATACCGAGATCTCGTTTGGTAAACCTAACTACAGACATAATAACAATTATAATAATAATACAGTAAACTGTAATAGGATGCATGAACCTACTGGAGAGACTGATAGTGAGAAGTAATAGCCAGGGAAGACTCAGCCAGTGATAAAAAAACATAAAGAACTCTTATCGGTCTACTAGGATAGGGGGATGCAAGAAAGAAGGCGAGACGAAGACAACTAACATGGAACATTATGGTAGGTACATAACTTCTTAATGTTAAGTTGTCTATCTCGCCTTCATTCTTGCTGGTTGGGACAGCGTCCCTAGCACCTCAATCCTGGGTGGCTCATCGGAACAGACTCTTCAGAACAATGGAACCAAAATCAGCTCTGCTCCTGGAGGCCACATCCAGCTTATAATGTGAAATGAAGGTATGAGGATTGGCCCATGTAGCTGCCGCACAAATAGTTTCCATTGGCAATCTTGCCTGAAAGGCCACTGAAGTAGCTAGAGCTCTAGTGGAGTGACCTTTTGGTTTAGCAGGAAGCTCTTTATTCCTTAACTGATATATAAATGTAATAATAGATGTAACCACCTAGATAAGGTTACTTTCGACACCGGTATACCTTGTTTACCCTCAGCATAGGACAGGAACAGCTGGTCTGATTTTCTGATTTGCTTGGTTCTATGCAAGTAAAAGCATAATTGTCTATGAACGTCCAACTGATGTAATTTGTATTCCGCTTTGTTGGAATAATTTAGAAAAAGCACTGGTAGGTCAATGGACTGATTCAAATTATTATCAGAAGCAACCTTTGGAAGAAAGGAAGGGTTAGACTGAAGAGAAACTCTATCATTGTGAAAAACTAGGTAAGGAGGACGAACACAAAGAGCCTGAAGTTCAGAAACTCTTCTAGCTGATGTAATTGCAACCAGAAGAAGGGTTTTCCAAGAAAGAAACTTCAAAGAACAAGAAGCTGCAGGTTCAAAGGGGGGAAGTATCAGGGAAGCTAAAATCAAATTCAGATCCCACGGAGGCGGGGGGATCTCTTACTGGGGGCCTGAGTAGAGTGGTCCCTTTAAGAAAGGCTTTACAAAGCTTATGGGACATGATGCTTGTATCAGCTAGGCCTGTATGAAAGTTTGAAATTGCAGCTAGCTGAACTCTAATCGTGGCAGAAGAGGATCCAGCTCGAAAAAGTTCCGCTAGAAATTCTAAAATATGGTGCACAGGGGCTGAAAAGGGATCTATATTCCTGGTCTCTGCCCATAAGGAAAAATGTTTCCACTTACTAGCATAAGTTTTTCTAGTGGTAGACTTATGCGAGGATAAGATGATTTCACGCACCGCGTGGGAGATGTTCGGAAGGCTGGCTAAGGTCGGAAGTGGAGCAACCAAGCATTGAGCTGGAGAGATTGAAGAGATTGGTGCAGCCTGCCCGATTGATGGATCAGGAGGTCTGGAAGTGGGTCCAGGGCTGCTCCAGAAGGTGATGATGCAGGAACGGGAACCAAATTTGTCGAGGCCAGTAAGGGGCAATGAGGATCATCTTGCATCCCAATGTGGTAGCTTTCTGTATTAGTTTGGGAATCAGGGGAAACAGAGGGAATGCATAAAGAAGTCCTTGAGGCCAATCGTGAACTAGAGCATCTCTGGGGAAGTGTCTGGGAAGAGGGAGGAGAGAGAAGAAATTGTCGCACTTGTTGTTGAAGGAGGTGGCAAAAAGGTCGCAGCAAGGCTGACCCCATTTGCGGAAGATTTTGTCCACCACAGTCTGATTGAGAGACCATGTGCACTGCTATCAGAAACCGTTGAGAAGAGATCACCCACTGCCAAAGTCTGAGTGCTTCTCGACATAAGGGATAGGACTTGGTTCCGCCCTGCTTGTTGATGTACCATACTACTGACATATTGTCTGTTTGAATTGCAATGGTCCCGGTGGGGAGAGAGTTCTGAAGAGCTTGCAAAGCTAAAAGCATGGCCCTTGTTCTCCAAGACATTGATATGCAGATAGTACTCGTGAGGCTGCCAGGTGCCTTGGACTGTTCTGTCCTGAAAATGCCCCCCCGATCATGGAGGCATCCGTGGTCACCGTAACTACTGGAGGAGGAAGAACAAATGGTCTGCCCTGGTGTAATGATGGGGAAACCATCCACCAAACAAGTTGGTTTTTGCATGACTGTGTGATCATTATCATGTGAGACACTGGGAGTTGCTGGAGGGACCATTGTGTGAACAGAAGAATCCTCATGTGAAAACATGCGAGGGGGACTAGTATGATAGCCGCTGCCATGAGACCCAATGTTCTTAGGACGAATCTGGCCTGAATTTTTTTGCATCCTAATAAGACCTGCACATGTCGAATGTTTAACACTCTGTCTACTGGGAGTCTCGCTGTCATGTCCTTTGTATTTACGTTTGCGCCTATAAAGGTGATAGATTGACAAGGTGACAATGCAGACTTTTCGAAATTTATTGTGATGCCTAGTTTGGAGCAAGTTTGGATGGTGTAGTCTCTGGCTCGCAGCAGGTGATGCCTGGTGGTTGCAGTAAGGAGCCATTCATCTAAATATGGAAACACCTGGAATCCTTGCCATCTCAGGTGAGCGGTAACTACTGCCAAACATTTGGTGAACACCCTGTGGGCTGTGGTGAGACCAAAGGGCTGAGCTCTGAACTGATAATGACTGGCTCCCAGCCGGAAGCGGAGGAATCTTCTGGAGCATCTGTCCATTTTAATATGGTAGTACGCGTCCTGAAGATCTATGGAGCACATCCAATTGTCCTGACCCAGAAAGGGTAAAATGGACTGTAGCGTGACCATCCGGAACTTCGTTCTTTGAACAGACCTGTTTAGTCTGCTGAGATCCAGAATGGGTCTCCAGTCCCCTGTCTTTTTTGATACCAAAAAGAACCTTGAGTAAATTCTGGATCCTTGCTCGTCTGCTGGGACTGACTGGATGGCTCTTTTTCTTAGCAGTTTTGAAATTTCTTGAACTGCTTGATCCCTTAAGACTGGGTGGAACATCTGGAAGGGATTTGTTGGGAATGTGTGGAGTGAGAAGGAAGGGGATTTTGTAGCCTTCGGATATGATAGACAGTACCCATTTGTCTTGTGTTATACTTTGCCAGGCTTTTGGGTACAGCGATGATCTTCCCCCGACTGCCTCCGAAGGTGGACAGCCGGGCAGCACTTCAGGGATGCTGGAAGGGCTTGTCAGAGAAAGATTCTCTTTGGCCCTGATTTTGCAGACCCCCTCTGCCCCTAGGGTGGGGTCTATTGTTGTTCCCTCCTCTGCCCCTGGAGGGGAACTCTCCACATGTGTCAGGCACGGCTCCCTAGGGTTTCTGGAACCACATTTTTCCACTCTTCTGACCCTTGGGATACGGTCTTGAAGGAGTGGAAAAACGGACTCCCACAACAGAGAGAGTCTTGCCTTCCTGTTCACACCTGGTAAGGGTATCCTTCACCTGTGGTCCAAACAGAGCAGAACCATCAAAGGGGGTGTTGGTGAAAGACGCCCTAAAGGGTTCCGCAAAGTTTCATAACCGCATCCAAGTGTGCCTCTTCAAAGCCACACCTGTGCCTGCGGCCCTACTCACGCCATCGGCTGTATAACAGATGAGCCGCATGTAGGAGTTTACTACCGAATTAAGAGTCGCCAGCTGGGAGGCAACGTTAGCCTGGGCCCCTGCAGCTCATGGATCTTGAAGGGTATCTCCTAGCTCTTTAAGGAGATCCCTTTGAAGGCGGGTAAAGTGGCACAAATTGTTCAGCGACCTCATGGAGAAGGTCGCTGAGGAAAACATCCGCTTCCCATATCTGTCCATCGTCCTAGATTCCTTATTAGGGGGATGGACAGATTAAGTTTCAGCCAACTCCTTATTTGTGGCCACTGCTACCACCATGGAATCAACGGGAACACCATTGGTCAGAAATTGCTTGTCTTGTGGGGCAGTAATAAATTTTGTGGGCCTGCAGGGAGTTGGTTCCATTGTGTCTGGAGCTGACCATGCCTTTCGAGCCACCACAGACATCAGTGGATCCAAAGGCGGAGACACCCAGGAGGTGGAGGGTCGGGATCCAAACGCATCCAGGAATACCGACTCATCCTCGGAAGGGTTAAGGGTAGTCCAGTTCCCTCTCTGCCTAAGAATCTCAAGGATGTCTGAGAAAGAGACGTCCTCAGAAGGGGATCTCGGGGACCCTTCCGACTCCTCCAAGTCGGTATCTGAAGTGACAGACTCAGGGGAGTCAATATGCTTCCTCTTGCATTTCCTCTTTCGAGAGGGCTCCTCTGAATGAACGGAGGAGGCCTCGGAAGAGGAAGATACACCCAACGGGGTGCCCTGGAGCGCTTATTCCCCACGCTTGGGGTTTGGAGGAGGGGCAGAGGCAGGAGCAGGCACCATGGGGGGAGGAGCCGATGAGGCTGACTCAGATGCCAGCACACTCCTCATTACCTCAAAGGTGCCTCTTCCAGATATCGGAGAAGGCTCCGGCTCCGAAGAGACCGGAATCCTTCCCAGCACCAAGAGAGATGGCTCCGAAAACGATGTAGGAGCCGAACTCACCTTTGCCGAAGCTCTGAGAGGGAGAACGGGGTCGGACAAGGGTCCGATGCCACTCGCCCCCTAGGAGCCGACGAGGGAGTCCCCGTGCCCAGATCCCTCCAAGGACGGCACCATGGAAGAGATCGGAGCCGACGGAACCGAAAGGGGAGGTATCGGTGTCGACGGTCCCACGATCTCAGCCTCAGCATGCTCCGGCTCCGAGCTCAAGGGATGAGTCGAAGGAGGAACTACTGCAGAGACAGGTAGAGCCAAACCCTGATGAGGGGGGCTGGATAGCATTTTAGCCAGGGCCTGCGATTTTAAAAGCCTGCTCACCAGTCTCTCCAAATCATGGTCAGATAGTCTAGACGAATGAGAAGAGTGGGATCAATGACTTCTCTCCGACTGCAGCAAGGGCGACCCCGGAGCCGAATGTATCGACACTAAGGATGGCAATCTGGAGCGTTTTCGACTCCGTGATGGTTCCAATAGAAGAGTCGTGCTGACTGGGAGATAGGTACTTCGGCTCCAGTCGGAACCGAAGTTGAAGCAGATGCCACAACCGACGACGGCTCCGAACTGGGAGCCAGCGGCTTCGATGGCTTGGAAGGTTTCACTGACTGAGCCTTGGCCGGTGATCCTTCAGGTTTAAGCAAACCCCTAAGGATAAGCTTATTCCTACACTCCTGCAGGACTCTTGGACTAAAGGCGTGACACACCGAACAAGAGTCCTGCAGGTGTAGGGCGCTCAAGCAATAGACACAAGAAGTGTGACCATCTGTCAGTGACATTTTCTGACAGCATGAATCACACTTCTTGAATCCAGACACTTTTGTGTCTTTAGACATTCCTGTAAAGGAAAAATCAAATTACAAAGAGTACAAAGGGAAGTAGGTAACTAGAAAAATACACACACCGTCCACACAAGTTACCACACCCTAACAGCACACACACACTTTATAATATAAGAAAGGCTAAACGGACCTACCAACTACCACAATTTCTAATGAAAACATTTTTTACTACCTTAAAAAAGGAAACAAGGATAAGCCTCTAACTGAAACGGCTTACATTAAAGAGGAAAACGGGAGTGGGTGAGGGAGGGGAAAACTCTCTAAGAAGAAAAAGAGTTTTCAAGGGGGGATTAAACACTACTACAACTATGTATGAACACTAATTATTCTAACTAATAATATACAACAAGTTCTAAATATATATATATATATATATATATATATCAATAAATTGAAAAAAATACAAACTGAGCCAGTAAACGCAACCTCATAGAAGAAGCGGCAAACGAGATCTGGGTATCTAGCGCCAGGCATCATGGGATATAGGGGGGGGGGTCTTGAGCCAGTAAGCAGCTCTCAAGCTTTTGAAGATGGCCAAGTCGGAGCCGAGGATTGGCTCTGAACCCAACTGGCAAGAATGAAGGCGAGATAGACAACTTAACATCAAATATTCCATGGTTTCTAAGAACAAAATCAATGCTGCTTATAAGAAAGTAGACTTTTGTGTTGAAAGAGCTGCTAGAAGAGGGGATAGTTGACATAGAGACTTATGAATATTTAACAATAGAAAAGCCTACGGTACCATCTATTTTTGGCATACCTAAGACCAACAAGAATGTAGAAGATCCAAAGTTAAGGCCAATTGTGGCTGCTAATGGGTCTAAGAATGTGTTTTTAAGGTTATTAATTCTGCCTGGTTGTTGTTTGCCTGGTTCTTCACAAGTGCCTTTAGTTGGTTCCTGGTTACTACACATTGTGTCGGTTGGCACTGGACTGTCCTCAGTTTAATTTTTATACCATTATTTAACTGCTATGGGACTCTGCAACTCGCTGAATGAGTTCCCATGTCACCCCTGAAAAGTGACACTTGTATTCGGTGGGCATACCTGGTTAATGAATTTAAAAAATATGTCTGTACCACACAAGTCTGTTAAGTCTGCATTTGAATGGGAAAATAAATAAGATTTAATTTAGTGATTATACATTTTATATCATCAGCAGCTGTTTTTTTGTTTATTGTGACCACATTAACACTAACTTTTAATCTGTTACTAAAGCAGCTTTAACTCGTTTGTAAAAAAAAATACTCAAGCACAATTTATAATCATTAATAATGACATATAATTTAAATGAAAATGGCATTACTGTTGCTGCATGTTAGCCATAACATCGCTATGAGACTACAATTAGTGGCCCAGCCATAACACCCAGACTCAACAGGTGAATCTAAAACTGAAATCATTTTCCTCACGGATATTCACTATGTTGTCCAACTGTAAGGCCTGGAGATAAACATGGACCAATACAGTAACTGAACAAGGAAGTCAAGTGCATCTGGAAACAGCGTATAAGGTTTATTTAACATATTTTCTCACGTTGATAATTTTATTTGACCTGAAAATTCCAATTCCATTCATTCCTTTGTTCATTCATTTTCTGACACCCCTTCCCTTCAATCTTCCTAAAAATCAACTAGCTGTTAATTCCTAGCCACTAGTTCTATTAATCAGCAAGACTCTATATCTGACAATACCCAGAGATCAAACAGCAAAGTGTGGACAGAAATCTTGTAGTTTTCTGAAGAGCATAGTATGGGGGGAAAAAGAAGCAAACACACACTTTTTTCTTTCTTCATTCAAACTTCATGCCTTGTTGCTTTGTCTGCTTGTACGATGCAGCAGACATGTACAGTTATTCCATCATTAAAGTCTTAAACAAAGTTTCTACTGTTACAGCAGAACAAAAAGTAGAACTCTCTGTTCATCGTTTGAGTCCAGGGAAATCTAATAAACTTCCAAGAAATGAGATAATGATGCAAGCTACACAGTTACATAATGAAATAAACACACTAAA
This sequence comes from Protopterus annectens, assembly GCF_019279795.1. NCBI lineage: Eukaryota > Metazoa > Chordata > Ceratodontiformes > Protopteridae > Protopterus > Protopterus annectens. Next base: position 14,834,600 of record NC_056735.1, read on the forward strand.
GACTTGAGGTTGTTTTTAATAATCAAACTTGTGTCTTTACTCCCTTGTTGCCAAATGTCCATATGGACTGCATACAGTGCAACTAAACTGAGGAAACGTGTGAAAGCAAAATGTTCGTTACACTGACAACAGTGTGTTGCTCTCCCTAATATAAACAAGTGATATGAGAACAGGTGTGCTACGAATTAACAGCAAAGTAAGCCAGCTCTGAGATTTGGCAATCAAATATGTCTGACATTATCAGTGGAAATTCTCTCTCTCTTCTGGATCTGTCACTTTAGAGCTTTGCTGAATTAAAATACCACACCATCTGTTTTGTCCTAAGATTAGATGCAATGTACACAGATGCAAAGCAGTTATGTAGATCTGCAGTGACAACCTGGATTAGCACTCTCTTCTTAGAGCAAAGGGGCAGCTTGCCGTCTGGCTTCATGAAAAAAAAATATATGCACTGGCTTTATAACAAGGGTCACTCTTCATTGAGTTGCAAACACAATGCACTTGAAACTTAAAAACATAAAAGAAACATGATGATCTTGAGCTCGCTACTCATGTTTGAAGATACATTTTATAAAATTGCTTTGTCACCATTTGAAAGAGAAATAAAATCTGTATCCAATATTCTCTGAAGCTGCATACCCTTAATGTTGACATAGTGGAATTCTGCTGAATATCTCTATACACACTTAGCTGTGACGTAGAGAGTTTGCTAGATGCCCTGTAAGTAAAGCATCATCTTTTGCCATCTTTCACAGATGGGTGTTAACTGCATGTGGTAAAGTATTTGAAGCTATGAAAGCAAATAGCACATTTTAATCATATTATAACCAGTCCTGCAAATGCTAAGAAAACACTGCATTTCCTTTACAAATAAATGCAGTTAAGCAGAAAAGGTGTGCGAATGCCACATGAAAATACTGAACAGGTAAAGTCTGCTGCCTGGACCTCAAAAGTTGCTGTTTTATGCGATTAAATACTAGTATGTTTTCACAAAAGGGGGTTTCCGTGTGAGCAAACACTTCTTGATTAGTCCAGAAGTGAAGCAAGAAGCTAATTTATTACCTAAAGGTAATCCCATATCTTGGTCACTTCAGGGATTATGAAGGTCTAAAAATACTCTTATCCAAGATAATCTCAGAATAATCCATCCTTATTGCATTCCTACATGATCCTCCAAAGGAAACACTAGTCTGGTGCCTCTGCTGATGTACTCATGATCTGGTGCATCCAAATCTCCATCAAGTTGCCCTTCAGAGCCACTGTGTGTTCTTTTGCCAGTAAAGCCAGCTGTAGAGGTATGTGAACCAGAGGCGCCATTAGCAGTTATTTCTGTATCTCCATAGGTCAGGGTAAGGTCGTTGTCATTAAGAATAAGGTCGGAGTCATCTTCTTGCAACTGCTCTTGATTCTAGACAAAGGTAAAACACAAAATATTTATTTGTCAGCAAAACAGCTCTATAATATTCCTTTATTGCACTAACATGTAAGCCCACTGAAAATGCAGCTCCTTTCCTGGCAGTTGGGTGGGGGAATCAACAGCAGAAAGAAGTTAAATGAGTTGTTTAAGGTCATGTAGTATTCATATAAGGTGCTGGTGGGATTCAAACCTTGTTCTGCAGTTGTGATGCCATATTTCTTTTCTATGTCTACATGACTGAAAAATAACTGCACTTCTGTCTGGACATGTGCTTCTCAGATTGAGACCAAACGCCTTCAAAAATGCCCACTTCCAGATAAATGACTCCTGAATAATGATATGGAAGCAACATCAACTTTTACATTTAGAAATGCACACACACCTTCTTGCTGATTTCTTGTATCTTACCAGTGACATAAAAAAAAGAAGTTATGTACTCAACATAACATTCCATGTGAGTTGTTCATCTCGCCTTCATTCTCACTGATGGGTTCAGAGACGATCCTTAGCTCCGACTCAGCCAAATACAAAAGCTCGAGGTCTTAAAGCAGCTCGTGGCCTACTCCCTATCCCATGATGCAGTGGTGCTTCCCTCAGATCTTGTTTGCAGCCAACTATACCAACAGATAACTCCCCCAATAAGAAAAATAAGAATACAGTAGATAAGGACAAAACATCACCATAATTTGCCTGAACTTCCCGGTCCTCAAGAATATCATGGTAGGGGGTTGGTGGGTGGGACGTAAGAATGAAGGCGAGATGAACAACTCACATGGAATGTTATGGTGAGTACATAACTTCTTTATGTGAAGTTTGTTCTATTTCGCCTTCATTCTCACTGATGGGTTAGCATCCCAAGCACCATCTTTCTTGGGTGGCTCAGGGAAGTATATTCTTCAGGACCATGGAACCAATGGAGGCCCTATCCAATTTGTACTGAGTGATAAAGGTATGAGGTATGACCACGTGGCTGCTGCAGAAATGGAATCTATAGGTAGCTTAGCCAGAAAAGCTAAAGATGTGGAAACAGCTCTAATTGAGTGGGCCTTTACTTTATGATTCAGTGGCACGTGTCTAGAACTATATGTGAAGGAAATGCAATCTGACAACCATTTTGACAGAGTGGTTTTTACCACCGGAGTACCCTTCTTTGAATCTGAAAAGGAGACGAAAAGCTGTTCTGATTCAAAGAAGGGTACCTCTGGTGGTAAAAACCACCGAAGTACCCTTCTTTGAATCTGAAAAGGAGACGAAAAGCTGTTCTGATTCAAAGAAGGGTACCTCTGGTGGTAAAAACCGCCGAAGTACCCTTCTTTGAATTTGAAAAGGAGACGAAAAGCTGTTCTGATTCAAAGAAGGGTACCTCTGGTGGTAAAAATCACTGGAGTACCCTTCTTTGAATCAGAAAAGGAGACGAAAAGCTGTTCTGATTTTCTAAAATCCTCAGTCCTGTGTAAACAGAATTGAAGCTGCCTATGGATGTCAAGTTTGTGCAGCATATGTTCCATCTTAGTAGTATATTTAGGGGAAAAAACAGGTAATTCTATAGTCTGCTTGAGGTTTTTTTCTGAACAAACATTAGGTAGGATTGAAGGATTTGTTCTCAGTGGAACTCTGTCATTGTGAAAAATCAAGTATGGGGGTTTGATGGACAAGGCTTGTAATTCCGAGACCCTTTGAGCAGAAGTAATAGCTACTAGAAAGATTGTTTTCCATGATAAATACTTCAGGTCGCAAGATGAGGCTTGTTCAAAAGGGAGTAAGATGATTTGAGAAAGAACAAAATTTAGGTTCCATGGTGTAGTTGGGCATCTAATAGGTGGTCTCAAATGGATAGTACCTTTAAGGAAGGCTTTAGAAAGTCTATGGGACATGATAGAAGCCCCTTGATCGCCAATATGAAAATTAGAAATTGCTGCCAATTGAACCCTGATGGTTAATGCAGCAGCCCCTTCATTAAAAAGCTTGGTCAGAAACTCTAAAATGGACAAAATCGAAGCCAAATATGGGTCAGCATTGTTTTGGGATGCCCATATGGAAAATCTTTCCCATTTACTAAGGTATAGCTTCCTGGCAGATAATTTATGAGCAGATGTTACGATGTTCTGAGCTGCAGGTGAGAGATTGTGGAACCTGTCTATTCTTGGAATTGGAGCAGCCAAGCCGTCAATCTGAGGGTATGAAGTTCAGGATGAATAGCCCCTGATGAATGCATCAGAAGATCCGGAACTGGGTCCAGAATCCATGGTTCTTCCAATAGATGAGGCTGAAAAAAGGGGAACCAAATCTGACGAGGCCAATAAGGGGCTATAAGAATGATGGTCCTTCCCAGAGTCCTGGCTTTCTGTAAGAATTTGGGTATAAGAGGAAATGGGGGAAAATGTAAAGGAGACCCGGGGGCCAATTGTGTACGAGCACATCCCTGGGGGTATCCCTCAGATTGGGGATTAGGGCAGTGTAGTTGCTGCATTTGGTGTTGGTGGGAGTTGCAAAAAGGTCACAGCAAGGCTGGCCCCATATGCAGAATATCCTTTCTGCTACCTTTTTCTTCAGAGACCACTTGTGAGGCAATATAATCGCTCTGCTCAATTTGTCTGCTATGACATTGGATCTCCCCGGGATGTGCGATGCTATCAGAAAGCGCTGGGTGGATGCTGCCCATTGCCATACTCTCAGGGCCTATTGACATAGGGGGTAGGATCTGGTTCCTCCTTGTTTATATACCAGACCACCGACATGCTGCCAGTCCATATTGCAATAGTCCCTAGAGGAAGAAAGTGTTGAAAGGACTGCAACGCTAGTAGTACTGCTCTAATCTCTAGGACATTTATATGCAGATGCACCTTGTGTTTCCTCCATGTGCCTTGGGCTGTCCTTCCCTGAAAATGCCCCCCCACCCCATCAGAGAGGCGTCCGTGGTCACAGTGGCAACAGGAGTGGGAAGAACAAAAGGGCGTCCTATTGTTACTTGAGGAGAAGTCAGCCACCAGTGAAAATCCTTCTTGCATGAATTTGTTATTATTGGGTAAGACATTGGAAGCTCTTGAGAGGATCACTGTGTGAACAGGAGTCACTGCAGTATCCGCATATGCATTCGACCTAAGGTCATGGCAAAGACTGCTGCCGCCATTGTCCCTAACACCTTGAGCACAGTTGAAGCTGGGGCTGGTTCAGGACTTATTGAAGAGTCCCAACTCTTTCCATTGGAAGCTTTACGGTCATAGAGATGGTGTTGAGATGTGCTCCAATGAAAACGGTACGTTTGGATGGCGATAAGGCAGATTTTTCTGAGTTTATGGTAATACCCACTTGACTGCAAAGATTTAAGGTTGTAACCCATGCTTGTATGAGTCGATGCACAGTGGTGGCAGTGAGGAGCCAGTAGTCTAAATATGGAAACACCTGGAATCCTAAACGTCTCAGATGAGCCGTGACTACTGCCATGCATTTGGTGAACACTGAGGACTGAAGTGAGGCCAAAGGACAGATCTCGAAACTGAAAGTGACTGGCACCCAGCCAAAGCGCAGATTATCTCTGGATGGTCTGGCCATTTTTATGTGGTAGTACGCATCCTGGAGATCTACTGAGCACATCCAATCGTCTTTCCCCAGAAAGGGAAGTACAGACTGTAGCGTGACCATCCGGAGATTTGTTTTTTTGAAAAATTTGTTCAATCTGCTGAGATTCAAAATGGGCTTCCAGTCCCCTGTTTTCTTTGGAACTAAAAAGAACCTTGAGTAAAGTTCTGGATCCTCTCTGGTCTGCTGGGACTGGTTGGATGACTCTTTTTTTTCTAGCAACCTTGCAATTTCTATGGTTGCTTGTTCCCTGTGACTGGGTGGAACGTCCGGGATTTTTTTCACAAGAGGTGGAGGGGTGGCAAAGGGAATGGAGTATCCACTGGATATTATGCTTTGTACCAAACGGTCTTTTGTGATTTTTAGCCAGGTGTCTGGGTACAAAGATAAGCGTCCCCCAACTACCTCCAGAGATGGACAGATGGTGCTCCATTCAGGAGCGCCGATAGGGCTTCCCAAAGAACTGATCCTTGTCGCCCTAATTTTGCAGGCTCCCTCTGCTGCGTGGACAGCATCTTCCATTATTACAGCCTCCTCTGCCTCTAGAGGGGGTTTCATCACGTGTGTCAAAGAAAGCTCCTTGGTATTTACGGAACCACATTTTCCCACTTTTCCGAACTTTAGGATAAGGTCTGGTAGGGGTGGGAAAAACGGACTCCTACAGCGGACAGAGTCTTTCCATCTTGCTCACACCTGGTAAGCGTTCTCTTCACTTTTGGTCCAAAAAGGGATGAACCATCAAAGGGGGTGTTAACAAAGGATGACTTATAGGGCTCCGCAAAGGAACATAAGCGTATCCAGGAGCGTCTCCTAAGAGCAATTCCTGCACCCGCTGCCCTGCTCGTTCCATCAGCTGCATATGAAATCAGATGCATGGAAGAGTTTATGAAGGAATTTAGGGTAGCAAGCTGGGAAGTTACCTTGTCTGAGACCCCCGCAGCTACTGCACCCTGTAGAGAATCTCTCACCTCCTTAAGGAGATCTCTGTGTAGTCTAATAAAATCTGTAAGATAGTTCAGGGATCGAAGAGCAAAAACCGCTGAACTAAACATGCGCTTTCCGTATCTGCCCATGATCCCAGAATCCCTATTAGGAGGATGAAAAGATGTAGAGGTCTCTGACGACAACTTTTTGGTGGCTGCCGCCACCACCATAGCATCAATGGGTACTCCTTTGGTAAGGAAAACCTTGTCCTGGGGTGACGTTATGAATTTGTTAGGCCTCTGAGGGACAGGTTCCATGGTATCTGGGGGACTCCCATGCCTTTCAAGAAAGGAGGTCTATCAACTCATAAAAAGGCGGAGTCATCCAAGAGGTGGAGGGTAGAGACTTGAAAGCCTTCAGGAGTACTGACTCATCATCAGTAGGGTTAATGGGCTTCCAGCCACCCCTCTCTTTCAGCATTTCCAAGATATCACCGAAAGAGATATCTTCAGAGGGGGACAGTGGGGACCCTTTTTCTGACTCATCTAAGTCAGTATCCGATGTGATGGATTCCTATGGGTAATCCAGATGCTTCCTCTTGCAATGCCTCTTCCTGGGAACCTCCTCAGTGGGAGCTTCTGGGGAGGCCCCGGAAGAACAAGGATCACCCAATGGGGCTACCTGAGGCTCCGGGTCTCTACACTTTTGAGGGATCAGTGAAGCAGAGGCAGACACAGGCACTTTAGGGGAGGAGGTTGCTGGTACTGATGATGTGGATGCCCGAGGGGACAATGCCCTCCTCATGGCATAGAAGGCCCCCCCCGGCTCCGATCTGAAGAGATACCTGGATCCATAGAAACAGGTAATCTCCAAGGCACCGAAGCAGTGGGCTCCGAGCCCGAGGTAGGTGCCGAACTCACCTGAGCTGAGGCCCCAAGAGGCAAAGTCGGAACCGACAGGTCGGTACAACTATCCTCTCCAGACCTGACTGGTGAGTGTCAGCTCCCGACTCTAAGGTCGGCACCGAAGAAGTCAGAGCAGCTGGAACAGACAGGCATGGAATGGATGTCGGCTCCGGTGGTTCCATGATCATCGGTACCGAACACACCGGCTCTGAAACTTCGGATCGAATCAGAGGAGGAACAGTGGAAATGGGCTTGGTCCTAGTCGGTTCCGAAGCCCCAAGGATCGGCCCAGACAAAATATCTGCTAGTGCCTGTGTCTGCAGAAGCCTCTGCACCACACGATCCACATACTTATCAGATAGTTTTGACTGGGAAGAAGCAATAGAAGAGGCCACTGATTGCAGTATTGGACACTTTAGAGTAGGAGATACTGGCTCCAATACCAGAGGCCGGCTCCTACTAACAACAACCTCCGGTTCTGTAAGCAAAGGAGCCAAGGTGGTAGACCGAATTGGTTTGTAGGTCGATGAACCCTTTTTCGGCTCCGAACTAGAAGACAAAGTCATAGGGGATTTTGCAGGTTTTTCTTGTTTGTCCTTATCTAAGGATTCCTGGAAAGAGGACTTCGATAATCCCTTGGCTATTAACTTGCTCTTACGCTCATGAAGAACACGAGAGCTAAACAAATGACAGATGGCACAATTCTCTTGGAGGTGGACCTCACCTAAACAATAAATACACTCTGTGTGCCCATCTGTAATCAACATCTTTTGCCCACATTTAGGACACTTCTTGAAACCAGACTTAGCTTTTTCTTGAGACATGGCTATACAAGAATGTAACTGTTAATAGGCAAAAATACACTATATGAAGAAAACACACAATGCTATATATAAGACAGCCTTAAAAGGAAAAGCAGGGCTCTAATTCCTACAATTTCTTAAACACAACAGAACACACTATATGTCTAACTATAAGGAAGCACACAATACTATATATATATATATATATATATATATATATATATATATATATATATATATATATATATATTTATATAAAATAGCCCTAACAGAAAAAAAACAGGGCTCTAACTATTCCAATTTCCAATACTACAATACACAGAGAATAAGCAACTACTGCCCTAAAAAAAAAAAAAAAAAAAAAATCCAGGCTCAAGCTTAACATACTCTAACTTTAATACTACAGCACACAATAAGGGTAGGGAGAAAACTCTAACTAAACAACTCTCTAACTTAAACGAGTTGTGAGAAATCGGCCTAGAAAAAAGACGGCCACTAATAACAATAATGCACACACTAAGTTCAAACTACCTAACACTAGAATTCACTAGAAGCTAAGAAATAGAAATACCAATAACTACTGAGAAATATAAAGAATTATAAAGAAATGTCACTTATACTGGCCAGAGCTGTCAAAGAACTCTCGATATGTTGCAGTGGCAAACGAGATCTAAGGGAAGCACCACTGCATCATGGGACAGGGAGTAGGCCACGAGCTGCTTGAAGACTTCGAGCTTTTGCATTTGGCCAAGTCGGAGCCAAGGATCATCTCCGAATCCATCAGTGAGAATGAAGACGAGATAGAACAACTTTACATTAAATGTTTTCATGATGTGATTCTTTTTTTTTTTTTTAAGATGGCACTGACTGCTGCATACAGTCCAGCGCAGATGTGAAAATGTAATGTTTTCCCAAACCTGATTTAAAAGTGGCAAATATAAAAAAAACTAGTGAGTATATTGCCATAATCATGATTATTCTGTTGTCTTAAGTATTAATTACATAGCAAATCTTTTCCTATCTAGACAGGAACAAGTCAGTAACAGTCCTTATTTCTCTCTATGAAGAAGCCACAAAAGGTGTATGCTTAACACAAGAATCGCACAAGATCAGTTTATGTGTTGAAATGATTTTCAAACAGGTTACTTACGCATCTCCTATATAAACCATACATACCTGTAAGGGAAATAAACATGTAACAGGAATAGAAGAGTATCCAGAAGTGTTGGTATGACTCATGTATGCAACTAAACACGACAAAATTAGTTTGGCAGCAGAGTAAAGTGTACTACTTAGACAGTAAACACCCCATGCAATGATGACACAGGCACAATGGTACCTCATACAACGATGCTGCAGGCACACTGGTACTATTCAGGTTATAAACACTCATACAACAATGCTGCAGACACACTGGCACTACTCAGAATGTAAACATCCATACAATGACACTGCAGGCACACTGATACTACTCATTTTGTAAACAGCCATACAACAATGCTGCAGACACTAGTACAACTCGTACTGCAAACACCCACAGAATGATGCTGCAGACACACAGGTACTAGCTCCTCAGACAATAAACACCCATACAACAGTTCTGCAGGTACTACTCAGACAGTAAACACTCATACAACAATGCTGCAGACACACTGGTACTACTCAGATTGCAAACAATCATACAAAGATGCTGCAGGTACACTGTTACTACTCAGATGGTAAATATCCACAAAACGAGGCTGCAAGCACACTGATACTGTTCCAACACCCATACAAAAATGTTGCAGGCACACTGGTACTACTTAATCATACAACAATGTTGCTGGAACACTGGTATTACTCAGACACCCATACAACGATGCTGCAAGATCACTACTACTCAGACAAAAACTAATATAACAAAAATAGTGCAGGCACACGGGCACTATTCAGACAATTAACACTCATATAATAATCCTGCAGGCACACTGGTACTACTCAGATGGTACACACCCATTCAACAATGCTGCAGACACACTGGTACAACTCAGATTGCAAACAACCATACAACGATCCTGCAGGCAGACCTGTACTACTCGGACTGTAAACACCCATACAATGATGCTGCAGACACACTGATACTACTCAGGCAATAAACACCCTCATGACAATGCTGCAGGCACACTGATACTTCTCAGATTGTAAAAATCCATACAACAATACTGCAGACACTGGTACTGCTCAGATTGCAAACACCCATACAAAGATGCTGCAGGCACACTGTTACAACTCAGAGACTAATACAACAAAAATTGTGCAGCCTCACTGGTACTCTTCAGATAGTAAACAACCATGCACAATGCTGCAGATACACTGGTACTACTCAGATAGTAAACACCCATACAATGATGTTGCAGACACACTAGTATTACTCAGATTGTAAAGACCATACAACAATGCCAAAGACACACTGGTACTACTGAAATGCCCATAAAGAGATGCTGCAGGCACACTGGTAATACTGAGACAGTAAACATCAACAGAACGATGCTACAGGCATACTGGTACTCTTCATACGTAAACACCCACACAACATTTCTGCAGGCACACAGGTACTACTTAGACAGCAAATAACCATACAACAATACTGCACACACACTGGTAATACTCAGGCAGTAAATACCCATACAATGGTGCTGCAGACACATTGGTACTACTCAGACAATAAACAGTCAACTGATGCAAAATTACAGCAGGCATACTGGTATTACTCAGATTGTAAACACCCACACAACAATGTTGCAGACACACTAGTACTATTTAGATGGTAAACACCCATAAAACGATTCTGCAGACAAACTGGTACTATTCAGATGCCCATAAAAAGATGCTGCAAGCACACTGGTACTACTGAGACAGTAAACACTGACAGAATGGTGCTACAGGCACACAGGTACTATTTCAGATGGTAAACACCCATATAACATTTCTGCAGGCACACTGTTACCACTTAAACAGCAAATACCCAAGCAACAATGCTGCAGACACCCTGACACTATTCAGACAGTAAACACCCATACAATGTTGCTGAAGACACACTGGTACTACTCAAACAATAAGAAGCCATACAACACTGCAGCAGGCACACTGGTGCTACTCAAACACTAATGCAACAACGCTGCAGGCACACTGGTACTACTCAGATTGTAAACACCCACACACAGATGGTAAACATCCACAAAACGATGCTGCAGGCACATTGGTAGCCTTCAGTCACCCATGCAAAGATATTGTCGGCACACTGGTACTATTCAAACACCCATACAAATGATGCTGCAGGCACACTGGTAGTACTCAAACATCCATACAATGATAATGCAGCCACAATGGTACTATGTAGATGGTAAACACCCATTCAACTATTCTGAAGTCACACTGGTATTACTCAGACGTCCATACAACAATACTGCAGACACACTGGTACTACTCAAACACTAATGCAACCTATTTGCAGGCACACTGGTACTACTCAGATATTAAAGACACCTACAATGATGCGGCGGGCACACTGGTACTACTCAAACACTAATGCAACCATGTTGCTGGCACAGTGGTACTACTCAAATATTAAAGACACGTACATTAATGCTACAGGTGTACTGGCACTACTTAGATTGTGAACACCCACACAACAATTCTGCAGCCACACTGGTACTACTCAGAATGCAGAGACACATACAATGATACTGTAGGTACACTGGTACTACTCAAACACTGATGCAACAATGCTGCAGGCACACCAGTACAACTCAGATCATAAGCACCCATACAACGATCCTACAGGCAGACTGGTGCTGCTCAAACTGTAAACACCGATGCAACACTGCTGCAGACACACTGGTACTACTCAGACTGCAACAACACATACAACAATGCTGCAGACACACTGGTTTTACTTAGATGGTAAAGACACATAAAACAATGCTGCAGACACATTGGTACCACACAGATTGCAAATACCCATACAAAGATGCTGCAGGCACACTGATACTACTTAGAAAACACCCATACAAAGATGCTGCAGGCACACCGATACTACTTAGACAGAAAACACCCATACAATGATGCTGCAGACACACTGGTGCTACTCAGATTGTAAATACCCATACATCAATGCTGCAGGCACAATGGTACTACTAAGACAATAAACACCCATCCAACAATGCTGCAGGCACACTGGTAATACTCAGATGGTAAACACCCATATAACATTTCTACAGGCATACTGTTACAACTCGGACTAACACTAATGCAACAATGCTGCAGGTACACTGGTACTATCCAGACAGTAAAACCCCATACAATGGTGCTGTAGACAAACTGGTACTACTTAGACAATAAACACCCATACAATGATGCTGCAAGCACATCAATACTATTCAAACACTAATTTAACAATGCTGAAGGCACATGGACAGTCTCAGACAGTAAACACCCATAGAACTGTGCTGAAGACACACTGGTGCTACTCAGAAAATAAACACCAATACAACAATACTGCAGGCACATTGGTACTACTCAGACAGTAAATAACCATACAACAATGCTGCAGACACTATACCACTCAGACACCCATACAACTATTCTGCAGACACACTGGTACTAGTCAGATGGCAAGCACCCATACAACTATTCTGCAGGCACACTGGTACTACACAGACAAACATCCATACAATGACACTGCAGACACACTGGTACTCCTCAGAAATAAAACACTGATACAATGATGCTGCAGACGGGTCTATGTTTTACCATCAAATAACATTTCCATTGAATGGCTAAACATCAAATGTTAACCATTGAACGTTCATTCAGCGAACGTTCATTTTTTTTGCCAGGGAAAGTAACTAGTTAGCCAACACCTCCCTGTCTCACAAAACACAGCATTTCAAACCTACCTAGGTGGAGGGCTTCGCCACCCACCTCCCCTAACTATATCGAGCATACCTCCCAACCATGCCAAATTACTCAGTTTTTACACAGTTTTGGGGTTCAAATGAAGGGGTGCCTTGATTCCTGAGTGGCACCCCTTCATTTCCGATTTTTTTCTTTTGTTTTCTAATGTTCGCACTGTTAGAGCTGATGTAATCACGTGCATGATAATGTCAACTCCCTCAGGGCAGCCTGTCGGAACTGAGCTCAAGGAGCTCACGCATTTCCGGCTGGCCTGGCTGCTCAAATGCGAGCAGGAATGGCAACAAATTGTTGATGCGGCAGAATTGGAAACTAACGTTTGGAAACTAGCACTAGGACTAATTTGGACTATACAGCACTAACGCTGCTGCAGCGGAATGAAAACTAAGGTTTGGGTGTGTGTGTAAGGAAACTAACTGCGTGTGTGTGTGTGTGTGTGTGTGTAAATGCCCCACAATTTAATACACATGGTGACTAGAGGTATTCAGACTCAAACCCTGTACCTTGAGTACAGGGTAAAAAGAGCCTAAAGTCCCTAACCACTGCCACTTATGAGCTTTGCCCAGGTTTTTTGCGCTAAGAGGTTGAGAGCTATGGTGAGAATTGAGAAATGAATTCACTAAATGATAGCCATTAATTTTCAGTCTTCCTACTTTTCAGGAAGCTGCTGATTTGGCATAGTGGTATGCTGCTCTGACTTTAGTGCATACAGTCCTGGGTTCAAGACTTGCCAGTGAAATGCATGGTGGTAACACATTTTATTCTAGCAACTTTACAAAATTATACAAGGAATGTTTAAAATGTGTCCCTGTTTTTTGACCTTTTGTCCCCACACTAAAAAAAAATGAAATTGAAAATAAGTGCCAGAAGCTGTGCAAGATGCCTATGGCTTACACTACTGTCATTCTATTTATAGTGTGGGTGTGGAAGTAGACTTTTATGATGGAAATGTTCTGAACTGGGCAGTTTGGTCATTATTGGTTCATGCATTTTGTTTCATTGCCTATAGTGCAGTATACTGGAAAAATGTTCAAACAATAATTTTAAAATGCGCTCTAACAAGTGTGTTGTATTATACAAGGAATAAAGTCAGGAAGGTGTATCAAAGAAAAGAACACATATATCTTTCTTGTTTTGTGTGCAAGGGGCCAATGATTTGAAAACAGCCCAAAGATAATCTCTATCCACCACTGGCCAGATGCATTTTCTTTGGATGTGGTGTGGGTTTCAATGCTGTTTCACTGAATGCGAGTTTCAAGGGCAGAGAAGTTTTAATGCCAAGTCTATTTTCATTTTGAGATAGTCTTGCTTTATTTACCAGATGTCTATTAGTGTTTGTGCATTGTTGTGCTGTAAAATGTAAAAATAAAATCCAAATAATCATTGTAGAAATAAAGCAGTATGCACGCATTAGTGTTTATGGTAAATGGGGCAAAATAGCCAGGTAATGGGACACTGGAATGGTTGCAGGGGGACTCTGTTGCCATATTTTGGTTGTCTGTTCTTCAGTTTGCGTTTGAAAGTTGGTATCCCACAATTCCATTGGAGTGGGGTTACATAAGTATATATGCAAATTAGATGTTAATCAGCGTACAGATTTGTACCTATTTTTCATGGGTCTTGTCCAGATTTTTGATGTTTCCAGGTTGAGAGGTATGACTCTGAGACTGCACTACAGTGGGGAAAAGGGCAGACTTGGAAGTGTTGGCCAACTAGTTATTTTGCCATTCGCTGAAATGAACGTGAATGAATGTTTGATGATTAGAGTTTGATGTTTAGATGTTCGATGCAAATGTTATTCAACGGTTAAACATAGACCTGCTGTAGACACACTGGTATTACTCAGACAATAAACACCTATACAATGATGATGCAAGCACACTAGCACTACTAAAACACTAATGCGACAATGCTGCACTCACACTGGTACAACTCACATTGTAAGCACCCACACCACAATGCTGGGGGCACACTGGTTCTACTCAGAATGTAAATACCTATACAACGATCCTGCAGGCTGTCTAGTACTACTCAGGTTGTCAACACCCATGCAACGATGCTGTAGGTACAATAATACTGCTCAGACAAAGACTAATACAACAAAAAAGTGCAGCCACACCGGTATTCTTCAGACAGTAAACACCCATACAAAAGTGCTGCAGACACACTGTTACTAATCAGTTGGTAAACACCCATACAATGATGCTACAGACACACTGGTATTACTCAGATTGTAAAGCATACAACAATGCCACATGCACACTGGTAATACTCAGATAGTAAGCACCCATTCTACAGACATACTAGTACTACTCAAATGCCCATAAAAAGATGCTGCAAGCACACTGGTATGACTGAGACAGTAAACACTGATACAACAATGCTACAGGCCACACTGCTACTATTCAGATGGCAAACATCCAGACAATATTTCTACAGGTACATTGGTACTACTTAGACAGTAAACACCAATACAATAATGCTGCAAAAAGACTGGTACTACTCAGACAGTAAACACCCACACA
Source organism: Protopterus annectens (assembly GCF_019279795.1). Taxonomy (NCBI): domain Eukaryota; kingdom Metazoa; phylum Chordata; order Ceratodontiformes; family Protopteridae; genus Protopterus; species Protopterus annectens. Next base: position 14,849,706 of record NC_056735.1, read on the forward strand.
GCGGTGCTGTAGACACACTGGTACTACTCAGAAAATAAGAAGCCATACAACGATGCTGCAGGTACAATGGTACTACTCTAACACTAATGCAACAATGCTGCAGGTACACTGGTACTTCTCTCGTTGTAAACACTCACACAATGATGCTGCAGGTACACTGGTACTACTCAGACTGTATACACCTGTACAATGATGTTGCAGACATATGGGTACTACTCAGATGGTGAACACCCATACAACTATTCTGCAGACGCACTGGTACTACTCAGACAAACATACAATGCTACTGCAGTCACACTGGTACTAGTCAGATAGTAAAGACCCATACAACGATGCTACAGATATACTGGAATTCTTAGACAATAAATACCCATACAAAGATGCCACAGGTACATTGGTACTACTCAAACACTAATGCAAACATGTTGCAGGCACACTGGTAGTACTCAGATATTAAAGACATACAATGATACTGCAGGCACATTGGTACTACTCAAACACTAATACAACAATGCTGCAGGCACATCAGTACTACTCAGACTGCAAACAACCATACAAAGATGTTGCAAGTACATTGGTACTACTCAGGTTGTAAACACCCATACAATAATGTTACAGGGCACACTAGTACTATTCATGTGGTAAACACCCATAAAACGATTCTGCAAACACACTGGTATTCCTCAAACTCCCATACAATGATGCTGCAGGTACAACAGTACTGCTCAGACAAAGACTAATACAACAAAAATTGTACAGGCACACTGGCACTCTTCAGACAGTAAGCACCCATGTAATGATGCTGCAGGCACACTGGTACTACTCAGATGGTATACTCCCACACAACAATGCTGCAGACACACTGGTATAACGCAGACTGCAAACACCCATGCAAAGATTCTGCAGGCACAGGGGTACTACTCAGATTGCAAACACCCACACAACGATGCTACAGACACACTGGTACTACTCAGATGATAGACACCCAATAAAACAATTCTGCAGATGGACTGATACTACTCAAATGCCCATAAAAAGATGCTGCTGGCACACTGGTACTACTCAAACACTAATACTACAATGCTGGTACTATTCAGATTGTAAATGCACATAAAACAATGCTACAGGCACACTGGTACTAGTCAGACTGTAAACATGCATACAACATTGCTGTAAGCCCACTTGTATTACTCAGATAATAAACACCCATACGATGATACTGCAAACACACTGATAGTACTCAAAACACTCATGCAACAATGTTGCATGCCCACCGGTACTACTCAGATTGTAAAAACACATACAATGATTCTGCAGACAGTCAGATACTACTTAGATTGTAAATACCCACACAACAATACTACAGGTACACTGGTAGTACTACTCAGAATGTAAACACCCATACAACTATTCTGCAGGCACACTGGTACTACTCAGACAAACACCCATAAAACAGTGCTGCAGGCACACTGGTACCACTCAAACACCCATAAAACAGTGCTGCAGGCACACTGGTACTACTCAAACACCCATGCAACAATGCTGCAGGCACACTGGTACTACTCAAACAATAATCATCTATGCAATGATGCTTCAGACAGACTGGTACTACTCAGATGGTAAACACCCATACAACAATGCTGCAGGCACAATGGTACTACTCATAGTATAAACCCATACAACAACACAGCAAACTACTAATTTTGTAAACAGCCATGCAATGGTGCTGCGGGCACACTGGTACTATTCAAACACTAATACAACAATGCTGCAGGCACACTGTATTAATGTATGTATGTATATATATATATATATATATATATATATATATATATATATATATAGGGTGCATGACAGTCAGGGCTTGCCTACCTACATATAGAAACAACAGACTTTCTTCTTTATTTTACAGTTACACCAAGCTGATGTATTTATTTCATATTACTGAAGGTTCAGTGAATTGAAAATTAATGAAATGTAAGGGAAGCCTCTACAAAATATGTAACTTGCAGAGTTATAGTACTACTATGCTGACCTGAACCATTTCCAGGTGATGGACTCTGAGACAGAGGAACATTATCATCTCCACTAGGCATTACTGTCACTGATGTGACATCTGCCATAAGCACTCAAAGGCTAACTGTGTTTGTAGATTACTGACCAAGAATGTCCAACACCTGAATGGCTACATGTAATAATTCCTTTGGGAATCTTAGCCATACACAGGCTCCAACAACCAGCAGTAGATATTATAAGCATATCAGGATGCAAAGCGTTATGAGACCGTTTTAAATTAATGACACCACATGCATCAGAATACATTAGGTTTCCAATCAGACCAGCAATATGACCTTAAATGGTTTGCTGATTACCATCCATCCTGTATGGAACATACATCAAACCTGTTTAAGTATGTCTACACCTGGCCCATACAGACAAAACTGTGGCAGCAAAAATGGCTGCTACTCTTTCAGCTTTGCAGCACTGTACAGTGCAGTGCGAAAAAGGTACTGAACCTTCTGAAGAAGAATTATATCACAGAGTCACATGACAATGCAGCAGAACAGTATAACAGGACATTAAAGTGAGATATCATCAAACAACAGAGGAACTCATATACTTACAGGTGTGGATTAAGTTCAGCAATGCATACAAAATTATGAGCTGTACACTCCACTGTGACAGGGTATATAATAAGCAAGGGTGACAAGAGGAAGATAAAGCTGATGTCATAAGTGCTTGCATATGTGTAAAGTTGTTTAGTACAACAGAAATTACACGGAAATCTATAGGACATTATATAGAACAGGCAGGTGTTTGCGAGGTATAAAAATTGCATGCATATAGATTAGCTGGAAACAGTAGCTCTTTTTTTCTATTTTTTATTTCTTTGCTCCCGCTCTCTGTCCATTAGCCCCCTCCCAATTAAATGGCCCATTCTTTCCCCATCATGTAGGTGAGGGTCAACTGGGATGGGCCATGATTCAGGCAGCTAGCAAAGGTGGTTTGACTTTTTACCTGCTGCCCTATTCCCTGCACACACCCAGCCAAGCGCTGAGGAGGGTATGTGCAATGGGCTGCAGTAAACAGCATCATATCACTTCTGCAAGGGACTTTTCCTCTAAAGCAGCAATACCCCTCCCCATGAAGCACAGGTGGTAATTGTGCTAGTTTCCTCTTGTGGAATCACTACACCAGTGTGCCTCAAAGTGCACACATTCCTCTCTCCCTCTAGGGAGGCGAGCGGACCATGAAATCACCACACCAGTGTGTCCCAGAGTTAACACATCCCTCTCACTCCAGAAAAAGTAAGCAGATAGATAATGTTCCTAAATTCTTCCACCTCCCTACCTGACTCCCCTAGTGCTGGGGCTGATAACTGAACCATGGTCACCTGGACACAGTCAGGATACAGACCTCTGTTCCCTAGAGCCAGACTTTCAAAACAGATGAACTTGAAATACAAGGCAGCTTTCTCCATCAGGATTTCTGCTTGTAAAAAATAAAGTAAGTTACTGAGAGACACAAAATGGGTTGATATACTTGATTATAATATATATAACACCAACATCCACAGGTAGTTCATATGCATATAGTCAAGCAGACCACTGAAGAGCCTAAATGAATTTCCGACCATTCTGCAGCACTTTCTAGTTAATTGGCCTGCTCAGAATTATAAAACAAGCAAATGTAGGCTGAGGGAATTAAATCCTGAATTACAGGAAGCAGCTTATCAAGTGTTCATAATACTTAATCTTTGCAATACAGCATTACAGGGTAAGAATAACATGGACAACCAGATATGCAGGTACATGGCACAGAAGAGACACAAGGCAAGTGAGTAAACTAAAGGAAGCACTAGCAGTGACAGAGCATTCTGTTATTAAATTTTGTAATATCACAGATATTAAGCCATAGATATGAGAGAGAAGATGAGTTTTACGATGGATATAAAAAGTATACACACCCCTGTTAAAAATGCCAAGTTTTTGCGATATAAAAAAATGAGACCACAATAAATAATTTCAAAACTTTTCCAACCTTTAATGTGACCTATAACCTGCACGATTCAATTCAAAAGCAAACAAATCTCTTAGGAGGATAAATATAAAAAATAAAAAACATACAATAAGCTGGTTGCATAAGTGTGCACACCCTTAAACTAATATTTTGTTGAAGAAACTTCTCTAAATAGCTCACACATATACTTGAAAACCAGGGGGAGGGGCTGAAACCCTTTTGGGACCTCTGTTATTGTCTAGGTACCACCTAGAAAACTTCTTCCACTTATAAAAGTAAGATTTAGCAGTTGCAAATTGTCTTGCCTCCTTAAATACCTGCTACAAATCCAGATTGTCAAGTGCAATTGCTCTAAGCTGGGGTATATAATTTGCCCCTGATGCTGTGTGAGCACATCCAGTCTGCAAGGAAGCTTGTGGTAATTGCTCTTGGCTTACTGCATTAAAAGGGGAAACCAACTCTTCCTGTGCCAAAGGGTTTATCACAATGATCATTGGTAATTCTTTCTGAATCTATAGAGGTACCTTGGGAATGCACACAATAACATTCCCAACCTTGGGAATGACAGAACGTTTGTCTTCCAAGCATGGCTGCAAGGATGTCTAGAACAGAATTTTTTCAGTTGCCTATTTTGAAAGGAGGAAAACAGATCTACTTATAGTGTTCCCATATATGAATCAAGTCCTGGAAGAGCTCTACACCAAGCGTCCACGAGCGAGGGTCTGGCCAGAATCTGCTTAGTCTACCTGCCACTGTGCTTTGCTCTGATGGAATGTACAAAGCCTGAAAAGAATGTTGTACAGCCAGCTCCCATCACCGCCCACTGGCAAACACAATGACCTTGTGGGTACCCCCTTGCTTGTTCAGGTAGCACATCACAGTAGTGTTGTCTGTTGACTGCTAGAAGAGGACTCGGAGTTCATAACTGAAAAAATTTTAAGGCATGGATCACTGACATCTCTTTTACATTTATGTGCTTTGTTATGTTCTGAGCACCTCACAAGCCTTGCACTTGAACTACCATGGACACTGCTCCCCAAACAAAATCTAAGAGTCAGTCTAGACAGACTGGACTGGGATCTGAAGAGAAAGGGAATCCTATACTCGGAAACAGCTGATCCTTCCACCACTGCAGTTCCTGTTTTACAAATCCTAGTACCAGTACCTAGAAATACAAGGGATGAAGGTGCTGGGTCCAACAATTCTTCAATTACTATTGAAGTTTTATCACATGTAGTCTGGCTAGTGGTATTATATGGATCACTGATGCAATGAAGCCTAGAATTTTGAGGAACTCACTTGCTGAGTCCCTTGTCTAGAAGAGAGAAATCCAAGGAAATACCCTGCAAGTCAGAACTTTGTCTTCTTTCAGGAAGACCATCCTTTTTACTGTGTCTATCCAGCACCCAGGAAAACATTTTGTTGAGAGGATGTGAGAAAGGACTTTTGACGGTTCAATCTGAAGCATAGGTGGGAAAGGAGAGATGTGACCTTGTTTATGTACTCCAAGCCCTGCCTGGATATACAATCTGCACAAATCAGCAAGTTACCTAAATAAGGAAAAATGTGGATGTCTAGTGTTCTGCAATAGGAAACCACTGGGGTCGGACACTCTGTAAACACTTGAGGTAGACAGCTCAAAGGGCAACGCAGAAAACTGGTAATGTATGCCAGACACAGCAAATCTCAAACATTTCTTGAAATTGGGAGCAATAGGGATACGATGATGATGACAAGCATCCTTGTGATCTAGAGTCACCATGAAACCATAGTATAGAAGCAATGCTACTACTGACTAACGCGAGCATTTTAATTTTTGGAAGTTTAACAAAGGTGTTGATACAGGACAAATCTAGGAGATGTCTCCAGGAGTGCTCCTTTTTTGATACTAAAAAGATTTTGGAGTAAAATCCTTAGCTTCTGTATATTGCAGGCACTGGTTCTCTGACTCCTGCTTCTACCACGCATTGAAGGAAACAGCTGCCTGATCTAGTGGAAGTGGAAGAATTCCCTTGAAAGAGGGAGAATGCTCTATCTACTGCCAAGTGTATCCTCTCCAAAATATTCTTAGGACTGTTTTGTCTGAGACTACTTGTGGCCAGGCTGCAGGGTTGACAGAGATCCTGTGGGAAGAAAGAAGAGAAAGAAGGGCAGGAGGAGATTAGGGTAGGGAAGCTCTGTGACTCAGCATAGTCATTCCTTTACAGGAGGTTGATCCTTTTTGGAAAGGTACTCCTCTTATTTGCTCTAAAAGAATTATCCTCCTGTCAATTCCTTTTGAATCCCTGACTTTTGTTTGGCTGGAATTTTTGTTCTGCCTAGATACCCCATGCATTAACTTGCCTCTATCATCCTATTGTTTGAGAATCTGTGCAAAAAGGGCCCAAAGACCAATTCAAAACTTAAAAGTGCATTCAAAATTTTGGCTTTTAAATTATCAAAGAAGTTCTGATTACATAACCAAACATACTGTTTTAATACTACAGAAGAAGCAACATTTCTCGAGACTGTATCTGCATGTTCAAGCACACCTCTCAGAGCATGTTTCAAAAACAAAGCTAAATCAATAACAATTTCATTCACATATGACTTTTGCTCTGCAGTTAAGGATGCAGCAAAAATATCCAGACTGTACGCACACTGTGAAATGAATTTCCACATACAGCCTTAATAATTTAACATTCTAAAGCCTAGGTTACTAGAAAGAGAAATCCTTTTGCCCTGAAGATCTAATCATTTTCCCTCTTTGTCAGGGGCTCCTGGATTAATTAAAGCCAAGGGCTTTTTATTTGAGCAGGCAGCTGGGGAGACCACATTAGGGTCAGCAGTCATATGAGAAGAGAGACCTCTCATACCTGAGAGACCCTATATTTTCTCTGATCTTTTTTAAGGGCTGCTGGAACAGATACTGGTGTCCTACAGGCTGGTTTATAAATGTTTTCAAAGTCCGGTAAGAGAGGGGGGATAGCCACAGAATTGTGCATCTCGTCTCTATATACCCTGCCTAGTTCTGGGGTAGTTCCCAACTGCTCCCAAGCAAAAACATCACAAAATCTAGCAATCATCTGAGGAAAAGTGAACGTTTGTTTGGATTTCAGCTTAGGGTCACCTTTCAAAGAATCACAGTGACTGGACTCAGTGTTAAGTAGAAAATCAGCACTGTCCTCGCCAGATTCCTCTTCATTCTCTGAGACATGAGAAAGATCGTTGAACAAGCTAGGACTATAGCCATGTATTGGAACACAACCACCAGAATTAACTGTCTGTAGAACACTCTTAGCCAAAGAAACCACACCAGACTTATAAACAAGTATAATATTATCAGCTGTATGATACAGCTTCTGTTTCTTTTTCTTGTGAACTTCACTACTAGATAAAATATCTAGAGACAAAGTATTATGTCTAAAAAGGGATATCTTGCCACGGACTACTCCTTTACCTAAAGGGTTTGGTTCTCCCACACCTTTAAATAATCTGTTTAACTGTTGTAGGCTACACACTAAAGTGCAATAGCCTTTTCTGTGCATTTAAAGTGTTGCTTTGATTGTATCTACTCTATTTTCTGAAAAAAAAAACCCAAAAAATATACTTGTTACCCACCTTTCTGAACTAGTATAGTTCAGGTTTCAGGTTATTGCTGAATCCAGGGCTGTGTTACAAGTTTCTGTGTTGCCCATACCTTACTTGGATAGAAGGAAGTTTCTCTGTTCACATGTGAGAGAGGGGAGCTTTGAGCAGCCTATCTGTCCCTGGAGGAGTGGTTTCAGTACAGAAGTTAGTAGTTTATTGGCCATTTTGGGCTAATTTTGATTGTATCTGCTCTATTTTCTGAAAAAAAAAACCCCCCAAAAAAATACTTTTTAACACCTTTCTGAACTAGTATAGTCCAGTTTTCAGGTTATTGCTGAATCCAGGGCTGTGTTACAAGTTTCTGTGTTGCCCATACCTTACTTGGAGAGAAGGAAGTTTCTCTGTTCACTTGTGAGAGAGGGGAGCTTTGAGCAGCCTATCTGTCCCTGGAGGAGTGGTTTCAGCCCAGACGTTTTGGGCTAATTTCTCTCTCTTTCACTTCCCTGCTGTAAAAACTGCATTTGTGTGGTTTTGCGCACCAGGCAGCGCCGTTTAGCTAGAGTAAATCTCTTCTCGGCTCCACAAAGTCTACTCTTCAATTTTTCCCTTGGAACTAGACAAACCTTCAACTTTAGCACTCAAACCATTCATTTCATAGTCAAGCACTTGCTTAAAACTCATAGTAAGCACTAATTAACCCTAGCACTAGACCCCCCCATACTGTCCAGAAGGCCAAGGCTCTCTATTCGTCCCCACCAGCCAATCAGAAAAACAGCTTTCTCTACCTATTCAGACATGTCCAAAGGGCAGTTTCCGGTGTACTCTCCAGTCTAACTGGTGAAGCTGGGCATTTTGAGGCAATGTTACAACTGCCTCATGTGCAGACAACCCTCTCCTCCTACCACCAAACACTAATATATGCGAGAGATACAATTATACAGCCAAACTGGAGGCAAAGCTGTCTCAACCCAAGACTGGAACTGACAGTCAAGAGGAGAAGGGTAATACTTGCAACACACCACCAGTCTCACATAGACCTAATAAACCAACACTGGCAAATAACACACATGAATACATGAAAACATACTCGGAGGCTCTAAATAAAAATCTGCAAAAGCAACAGAGACCTCCAATGCAGACATCCAAGCAACCTCCACACCCAATCACCAACCATGAAACACATACTTCACATAATCAGTGTGCCATGCAATCACAGCCCTTAACGCAAAATAACACACCCAACACACTAGTAATAGGCGACTCTATAGTCAGGCACACTGATGTCCCACTAACTAGGCTGGACAAGGAGAAGGTTACAGTTAGCTGCTTGTCGGGTGCCAAGATCCGCCACATAACACAAGCACTCAGGTCACTCCAGAACAAGTACAAATACAACTCTGTCATTGTCCATGTTGGTGTGAATGACCTGAGATGTACCTCCCTGGACTACATGAAAAGAGACATGGAAGAGCTCTCTGATCATGTAGCCCAAGCCGGTATGATCCTGACCCTGAGTAGCATCCTGCCCTCACCAAGAATGATGCCACAGTATAAAGAAAAAATGATCAATTTCAACAATTGGCTAAGTTTCTGGTGTCATTCAAAGGGGATCCAGTATATGTCCACCTGGGATGACATGCTCGACAAGCCACGTTGCTTCACAAGAGATGGCATGCACCTGTCACCCTTAGGCTCTCGAATACTGGCCAAGGCTCTTGCCGCCCCCATAGTGCCTTTTTTAGGCAAGGCTCAAAAGACAAACCCACCACCATAAATAGCAAATCCAACCTATTTTGTTTGGAGGCCCAATTTTTAGCAAAGCTAATAGTACCTGGACGATAACCTCTCTCCTTAAACCTACGAACAAGATCATTCTAACGAGCTGGTACGTTTTGTCACTTCTTCTGGACGAAACACCAGGGGATTTATGAATATAATCCATAAACATTGGAATATTCTTATGGCAGAAGAAAAATTGTACCCTTTCCTGAGGGACAGATGTTCATTTTCCTTTAGGAGAGGACGGACACTAGTTTCAATATTTAGTCACTATAAGAGGGCTTTTGTTGACTCTAAAGTTTCCACGCAATTTTCTTTAACAGGAAGACCAGTTCTTGGTTGTATACCATGTGGTCACTGTTCATATTGCATTCGGGTCCAAAATACTAGAGAGTTCAGTAGTCGGAATACTCCTGAGATTTTTAATATTGAATTTTGGGCCAATTGTAGCATGGAGTGGGTTATTTATCTTGTTACATGTACATGCTCTTCATTTTATGTAGGGCAAACCTCTAGGCCTTTTCGCTTGAGAATTGGGGAACATCTGAGCGATATAAGAAATAAACGCAAGAATAATGCCCTATATAAACATGTTCTTAAGCACCATTCAGCTTCTTTTCTGTTTACTGTTATTGACTGTATTAGGGGTAAATGCAGGGACAAGCCAGGTTGGCATGAGTTACTTAACTTCAAAGAACAAAAATGGATTGTTAAACTTGGTGCATTATTCCCACCTGGTCTTAATGACCAATTTTGAGGGACCAATGATTTGTCTTCAGTTGTTCACACATTATATTTTGTTGACTATATATATTGGTATTGTTGGTTGTGTTATTCTTTATCCACTGAAGAAGGCATTAAGCCAAAACCGGTCTGGATATTCTAGGATAGTAGGGTTACTCCCTCTATGCTTTGGACATTTAAATAAATATATTATATTTTTATCAGTGTTGCTTCCACCTTTTTGCTGGCTTTTTTTGTTCTTGAATATTTATTACTGCCAACATCTCTTTTATATTTGTGTGTTTTGGTCTGCTCTATTTGTTCCAAAGATCCTGTGCTTTTACTCCATTAGATACCGTTCCCCAAGAAAAGTCTTGAGACATTTATAGTTACAGACTGCACTGGAGCTGGAAGGGAAAATAGGAGACCTGGATTCAGATAAAACTGCTCTCTCCACTAAAGCAGTTCCCTTTTTACAAGTCCTAATCCAGGAATCTGGAATGTCAAGGGATGTTAATATTTGGACCATACAGATTTTAGGCACTACATAATCTTTCTCATGTGGAGTCTGGCTAGAGGAATCATGGAGGACATGAATCCTAGTATCCTGAGAAATTTCCTTGCTGAAGCTTTGAACTGAGTGGAAAATTTCAGGAACAGATTTAGATATAGATGTACTTTTTCCTGTGGAAGTAATGTTATTCCAAATTACGTACACAGGAGACACCCCTGTGAGAAGCAGGCTGTGAAGAAGATCTCTCACTCAACTGATTGATTTCTGGCACATTGAAAATGACTCTGCACAGATAAGTCATCTAAATAAGGAAAAATGTGAACACACTGCAGTCTGCAAAAAGGCTATGACTGAGGCTAGACACTTTGTGAATACCACTGGAAAATATAATGATCCAAGGGGAAATTTAGAGAGATGAAAGTGTAATCCAGACACAGAAACTCTTAAGAAATGTTTGAAATCTGAGACTATTGGAATGCGATAATAAGTACCTTTTTAATCTATGGTTACTAAGAAACTCAAAGGGGGAATTCAGAGGTAACACAGTGTGGAAAGAGCATTTCGAACTTTGGGACTTTTGCAAGACTGTTCTCCAAAAGGCTTCTTTCTTTGGCACCAAAAACACTCTAGAGTAAAAACCTTTTCCTTCTACACAAACTACAGAATGAAATGGCACCACACCTAAGTACCATGTTCAATCATAGCCTCACCTCAGGCTTTGTGCCTGCTGAATGGCGCACAGCAACGGTTATCCCACTCCACAAGGGGGGAGCCACCACGGACCTCGGGAACTACCGCCCCATTAGCCTGACGAGCCTGGTCTGCAAGGCCATGGAACGTATCATCATGGAACTTATAAACAAAGACATTGGTAATCTCCAAACTCTTGATCCCACCCAGTTCGGGTTTGTAAAAGGCAGATCACATCTCCTAAACCTGATAGACTTCTTTGAAGCAGTCACCAAAGCTGTAGGCAAGGGTTAGGTGGTTCACACAGCCTCTCTAGATCTTGCCAAGGCTTTCGACACCATCCCCCACTCTGGAATTATAGATAAACTCACTAAACTAGGTATAAATCCCTATGTCACAAGATGGGTTGCCAACTGGCTCACTGACAGAACCCACACTGTGAAAGTAGCAGACTCCAAATCTGACTTCAGACCAGTGACAAGTGGAGTACCACAGGGTTCAGTCCTGGGTCCTCTCCTGTTTGGTATCTGCTTCTCTGAAGTACAGGCTAACACAGAAGGTCTTTGGCTAATGAAGTTTGCAGAGGACTGCAAACTAGGAGCCATAATCAAAACTCCTAACGATGTGGACATCCTACAAAAGGGTCTCACTGAGACAGATGCCTGGTGTCAAAGCCATGGCCTCAAGCTCAATGCCAAAAAGTGCATTGTTATCCGCTTTGGTAAAACCTCTGTACCCATGAACTACAACATAGGCGGTAGTAAACTTAACACTGAAAGTGTGATAAGAGACCTTGGGACACAGGTGGACAGTAGTCTCTCCCTTGATAATCACATCACCACAGTAGTCAGGAAATCTTTCTATGTGGCACACCTCATCACAAAAAGTTTCTCATCCAGAAAAAAAGAGGTCATTGTCCCCCTCTACTCATCACTCATTAGACCCATTATAGAGTACAACACCCCTTTTGGTATGTACCTCACAAGACATCTACAACAACTGGAAAGGCCGCAGAAATACCTCACAAAGAGGATTACTGGCCTCAAACAGATGCCCTATGCAGACCGTCTCAAAAAACTCCAGCTTTACTCCGTCGCATATCGCCTACCCAGAGGTGATCTCTGCCTAACATACAAAGCTATGTCAAACCCAGAGCTGTTGGACATGCTCCACTTAAAGAAATCCCAATCTCTCCGAGCTAAACGCTCTAGGGACCTAAACCTTGTCACCACAATAAACAGAACATGCCGGAGGGATAGATTCCTGTCTCAGAAACTTCTCATACTCTGGAATAAACTACCTATCTATATCAAACAAAGCTCCTCATTAGCACTCTTCAAGAAAAATCTTGATGATTGGATGGGAAATAGGAAATTCACCCCGGGGATCACCTCTGTGGCTCTGCTTGACAGTGGCACAGGAAAATAATTTTCTTGGGTGGCAAAAGCCAGGGTACCTTTTTGGCTGGGCTTGTATAGGCCCCAGGGCCGATAGCCTAGTACCTACCTATGAATCTGACATCACAGGCTGCCTTCTACATGAACTACAGAATGAATTGGCACCCCTCCTAAGTACCATGTTCAATCATAGCCTCACCTCAGGCTTTGTGCCCATTGAATGGTGCACAGTGACAGTTATCCCACTCCACAAAGGGGGGCCACAACAGACCCCGGGAACTACCGCCACTTTAGCCTGACGAGCCTCGTCTACAAGGCCATGGAACGTATCATCATGGAATGTATCATCATGGAACTTAAACAGAGAGACTGGAGATCTCCAAACTCTGGACCCCACACAGTTTGGGTTTGTAAAAGACAGATCATGTCTCCTAAACCTGATAGACTTCTTTGAAGTAGTCACCAAAGCCATAGATGAGGGTAAGGTGGTTCACACAGCCTATCTAGATCTCACCAAAACGTTCAACACCACCCCCCAACTCTGGAATTATAGATAAACTCACTAAACTAGGTATAAACCCCTATGTCACAAGATGGGTTGCCAACTGGCTTACTGACAGAACCCACACTGTGAAAGTAGCAGACTCCAAATCAGACTTCAGATCAGTGACAAGTGGGAGTACCACAGGGTTCAGTCCTGGGTCCTCTCCTGTTTGGTATCTACTTCTCTGAAGTACAGGCTAGCACAGAAGGTCTTTAGCTAACTAAATTCGCAGATGACTGCAAACTAGGAGCCATAATCGAAACTCCTAACGATGTGGACACCTACAAAAGGGCCTCACTGAGACAGATGCCTGGTGTCAAAGACATGGTCTCAAGCTCAATGCCAAAAAGTGCATTGTCATCCCCTTTGGTAAAAACTCTGTACCCATGAACTACCACATAGGCGGTAGTTTACTTAACACCGAAAGTGTGATAAGAGACCTTGGGACACAGGTGGACACAGTAGTCTCTCCTTTGATAATCACATCGCCACAGTGGTCAGGAAATCCTTCTATGTGGCACACCTCATCACAAAAGGTTCCTCAGCCAGGAAAAAAAGAGGTCATTGTTCCCCTCTACTCATCACTCATTAGACCCATTATAGAGTACAACGCCCCTTTTGGTATGTACCTCACAAGACATCTACAACAACTGGAAAGGCTGCAAAAATACCTCACAAAGCGAATTACTGGCCTCAAACAGATGCATTACGCAGACCGCCTCAAAAAACTCCAGCTTTACTCCGTCGCATATCGCCTACTTAGAGGCAATCTCTGCCTAACATACAAAGCTATGTCAAACCCAGAGCTGTTGGACATGCTCCACTTAAAGAAATCCCAATCCCTCCGAGCTACACGCTCTAGGGACCTAAACCTTGTCACCACAATAAACAGAACATGCTGGAGGGATAGATTCCTGTCCCAGAGACTTCCCATACTCTGGAACAGACTACATATCTATGTCAAACAGAGCTGCTCATTAGCACTCTTCAAGACAAATCTTGATGATTGGATGGGTAATAGGAAATTCACCCCGGGGATCACCTCTGTGGTTCTGCTTGACAGGAGCACAGGAAAATAATTTTCTTGGGTGGCAAAAGCCAGGGTACCTTTTTGGCTAGGCTTGTATAGGCCCTAGGGCCAATAGCCTAGTACCTAACTATGAACCTATGAGAAAGAGGGACAGATTCTATTACCCCTGAGTGAGCAGATGCTGAATGACAGGCAGGAAAAAGGAAGTCTGATCTGGTCGATGACGATGAATCCCTTGAAAAGGGCAGAGGGATTCCCCACTGCCATCTGTACCCCTGATGTATCACTCTCAGAAACCATTTATCTAAGATTATCTCCTGACAAAGAGAGAGAGTAATGGACAGTCAGATTTTGGGGAAGAGTTTAAGGCTTGCAGGATGGGGGGAGATACTACAGGCAGTCATTCAGACTTGTTAGACTGCTCTTGTTTATGAGGTGCTCCTCCTTTCTTTTTAGAATCCCTTTGCCAATATTTTTTGAATGTCATTTGCCAGATGCTTGGTGTGTCTTGATTATTTTGCTTTTAAAAAAAGGGTGCAGGAGGAGGTGTAAAACATTAAACAGTTTTGGAGAAGAAAGGCTGAAAATTTGAGTAACCCACTTACTTAAGTTTCCTTCTCTCATTTCAGACTTTTAGGACCTCAGCAGCAGATGGACCAAAACAACCTCTCTGCCTGTTCACAATTTTGATTTTAATATCCTTTTGGTAGGTTTTGCACACATAACCAAGCAAACTTCCCCATGACAGTTCCAGTAACAGGTACTCTGGAAGAGACATCAAGTAAATCCTAAACACACTTCAAAGGGTGTTTATTCACTTGAGACACAAATGCAACAAAATTAGTCACAGAAAATGTTTCCTCAGAAAAGGGAAAAGGAGATATAATGTTCCTCATATTCTCAAATAATGCAAGCATAAACTTTAACATACGAGCGTGACAATTAAGAATTTTAAAAATAAGTGTGGTGGAAGTACACAGTTTTTTTTTCTCATACAATCTATGAAAGGCTTTCCCATCCTTATCAGAGGGGGGCAAGATTAACATTTACCAGATGCTTAGCAGCAGGATTTGTATAAAAAAAAAAAAAAAAAAGAAGAAATCACTGTAGAGTTAGATCTGGGATTAGAAAATAAAATTACTTATGACTGAGGAACTTCATACAATCTATCTGCTTTCTTGGTGGCATCAGGCTGGCTGTCAGGCAATTTACAAGCTGTAATAAAAACATCCTCCAATGCTGGAAGAATAAGGGGAGCAGGAGTGGGTTCATAAAATTCCAGTTCTTATAATCATAATATTTTTTTTCAAAGACAATGGAATTTCATTATGTTGCCACTGAAACAAATGCTTAATTTTGGATATGGTTTCAGATAAAGAAAATTCTTCTGAGGAACTATCAGAAAAAAACACTCATCAGAATCAGTCACACGAAGATAGAAAGCAGATGTTGCCCCTTCAAAATCATTTTTCTGTTTAATATACTGTGAATCTTCAGAAAATGAAGAGTTTCTTTTTCTTTTACCAGAAACACAAGACTAGAAGGGTCAAGTGTCAGAGCCAAGCTCAATAAATCATTCCAGTCTAAAGTAACAGACTCAGAGGAGAGTAATGTTTAATTTTTTGCTTCTTTTTGACAAGAATTTCCACAGAAGCAGACTGACTGGGTCTATATCACATCGTCGAACTTGTATAAGTTTGAACGATGCAATATCGAACCCAAAAGTCCAAAACGCAAAAATAGCGAAGCCACGGCACACTGATTTTTTTTTTCCCAGGGAAACGCTTTAGTTTAAGGTTTATGTTTTGTTTTTTTTTTGTTTTTTTTTGTTAGGGAACAGCGATTTTTTTCCCTGGGAAAAAAAAAATCGCTGTTCTGTGTGTTTGTTATTGTGCATTTTCAGACTTTTGGGTTCGATATTACATCGTTCGAACTTGTACAAGTTTGACGATGTAATATAGACCTGACTGACTCAGATCAATCATTTCACCGCAGGGGAGAGGCATTACAGTCCGACTATGTAGAGAAGCATTCTCTGTTCCTTCCTCTAAAACCGACTACAATGGCTTGCCCTTGCCCACCAGGGCAATCTAACAACCACAGAGGAAGTGTCTAATGCATGGTCCATGGTGGCTGAAGGGACTACACCAGAAAGAGTCAAGGTAGAAGAACCGTGGCCTGAGGAACCAGAAATGGACACAGCAGAGTCTCCCATCTGCAACTGAGGGAAATATGTAGCCTGAAGAAGGGGAAAAAGCCCATCTAGAAATGTTCTTCTTTTTCTGGCTGGAAGAAAGAAGAATCAAGGAACTGGTAATCTGTTCCATGACGAAGCCCAGGTAAGACTGACAGCAATAGTCAGTGAAGCAGGTAAGTATAACTAAAGTAGTTTTTTTCACCAAAAAACACAATCAAAACACTTTAAACATAACCCTGCCCCGAAAAGCAATTCAAGAATAAAAGCAAAGAAACAAAAATAGTTTAAAACTACGTCTTTCCCTGAAAGTAAAAATGTTGCACTTCACAATAAAAAAGTAATGGAAGTCACATTATAGTCCATTAATACACTTTTTCGTGGTTAAATTACTTTTACAGAAAAAAGTTAAGTTTCTGACATAAATTAGTAATGTGTAAGGTCTTTTCTCCACAGGGATCCTATATGTCCATGGATGGGGAAACACTAACCAACCATCGATCTTTGAAAGTCTGCAAGACAAGTGCTCCAGTGACAGTAAAGTTCTGAAGGCCTTGGCACCCATACTGCTAATTTTCTTCAACTCTGCTCAAGCTGCCAATGGTTTGCAGGCATGGAAGGTGTACTTTAGCTCTAAAAGCTTGCCAGCTATTATATCTTATGCAAGATATAACCAATACGCTAAAGCTACTGCAGCAGTAATCAAATGAAGAACATCAGATGTCCTCCAGATTCTCCATTGAAGTCATCCTTTTTTGTAATTAATTTTTGTAAGATATATTTAGTTCATTAATGTAGTAAGTAATATGGACAAAAACATTTTAGTATGCTGATGATACTTCAGTACTAACAGAAAGTAGTGAACAGCTAGCCTGAGTGATGAAATGCTCCCCAATCATCTCTATTCTTCAAAGTGTTTTTCTAAAGTTAATGTTCAGTAAGTGGACAAAGGACATGAATCAACAGTAATATTTGAAGAGTGATTGTTCATGTTTTTCTTTGTATGTTAAAATATTAATATTGTGTATTATGAAAATAAATTCTCTTTGTCTAGCTATTATTGGTTACAACATTATGTTCCCAAAATATATCTTAGAATTCGTTATAGTGCAGCACTTCAGGTTATAAAAAATAACATGAGTAAAACGCAAACGCACAGAGACAAGGCCATGACTCTGCGTTTGCGTTTTATTCATGTTTTAATTTGTTTTTGCTTGCCGCACTGTTTATTCCTCATGGGTTTTATTTTTACGTTTATGAAAAATTATACTTAGTTTGTTCATCACTGTGCACTACATTATACAGATCATAAATTACTACTACATAATGGGGACACAGATATTTGTGCATTCAGACAAATTACTCAACTGCTGTGAATCCATTCCAAGTTACAGTTTTCAGATGGAGTGTTTTTCAATTTGCATGTATGTATGTGCGAATGTATTTTTTTCCCCTTTTATACACATTTACATACAGAGAGTGAGATTCAGGAAGAACATGACTATTATAAAAGCTTGCACTGTGTGGGTTACAGTGTATACAGTGTACAAGTGGGATTCATAACAAAAAAGTGATCTTCCTTGTAGAGCAGCAAACCATTTTACAAACCAATCATGCAGTGAGTGTGAAAGATGCATAAGAAAGAGAGAGAAAAGTACACAGGCTCCTCCTCCTCCATGATGAAGTGACACAAAAACAGAAAAAAATGTTAGATAATGGTATAAAGGTAGGTACAGCGAATATAGGATACCAGAAAAATCGAGCACAACTGCTGGTCCAGGTTACATTTTAGTTACACAGGACTAAAAGAAGAATTGATAAGTTGTAAGAGAAGATGGGAGGATTTAAAGTGACAGCAGATGTGAATACGCACCATGCATACTGACAGAGTTAATGTTAAGGTTCCAGGTAAGCAAATGAGATCAAAAAGCAAGGAGGAGAAGGAAACCAGTAACATGAAGATAAAAGCCCGGCTTTTGAAAGTTAAACATGACTTAAGTGTGGTTCTTTGCACCAGAAGGATAAAGCTCATGACACAGGTTCTTCTAGTAAGCCCTGGTGTAAGAAGTGTTAGCAGAGGGGAGTCAGGAATAAACATCCGATGCACGCTCACCCCTATCAGAGAAGGGAGGCAGAGGATTTCCTTACAGATGGGACAGAAATTCAACTCTCATGGATTAGGGAGAGGGCCCAGGTATGTAAAGAACACCACAAAGTGAATGCATGCACAAATCAACACATGTAAAGTACATACAAATATCACCACTGTAAAAGGCAGTCCAAATGGGGCAGAGGAGAGGAACAGTCTGGCTCAAAGATCTACATCAGTGGTATGGTGGCCAAATGACGATCAGCTCTTGCATCCTCTCACCTACAGGACAAGATGAGATTACATGTTGTCATCCTCTGGGAAGGTAAGTCTTGATCCCCTGTGGCCATATTCAGTACCAGGAAGATCACACGTAAGAATGAGTCAATAAGGCAATAGGGACCAGAAGGGCTAAACTGTCAGGCTTATAGTGGAAAAAAAGAACAGTCCTTGTAACATGAGGCAATTAAGTATGCTGGCAATTTTTACATGGCTTGGTGCTGCTTATAAGGAAGAACCAAGTAAATCTGAAAAAAGGCACAAACAAACTGCCTAACATCTAACAATTAAAATGACATGGCATAAAATACTCGTACATTAAAATTAACAACCACACCACCATGAAAACAGTCCCAACCTCAATCCAATACTCTACGTTTACAAAATAACAAAGTACAACAAAACCTAATTTTAATGTACGAGTATTTTATTTCATGTCATTTTAATTGTTAGATGTTAGGCAGATTTTCTGTAACTTGATTGTTAATTACACAGGCGATTTGGCACCTTTTTTAGTTTAAATTACTTGTATTAATTACTTTGAATTTGTCTGAAGAAGTCTGCCTACTTTGGCAGATGAAAAGCGCTTTACATTAAAGGTTCGCTCGTTGGTGTTCACCAGTGTCTGGTGGCTCTGTTTTTTTCAACAGTTTATAAGGAAGAACCAGGAAGAATCATGTTTAACAATGCAATAACAACATGAAGAATGTATAACAGTGAAAAAAAAATCTATTTAATATCAGACATGTCAATCAAGCTGCAATTTTGTGCAATAACAAGAATGTGCAACAGTGAAAAATCATCTATGTAGTATTCATAGATATGGCAGCCAAACTGTACTTAACACGCAAAATTAACATGTCAATAATCCTAGCATTTGCCATAGCTATAACATCACTTAAACGAGAGTGATAGACACATTTTGTGCATCACAGTGGATGCAGTCTCTTCTAAGCATTATTAAAAAAAGAAAGATGGCAGGTATGGGTACCCTTGGAGAACTTGACACAGAACCAGATGACTCTTAAATTTGTTGATTTAAACTGACTCAGAGGCTTGGCTAAAACATTTTTAAAGGCAGTTTTAAAAAGCATTGTTTTGCAAGGTGGAAGCACCCGCCCCAGCCCTTACTCCCCCCTCCACACCACTGAACATTTTTTTTCAGAAAATGTGTGGCACAATTAAAATGGACCAGTAACACCTAGTGAAATAAAGTGCATTAATTACTGCAATGTTTGCAGACAATGGATCATCATAAATTACCCTGAATGCATGTTTCTAAATATCTCTGGATAGTTTTGAATATTACCTTCTTCCTTCAGTACACATGATTTTTCGAGCTGAAATGAAGATGTACATCACAATATGTAAGAACTGAGAGGCATCCCCCCCTTACTTAAATATACTAACTCTAAGGTCACACAACTGTGGAAAAAAGAGAAACCCCACTGCAAAGGTGAATAAGGTACTCACATATAATACAATCTCTCATTACTGAAAACTAAAGTAAAACCATTCAGGGACTAGTGAATTTAGGGAGTTAGAACTGAAGAGACTACACTGTACACAAGCATCAACAAATAGTTTTCAACAAATGCAAGTCCTCTCCATAAGGAGAATTTGTACAAAGGTGGACTTCAAAAAAGCGTAAATTAACAAGAACAGATGAGGAAGGATGTCTCTGTTTATTTACTCAGCCCCTTTTTGGTATAGCAGCATCTTGTAGTTGCTTTTCCATTCATCTTCCTTAATTTTCTATCCATCCCATCCATGAATACACCTGTGGTCTTGCAGTTCAAAATTCCTTCTGCTTGGTAGCTTGCCTTATTTGTTCACTACGCTTTCTGAAAACATGTACTTTCTAATGCTCAGACAAAAGTTTGTGCATTCGGTAAGGCAGCTGTATCTTTTTTTTTTTCTCCAACTCTCTCTCTTTTAAGGTTGCACTGCTCTGTCATATTGTCATGCCCATACAAATCACCCCCAACTTTCTCCCAATGTTAAAAGTTTATCTCCTTCAGTCTCTCCTGGTAACTTTTATGCACCAACTTTCTTATCACCCTGCTGGCTTTCCTGAAGACCCACTCCATTAGCATCTAGATATCCTTCTCCTTATACAGGCATCAACACAGGTCTAACAATGAAGCTGCAGAGTGGTAGCAAAAAAAGAAGTTATGTGCTCACCATAACATTCTATGTTTGTTGTCTTTGATCTCGCCTTCCTTCTTGTTGGTTGGGTTCGGAGCCAATCCTTGGTTCCGACTTGGCCTTATTCTAAAGCTCGAGAGCTTCCACTGGCTCGAGGCTAGACACTATACCATCATGCCTAGCGCTAGTTACCCAGATCTCGTTTGTGATCACCCATAACACTAGACTACAATATGCAGATATATAAACTATACGCATATATAAAAATATATATATGTATATATATATACATACATATATAAGAAAACCACCAAGCCATAAGTAGAAAAGTACAGTTGTGTACACTTAACATAAATGTAGATGTTCGAGTGTATTCACTGTTGCAGTCATCACACTTGGGTTATCTGCCTGCAGGTAGCCCTCCATCAGCCCGAATACCAGAGATTTAGTATTTCTGTGTCAGATGCTGTCGCTCCAGGACTGACGTCAGGTTGTCAGGGGTATAAAAACAGGCAGCCGACACCATTACATCGGTTTTTCTTACCCCAAATGTCAGGAGCCCCCCAATAGGGAGCTAAGTTATGGTGGGGGAAAACACCACCAGTAAAAAGTAAATACCAATACTCCTGAAAAAGGGGGGTAGTAAAAGGCATAGAGAGTTTAGAGAGAGAAAGAGAGAGAAAACCAGGGGGCTGGAGGGAGGGAAACCAGGACTGCAACAGTGAATACACTCGAACATCTACATTTATGGTAAGTGTACACAACTGTACTATGTTCTTCGTGTTTCACTGTTGCAGTCATCACACTTGGGTAGATTTCCAAAGCTGAAGATGGGTGAAGGCAGTCAAGAAGAGTTAGGGATGGCTAGAATGCCTTGCAGGACTGCTGTTGCAAAACCTGCCTTGGATTTGGAAAAGATAGGCAGGTGGTAATGCTTGATGAAGGTGTGTACAGAACTCCAGGTAGTAGCTTCCAGGATGTCCCTGGTAGGGACTCCCCTGAGGAATGTTGTAGAGGTAGTTGCCCTAGTGGAATGTGTTTTGACCCCCTGAGGAGTTGGTTTCCCATGGTGCTTGTAGCAGAAATGGATGCAATGTGCTATCCATTTGGAAACTGCTTTGAAATGGCCTTGCCCTCTGCCCCTGTTGCAAAGCTGACTAGTAACTGGTCAGATTTTCTGAAGGGCTTAGTTCTATCAAGGTAGAATCTGAGCTGTCTGCGCACAGCCAAGGAGTGCAGGATCATTTCCCCTTTATTTTGAGGATTAGGGAAGAAGGTAGGCAAATGGATAGATTGGTTGCGAGCCACATTGGACACCACTTTAGGCATAAAGGAAATGTTAGTCCTGAGGGAAACCCTGTCAGCATGAAAAATAATTAAGGTTCCACTGCCATAAGTGTTTGTAGCTCAGACACTCTTCTAGCTGAAGTGATGACCAGAAGCAAGGCTGTTTTCCATGAGAGGAATTTTAACTCTGCTGATGCTGCAGGCTCAAACGGGGGTAGCGTGAGCTTTTCCAGTACAAAGTTAAGGTCCCAAGCAGGGGTGGGTGCTCTCCTTGGTGGCCTTAAGTTGTTTGCCCTTCTCAGAAACTGTTTGATAAGAGGGTGAGAGAAGAGAGGAGGCTCAGTGTTGTAATGAGCCGAAATGGCAGAGGCATGGATCTTAATGGAGGTGAATGACAGGTCTCTGTAGAGTAGATCTGCTAAGTAATCCAGGATTAGAGGCAGGGAGGGCAGAGTTGTGTCCTCTCCTTTAGACTGAATCCAGGATCAGTATATTTTCCACTTAGCATAGGATTTCTTTGTACTGGGTCTTCTGGCTTCAAGGATGATGTCCAGCACCTGCTTGCTTAGGATGGTTACTGGGGGAGAATTCAAGGAATAAGCCAGGCTGCAAGATTTAGAGTTTGCAGTTGCGTATGCAAGATCTGTCTCCCCTGCTGAGAGAGCACGGTTGGGTTCTGGTGTAGGTGCGAGGGTGGCACCTGTGACGGGATACACAGGAGTGGGTACCAGTGTTGGCGTGGCCAGTCCAGGGTAATCAGAATTGTCCTTGGTCTGTCCTGTCTTACCTTGAGCAACACTCTTGAGAGGAGGGGCAGAGGGGGAAAGGCATAGATTGAGAGATTTACCCACTGGAATGATAGGGCATCCACTTTCCAGGCCCTGCTGTCAGGTGTCCTGGTGTAGAAACTTCTGAGCTGGTGATTGCAGTGGGAGGCAAAGAGATCCACCTCTGGGGCCCCCCATTTCTGAATCAGAAGGCTAAAGGTGTGTGGCTCTAGTTGCTCATATGGGTCTAGGAGATTTCTGCTTAAATCGTCTGCCAGTGAGTTTTGTTTTCCTGGCAGGAATTGAGCTTGCAGATGTACCTGCATGTCCATGGCTGTGTTCCACAGGGACATGGCTAGCCTGCAGAGTGGGTAAGAGTGGTTTCTCCCCTGCTTGTTGATGTACCACATAACTGTGGTGTTGTCTGTTTTTATTAGCTGGTGTCCTGGTGAGAGTAGGGATCTAAAAGCTGTCAGAGCGTCCTGCACAGTTAGCATCTCTTTCTGGTTGATGTGCAGATGCATTTGACTTGGGCTCCAGTGGCCCTGAATGCACTTGCCATCCAAGTGTGCCCCCCCAGGCATAGTCTGAAGTGTCTGTGGTTAGGGTCTGGGCGGCATGGGGTTGGGTAAAGGGCAGTCCCTTGTTGTGGTTGCATGCTGCTGCCCACCAAAGAAACTCTGTCCTTAGACAGGGTATTATGGGAATGACAGTTTCCAGGTCCTGAGAATGTTGTCACCAAAGACTTTTTAAGTTATCATTGAAGTTTCCTCATATGCAAGCTGGCATATGGAATTAGTAGGATGCAAGAGGCCATGAACCCTAGGGCCTACAGGATTTTCCTTGCGGGTAGCTGGGTTCTGCTGGCCATTTGAGTAAAATAGCCTGTCAGATAGGCTTGTTTTGCTGGAGTGAGGAATGCCATCTGGGATGGTGTATCCAAGCGTGCTCCCAGGAATACAATCTTTTGACTGGGGACTAATTTTGATTTCTTTTCGTTGATGGTGTACCCCACGGAGGTTAGAAGTTTTTTTTTTTTTTTTACACAAATGTCAGGTGCTGCAACAGCATTTCCTGACTATCTGCCTGAATGAGGCAGTAATCCAATTATGGGTAAATTTGAATATTTCTGTCTGCAGTAAGCAATGGCTGGAGCCAGGCATTTTGTGAATACTCTGGGAGCAGTGGATAAGCCAAAGGGAAGTGCAGAGAACTGATAATGCACAGATACTGCCCTGAAGCGTAGATATTTTCTGCATGACTCCCTTATAGGGATGTGCAGATAGGCTTTTTTAAGTCTAGGGTGACTAACCAGGCATCTTTCGCTAGCATAGGTAGAAGCTGCTGCAGGGTGAGCATTTTGAATTTTGGTACCACCAGGAAGGTGTTGAGAATTGAAAGATCTAGGATTGGGCGCCAAGTGCCCTCTTTTTGGGTACCAGGAAAAGTCTGGAATAGAATCCTTGACCTATCTGTTCTGCAGGAACTGGCTGAATTGCCCTTATAGAGAGCAGGGATTGGACTTGGGTTTAAGCCTCTGCCCACTGGTTTAGAGGGGGCTGCATAGGACCAATGTTTCAGGGGCAATGCCTACTGAATCTAGGAGACTGTACTTGCAAGAATTCTTTGACTGTCTGCATAGATTTAGCTTTTTCTTCCATCTTTTTAAGAACCTCTTCTGCTTTGGTGCCAAACAGATTGTCCTTGTTCAAAGGAGTGCCTAGTAACTTGGAAATAACATGATCTGGCAAGGTCTGATCCTTAAGCCAAGCATGTCTTCTCAGTACAGAACTAGGGACTGCTGCCCTGCAAGATGCTTCTAGGGCATCAAAGCCACACACTGCAATGTATGCTTGCTGACGTAGCTTGCAGAATGCTTAGGCTCTTGCAGTTCTTTATTTTCTGCACAATCTGTAAAGGTAGCTAGTTTTTACTTAACAAGTTCCATAATATGTTGTTGGTACTTCAGCATGTGAAACTGACAATTCAAAACCTTAATGGCAAGAGTTGCAGAGGTATATACTTTCTTACCCAATCTGTCCAAAGCTCTGGAATACCTGTCCGAAGGGGTGGGATTCTTAGCTGTAGTTGCTTTGATACCTTTAGGCCCCTGGGAAATGATCTCTGGGTCAGCAGTACAATTTTTGAAAATAAATGTGTGAGTCAGGTACTCTATTTCCTGTCTGGTTTCCTAAGGGCAAGGGGTAAAGTATCAGGAGTAAGACTGGATTCCATAAAGACATCAACAACAACTTCCAGGACTGGTGGTATTGCTAAAGGCCTGTGTTGTGGCAAGTCTAGAAATTCTCTGAGTCTCTTTTTGGGCTGAGGATAGCCTTGGCATTCCCAGTGTAAATGCTCTCTTAAAAGTATGTAAGGTTTCACCAAAAGAAAAATCCTCTGGAGAAGAGGCAAAGGGAATGGATTCCACTGCATCAGAATCCTCATAAGCAGATAAGGGCATGTCTTTATAATCAGAAACCTCTGAGTCATCGGACTCTTGGTCTGTTGAAGCTGCTGTGGATTGGTCCCTTTTTCTCTTAGGGGGGGGAAGGCTGACTTCCCCTAATCAGCATAATAAGGTCTTCTGCCATTCTAAGCATTTTATTTTGTGGCAAGGGAGCAGGTGCATGCGCTTTGGTCATCAGTTTTTAGGTGTAGCATGTACTCTTGGCCTTAGAAACTCAGTAGTTTTAGACAGAACTGAAGTAGTCAGTTTGTGTCAAACATCGGTAGTACGAAGAACTTCCTCAGAAGCCGGTGCCTGCTCAGCGGCTCCGGAACCATCCAAGGTAGAGACATCCTCCGGTTCCATAGTCGAAGAAGAGTCTCGCGGCATACCAGAATCCGAACGGGTCTCGGTAGAGGCCTGCAAATCCACTGAAGTGGGCATCAGGGGCTGTGAAAGTGCCTCACAGAGTACCGGCGAACTGGCTACTAGCTTAACGGAAGCGTTGTTGGCAGCTTTGAACCTGTGCGGTCTGTCTCTGTCTTCATCCTTATGTTTTTTCGGAATATCGGTAGTCAGAAGGCTAACCAAAGCCATTTCGGAATACGGAGATTGAGAACGAAAGTATTTAGCAACGATAAGGGCCCGACGACGAATGGTTTGGGAGTTGAACAAGGCACAAAACCGACAGCGAGGTATGTCGTGCTTTGGGCCTAGACAGGTGATGCAGTAAAAATGAAAATCTCAGTGCGGTATTTGCTTTCCACAGGCAAGACAATTAACTTTTTCTGACATTGGTTAGAGCAAGAAAAAAGGATTCCCAATGGGGTACTTAACTTTAGAAGACTTCAGGATGATTCAAGTTGTAAATGAAAACTCAGGTAGCGGATGACTGGCACTTGCGAGCTGCTTCTGCTTCGGACTCCTTGGCAAGAAAGACTGATGTAATGACGTCGGCTGCCTGTTTTTATACCCTTGATGACCTGACATCAGTCCTGGAGTAACAGCATCCGACGCAGAAATACTAAGTCTCTGGTATTCACGCTGACTGAGGGCTACCTGCAGGCAGATAACCCAAGTGTGATGACTGCAACAGTGAAACATGAAGAACATCTCTTAGTCTATCCAACTGATAAGGCAGGAAGGGAATCAAGGCCTATATACCCAACGATGGATAACTCCTCTCTATCCTCCAGGAGGGGGAAGGAGGGTGGGAGGCAAGATCAAGGACAACAAACATGGAACATTATGATGAGTACATTACTTATTTATGTTATGTTGTCCCTATTTTGCCTTCCTTCTTGTTGGTTGGGACCGCGTCCCCAGCACCTTCTTATTGAGTGGCTCAATGGAATAAACTCTTTAGGACTGTAGAACCAAAGGATGCCCTGTTCCGGGAGGCCACATCGACTTTGTAAGAAGTGATGAAGGTATGGGGGTTAACACACATAGCTGCTGCACAAATTGAGTCTAAAGGCAGTCTGGCCTGAAAGGCTGTAGAGGTAGACAAGGCCCTGGTTCAATGTCCTCAAATTTTTCCTGGCAGTTGTTTGTTCTGTGACTTATAGACGTAAGTAATGGTGCCTGACATCCATTTTGATAAAGTTACTTTTGAGACTGAAGTTCCCTTTTTGTTTTCTGCAAAGGATATAAACAACTGGTCAGACTGTCTGAATTCCTGTGTCCTGTCCAAGTAAAAATGTAATTGTCTATAAACATCCAGTTGGTGGAGTTTATACTCTCTGCCTTGTTGCCATGGTTCGGAAAGAATACAGGTAAGTTCTACTCGTTGATTCAGATTGAACTCTGAGCAAACTGTTGGTAGAAAGGAGAGGTTGGTTCTGAGAGAAACCCTATCTTTGCGAAAAATTAAATAAGGGGGACGAATGGAAAGAGCTTGTAATTCTGATACCCTCCTAGCTGAGGTAATGGCGATTAAGAAGAAGTCAAAAATTTTAGAGAACAAGAACTAGCCAGTTCGAATGGAGGAAGAATCAAGGCAGCTAGGACTAAATTGAGATCCCAAGGAGGAAGTGGTTCTCTTATTGGGGGTCCCAAAAGGATAGTACCCCTCAGAAAAGCTTTGCATAGCCTGTGGGACATAGCATTGGAACCCATTTCTCCCACATGAAAGTTGGAAATGGCAGCCAATTGAACTCGTATAGTTGCTGCTGCTATTCCTTGGTTAAAAGTTTCAGCACGGAATTCTAGGATCTTTGAAATAGGTGCAGTAAAGGGTTCAATATTATTCTTGTCTGTCCAACAAGAGAACCGTTTCCATTTGCTAGTATACAGTTTTCTCGTAGAGGATTTGTGAGAGGAAATCAGAATACGTTGTACTGCCGATGTCAAGAAGCCTGGCTAAGCTGGGAAGTGGAAGAACCAAGTTGTCAGTTTGAGGGTCTGTCTGTAAGGAAGGAAGAAGTGTGCCCGACTGATGCATCAACAGATCCGGAACTGGGTCCAGAATCCAAGGCTCCTCCTGAAGATGGGGCCATAGAAATGGGAACCAGATTTGATGAGGCCAGTAGGGGGCAATGAGAATTAGGTTGCAACCCAACGATTTTGCTTTCTGAAGAACATTGGGAATCAGAGGAAATGGGGGAGAGGAATACAGAAGTCCTGGGGGCAAATCATGAACAAGTGTATCCCTGGGTGACTGTCCCGGTGGGGGGACTAGGGTGAAATAGGTACTGCATTTGTCATTGATGGATGTGGCAAAAAGATCGCAGCAAAGCTGGCCCCACTTGCAAAAAAATCCTGATTCGCAATATCCTGTTTCAGGGACCACTCATCAGGTATAAGTATAGCCCTGCTTAGCTTGTCCACTATCACGCTGGATTTCCCCGGGATGTGCGTCGCAATCAGAAATCATTGGGAAGACATCACCCATTGCCATACTCTCAGAGCCTCTTGACACAAGGGGTAGGATCTGGTTATACCTTGCTTGTTGATGTACCATACCACTGACATGTTGTCCGTCTAAATTGCAATCGTCCCTGTGGGGAGAGAGCTGTGAAGTGCTTGCAACGCCAGGAGAACTGCTCTCATCTCGAGGACATTTATGTACAAGTGGTATTTGTGTTGTTGCCAAGTCCCATGACAGTCTGTCCCAGATAATGCCCCCCCACCCTATCTGGGAAGCATCTGTGGTAACTGTGGTCACTGGTTGGGGGAGGACGAACGGTCTGCCTATCATCAGCTGGATGGACTGAAGCCACCATTTTAGGTCCTTCTTGCAGCTCTCTGTGATGAGAATTTTGTGGGACATGGGTAGATCTTGCATGGACCATTGAGCAAACAGGAGCCACTGTAATAACCTCATGTGGAAGCGAGCCAAGGGAACTAGCATTACTGCTGCCACCATTGAGCCTAGGACTTTCAGAACAAATCTTGCTTGAGTCCTTTTCCTCTCGATTAAAACTGCAACCTGGTGTCGAATAGTCGACACCCTCTCCTGAGGCAATTTTGCTATCATGTCTTTGATATCTAGATCTGCTCCTATAAATGTAATATATTGACAGGGCAACAAAGCAGACTTTTCGTAGTTTATAGTGATGCCTAGCTGAGAGCAGAGGTGGATTGTGGTATCCCTTGTCTTGGTTAGTCGATGCTCGGTGGTGGCGGTAAGGAGCCAGTCGTCCAGATATGGAAACATCCAGAATCCTACACACCTCAAATGAGCCATAACTACTGGCATGCATTTGGTGAACACCCTGGGGGCTGTGGTGAGGCCATAGGGCAGAGCTTTGAACTGTTAGTAACTGGCTCCCAGCCGGACGCGTAGAAATCTCCTGGATCGCCTGTCTATCTTGATATGGTGGTATGCATCCTGGAGATCGATGGAGCACATCCAATTGTCCTTTCCCAGGAAGGGAAGTATGGACTGCAGTGTGACCATCCGGAACTTGTTTTCTTGACAGACTTGTTGAGTCTGTTGAGGTCCAAAATGGGCCTCCAGTCCCCTGTTTTCTTTGGTACTAAAAAGAACCTGGAGTAAGTTCCGGACCCGATTTGGTCTGCGGGGACTTCTTGGAGGACTCTTTTTCTTAGCAAATTTTGAAATGCTAGAGTTGCTTGTTCACTTAGATTGGGTGGCACATCTGGGCTGAATTTTTGTTTCCTGGGAAGAGGTGACAGGAATACTGTCCATGATATTATCGACTGTACCCATGTGTCTTTTGTGATATTTTGCCAGGGTTCTAGGTACAGTGACGATCTTAACCAACTGACTCCAGAGGTGGACAGGCGGGCCTCCTTTCAGGAGTGCTAGAAGGGTCTACCAGAGAACGTATCTCTGTCAGCCTGACTCTGCAGACCCCCTCTGCCACGAGGGTGGCATCTCCCATTATTATTCCCCTCTCTGCCCCGCGGGAAAAAATCACCACGTGCGTCAAATGAAGCTCCCTGGGATTTCCGGAACCACATTTTTCTGCCTTTTTGACCTTTGGGATACGGACTACAAGGCATGGAAAAACATACTCCCATGGCAGTGAGACTCTTGCCATCCTGCTCACACCTAGTTAGAGGCTCTTTGACCTTAAGTCTGAACAACGACAAACCATCAAAAGGGCTTAAGTAAAGGAGGACTTGAAGGGCTCTGCAAATTGACAAAGGAGCATCCAGGAATGTCTCCGTAAGGCGACTCCTATGCCTGCAGCCCTGCTCGCTCCATCGGCTGCATAGAAAATAAGCCGCATGGAGGAGTTAACCACCGAAGATAAGGTCGCAAGCTGAGAAGAAGTTCTATCTGCAGCTCCCACAGCTGTAGGATCCCTCTAGGGTATCCCCTAGCTCTTTTAGGAGATCCTTCTGAAGACGGGTGAAATGGGATAAATAATTCAGTGACCTGAGAGTAAAGGCCACTGAAGAAAAGACATGCTTTCCCATATCTGTCTATTATACGGGACTCTTTGTTCGGTGGATGGACAGAAGTAGAGGTCTCTGCTAATTCCATCTTAGTGGCCGCCACCACCACCATAGCATCACGCCCTTGGTTAGGAAAGGTTTGTCATCTGGTGCAGTTATGAACTTATTGGGCCTCCACAGAACTGGTTCCATCGATTCTGGACAGCTCCACACCTTTCGACTTACTACCCCCTAGCAGTGGGTCGAAGGGCAGATACACCCAAGAGGTGGAGGTCGGAAACCAAATACGTCCAGGTACACGGACTCATCTTCAGAAAGGGAAAGGGACTTTCAGCCACCCCTTTGCTTGAGGATTTCCAAGATGTCTACGAATGAGACATCCTCAGAGGGGGACTGTGGGGACCCTTCTGAGTTCTCCAAGTCCATGTCAGATGTCAGGGACTCAGGGGAGTCCACATGCTTCCTCTTACATGTCCTCTTCTGAGGGATCTCCTCAGGGGGATGCTCTGGGGAGGTTTCAGAAGAGGGGGGTCACCCAATGGGGAGTTCCTGGGGCATTGGTTCCCTACGCTTACAATGGAAAGGTGGGTGAGAGGGAAGACACTGGCTCTGTAGGAGACGGAGTAGCTGAAGCCTAAGGAGGAGCTGTCTAAGAGGACAGCACACTCCTCATCACCTCGAAGGCACCACAATCCCGGCCCAAGAGGGTCCCCAGCTCCAAAGAGTCAAGAGACCTCTCCTGCACCGAGGGCGATGGCTCCAAGGCAGATGTGGGAGCTGAGCTCACCTGCGCCAAAGCTCCAAGAGGGAGAGTGGGGTCGGACAAGGGCCCAATGCCGCCGCCCCCTAGAGACGATGAGGGAGTGTCGGCTTCCAGATCCCTCGACAGAAGGAGGTATTGAGGAGATCGGAGCAGATGTCAGAACCAAGAAACCGAAGGTTTTCCGAACCGACGGTTCCACCACAATGACTTTCATGCACTCTGGGTCTGAGCTCAGGTGAGTCGAAGCAGGAATAGATAATCCGGGGGGTTGAGTAGTTGGCTCCACATCCATACTGTCTGGGCTCGATAGGATTTTGGCGAGAGCTGGTGTCTTGAGTAGCCTCTTCACCACTCTCTCCACATCATCATCTGAAAGGCTCCTGGATGACCGAGAGGTGTGGGTGAACGATCAGTGACTGCTCGCCACAGACTGGAGAAGCAGTGACTGTGGAGCGGACCGCACCAGTTCCAAAGAAGGAGACCTAGTCCTTTTGTGACTCCTATATAGTTCCGAGGACACTGATGGAACCACAGGAGATACAGCTTTGTCGAACCCGGGAAGTTTTGGATCTGACGAACTGGAGGATTTGTCTTTCTGCTTCGATGGCTCTGAGGTCGGAACTGATGGAGATGTCGGTTTGGAGGATTTTTTTACCTGATTCCCTTCCGTAGGTGTGTCAAAGGGACCTTTTAATAAACCCCTCAATATAAGTTTGTTTTTGCGCTCCTGCAAGACTCTGAAAGCATGACAAATGGAACACGAGTCCTGCAGCTGCACAGCTCCCAAGCAATAAACACAGCTAGTATTGTCCATCAGTCAGGGATATTTTTTGGGAGCAAGAGTCACACTTTTGAATCCAGAAGGCTTGGATTCCTTGGGCACTTCTTTCGACATTGTTGATAATCACAAAACAGCAACAAGCACAACAAAACTATTGGAGAAGTATACCACTCTACAATAACAACCACAAAAAACACTATATCTAAAAAAATGTGTTTTTTTACATAGAAAAATGGATATAAAGGACGGGGTGAGAGCCTCTAAGTAAAACAACAACTCCCTCAACAGAGGAGAGCCTCTAACTTAAACGGCTAACTCCTTAGCAGAAAAGGGAGAAGGAGGGAATAAGGGGAAATCCTCTAACTGAAGCGGGTCAATAGCAAGGGAGAATCCTCTAACTAAAAATGGATTCGTAAGGAAATAGGCCTGAAGGGAAAAATGACAGCCTGAAAATCAATAATGGCCACAACGGAGATAGGGATCCTAGAACAACTACTACTACTGATCTATAGAAAGACTCCTTAACATTTTAGAGTTTAGTAGAAAATATAAGAAGAAAAATTTAAAATTTAGCCAGAGCCAGTCTCCAGCAATCTCAAAGCTTCAAGCGGAAAACGAGATCTGGGTAACTAACGCTAGGCATGATGGGATAGGGTCTAGCCTCGAGTCAGTGGAAGCTCTCGAGCTTTAGAATAAGGCCAAGTCAGAGCCAAGGACCGGCTCTGAACCCAACCAACAAGAAGGATGGCGAGATAGAGACAACATAACATCATGTATTTCTCAAGTCAGTTTTCCTTAAGATGCAACCTAATCGAATTACAAGTCTTTTCTTTGAGTGTTAAAGTAGGTAGATCAGTGGCCTTCCTTGATCTCAACTCCCTGTATGGCCTAGCTTCTCTAGACTAGTGGCTCACCAAATAGCTGCCTCCTGGTGGGATAGAATAAAATGGTTTCATCATAAGCAGGAGACGACACAGAGATGATCTGGGTGTTTTGGTCACCACATCACTTATATAGCCACTGACATTACATGATAACTTGCCCTTCAGAGCCCACCCACCTAACACTTGTCAGCCATTACCTATATAACTCTGGCTTTATCACTAGAGTTTGTGTCCTGGCACACAGTCCCAGCATACCCCCATATACTCCACTGCAAGAGAGACGCAGACAATGCCTCATCACTCCTCTTTCACTTCCTTTGTCACCTTCTTCACTGCCCAGATGGCTAAATGATCCCAGATCATCTGGGTCACCATCAGGGCTTCATTCTTCTAAGGCACTAAACCATGTTTCTTCCCTTTTTGATTATCTTTTCTATTTCCCTTTCTGGTTTTGCCTTGCTCTTTCTAACCACCTTTAGTTTCCTTGAACTTCTCTCTATACTACTTACCCTTCCATTTTCAGCCTCTAGAAGATCATTTCCTTTGCATTCACTTTCACTTTAACTTCTGGGATGAACTAGATTGGTCTGCATCTTTTAGATTTACACATTCTACCTACAATTCTTTGTTGACTGTAAGGTTTACTTGATCTCAACCCATAAGCTGTTTGCTCCCTTTGATTATTGTGACTTCTCAGACAGTTGCCACGTGATATTTGCCCTTCTGTATGTGCATATCCTGGTCTTGTTTGTCAGTTTTATTTCTTCTACCCCCATTTTGAGTCATACACTGTCAAGATCACTCAAAGCCGTGGGGGTCCTCATCTATAAACGTCTAACTGCAACATCACTGAGTAGTACTTATGTCCATAATTCCAAACTTCCTTGTACCCTTTAGTACTGGTAGGGTAAACATTGCCTGAGTTAGAACTTGAATTGGTTAATTCTCCTTTCTTCCTTTCTAGATTTAGACACTGGAATATTATAGTCAGTTTCTTGGATACACACCTTCATAACAAACATTTTTCTTCCAATCCCAGTTTTTTTTTTTTTTTTTTTTTACTATTTTTGCCCTTTTGTCTACTTTTTGATAAGTGCTTGATACTGCAATAAACCATGCTAGACTGTGGAGAATGCATATATTATCTTGTGTGGTTGCTTGGTCATAAGTGTATGGAGGATGCTAGTGGGTGGGAGGCATGGCTTTATGAAGTACTGCAGATGCCCATGCCTAACTAGGTTTAAATCATTCAAAGTATGTGGCGAAAATACACTTTTTGCAACCAAATGCAGTTTAATGCACCAGAGGGATGGGAAATACGTATTTCTGTAACACTAAATTTGATGAAATTTTATTGTCTCCATGATGCAAAGGAGTGATTATGATACATGATCAATTAGCAGGCCCAGCACCGAAACAGCTGATTGGAACTGGGAAAAGAATGAATGTCTGAGCTTGCCTGCTTTTTTCAAGGTGGGAGAGAAAAGGCACATCTCAAAAAATAAAAAGAAGTTATGTACTCACCATAACGTTCCATCTGAGATTCATTTGTCTTCAACCGTGGGTTCCCAGATCCGGCACTGATCTGACATGGCCGCATATCCAGCATCTGATCCTAGCTCAAAGCTCCTCCCCTACCCATAATGCCATTGTCTCCTTCCTCCCTTCAGATCGAGTTTGCTGCCCAACTTAGCATCCATACAAGACCCAAAACCTTGTCCCATACTAAATGTCTGCATAAGCAAAAAGGGAAGAGTAAGAGGCACCCTGGAGGTGACCACATCCTCAACTCGTCAGACCACTACACAGTCTGTGCAAGACAGGAGGAAGAAGGGAGGGACGGCTGAAAATAAATGAAGAGCAACAACTCAGATGGAACGTTATGGTGAGTACATAACTTCTTTACCTGAAGTTGTTGTTTTCATTTGATCTTCAACCTGTTGGACAGAGTCTCCAGCTACTAAACACCTGAAAGGTCTTCATGGAAGGATATTGAGAGCACGATGGAGCCAAGGGATGCCCTATTCCTGGATATAATGTCCAGTTTCTAACGTGAAATAAAGGTGTGAGATGAAGCCCAAGTGGCCACAGAGCAGATATCATCTAATAAAACTCTGGACCAAAAATCAACTGAAGTACACACAGATCTGGTGGAATGTGCCTTCACACGACCTGGCAGGGATAAACCCCTAACAGAATACGCCCAAATAATATACTGTGAAATCCAACGGGCAATGGTGACCTTAGATACTGGTTTCCCCAAAAAGGGTTTAGAGTAGGAAATGAACTGCTAGTCAGACTTGTGAAAGGATTTAGTCCTGTGCAGGTAAAAATGCAACTGTCTGTGCACATCCAACAAGTTAAACTTATATTCGGCCTTGTTTTGAAAATTTGGGGAAAGCAAAACAAGAGATTAATCATCTGATTAATATTGGACTCCAAAGCTACCTTTGAGAGAAAGGACAGTTTAGTAGCCAAGGATACCCTATCCTTATGAAAAATCATATAAGGGAGTTTGACTAACAACACTTGCAGCTCCAAAATCCTCCTGGCAGAAGTAATAGCAACCAAGAAGGCTGTCTTCTAGGACAGAAATTATAGATCCACAGAAGCTGCAGGCTCAAAGGGAGACTAGACTAGAGCTTGTAGAACTAATGTAAGATCCCACAGCGGCGTTGGGTCCCTCACTGGGGGCCAAAGAAGAAAAGTGCCTTTTAGGAAGGCTTTGCAAAGCTTAGGAGATGCTAAGGAAGCCATATTATCACCTACATGAAAATTAGAAATAACTGCAAGTTGGAGCTTAACTGTAGAAGAACTGGCAACTTGCTGACAAATTCCTGCCAAAAATTCCAAAACCATAGAAACCGGGGTAGTGAAAGGATCTAAGGAGCTTTGCGAAGCCCAGAAAGAAAAATGTTACCATTTGCTGGAGTACACCTTTCTGGTGGAAGACTTATGAGCCACCACCAGGATCTTTTTGACAGGGGAAGATAAACTGGGAGTCCTCACTATCATGGGAACTGGAGCAGTTAAGCAGTGAGCGTCAGACTGCCCAGGTCTGTATGGGAAATCCCTGATGGATGAGAAATAAGATCCGGAACTGGATCCAACATCCATGGTGGAGCCACCAGATGAGACCACAGAGAGGGGAATCAGACCTGATGAGGACAGAACGGGGCAAAGAGGATAACTAAGCTCCCCAGCCTGCAAGCTTTCCAAAGGAATTTTGGAATCAATGGAAGAGGAGGATAAGCATACAAAAGCCCGGGGGGGGGGGCTTTAGCATGAATCAGAGTGTCTCTGGGGGCTTCCCCCAGTACAGGATTCAAAGTGAAGAACTCACTGCATTTCGCATTAGAAGGAGAGGCAAAGAGATCGCAGCAAGGCTGACCCCACTTGAGAAAGATCTGAGTCACTACTGAAGGCCTCAGAGACCACTCGTAAGGCATCAGAATAGACCTGCTGAGCCTGTCAGTTAGAATGTTGGACCTCTGCAGAATGTGGGTTGCCACCAGAAACTTGCCAGTGGAGATCACCCACTCCCACACTCTCATGGCTTTGCATCATAGAGAGTAAGACCAGGATGCCCTTGTTTGTTGATGTACCAGACCACAGACATATTGTCCGTCTGGATAGCAATTGTCCCTGAGAGAAGATGGGCATGGAGAGCCTGCAGTGCTAGATGCACCGCCCTCATCTCCAGGGCTTTGATATGTAATCTGGTTTCGTAGGGAGACCACTTACCTTTGACTGTCCTTCCTGAGCAGTGCCCCCCCCCACTAGTAGGGAGGCATCCAATCCATAGTCACTGTGGCCGAGGGGAAAGGCGGAAGAAAGAAAAGACCCCGAACCAGGTCTGGGGAATGAATCTACAACAGAAGAGAGTCCTTGCACACTCAAGAGACTCGAACAGGATGAGACAAGGGGAGATCTACTACAGACCATTGGACCGTGAGGGTCCATTGAAGAACCCTCATATAAAAACGTGCCATAGGCAAGATACTGATCGTGGCCACCATGGACCCCAATGCCCTTAGTACCATCGCCACTGTCGGTGACTGAGTATGAAGAATGCAAAGGACATGTAGCTTCCGAGACTGAATCCTCTCTGAGGTAAGAAAGACTTTGGTTTGAATTGTGTCCAGTTGAGCCCCAATTAAATCTAACACCTGAACTGGGGCCAGTGACGACTTGTTGAGATTGATGGTAATGTCCAACCACTGGGCTAAGAGAAGAAAGGAATCCCTTGTTTGACTGAGCTGATGCATGGAAGGGGCATGAGGAGCCAATCGTCCAGGTAGGGGAAGACCTACATGCCCTGGAGTCTAAGGTGAGCCGCTACCACTGCCATCACTTTGGTGAACACCCTGGGGGCTGTGGTTAGACCAAAGGGAAGCGCTCTGAACTGATAATGATTGGCCCCCAGCTGGAAGCAGAGGAACCTCCGAGAGCGCCTGTCCATTTTGATATGGTAGTACGCATGCTGAAGGTCGATTGAGCACATCCAATTATTCTCCTGCAGGAAGGGCAGGAGAGAGATGAGGGTGACCATCCGGAATTTTGTCTTGGCCACAGACAGGCTCAAGGTGGAGAGACCCAGAATGGGCCTTGTCTCCTGTCTTCTTTGGCACCAAAAAGAACCTGGAAGAAATGCCTAACCTGGACTGGTCTGGGGGAACGGGTTGGATGACTCACTTTTCTAGCAGCTTTGCAATTTCCAGTGCTGCATCCTCCCTTTGTGTGGGTGGAACATCCGGGACCGGGAGGTATCTGGATGGAAGAGGTGGCATGAGAAAGGGAATTGAATAGCCTCTGGATATAATTTGCAACACCCAACAATTTTCTGTGATGGACTTCCACACTGTTAGGTGAAGCGATAGTCAAGCCCCGACTGCCTCCAGAGACGAGCAGCCGGGCAACCCTTCAGGGATGCTGCATGGGTCTCTCCGAGAAAGGTTCATGAGACCCTTGATTTCTCTGACCCCCCCCCCCATCTCTAGGGTGGCATCTATCAAATCCCCCTTTGCCCCTGGAGGAAGGAGTACTGTGTGGCCTGGGAATAGCTCTGACATTTTCGGAACCACATCTTCTTGGCCCCCTCGCTGATTCCTCGAGAAAGTTCATTGAGGGGCTAAAAAGTGGATCCCAATGGCAGAGTCTTCCCGTCCTTCTCACTCAAAAGTGTCATGTACCGACTTCCCAAAAAGGGAGAAACAGTCATATGCGGCACTCGTGAAAGATGCCTTAAAGAGTTTCAAAAAGACACACAGCTGGAGCCATGCATAGTGCCTGATGGCAACACCTGTACTGGCCTCTCTAGCAGTGCCCTCAGTTGCATGGGAGAGGAGACGCACAGAGGTGTTAGCAACAGATGTCAGGGTAGCCATCCGAAAGGAGAACACTTTCTTGTCCTCCTCTGACATGGACTCGGGTAGACTCAGCAACCTCCTTCACCAGGTCTCACTGCAGCCCAATCATATGTGCCATATAATTCAGTGCATGCACAGAAATGGTCACTGAAGCATACAGCAGCTTCCCAAAATGGTCCATCGTCCTGGACTCTTGGTCAGGAGGGTGGACTGTGGAGCTCTCCTGAGCGAGCTCCTTCATAGTGGTGGCTGCCACCACCATGGCATTAACAGGGGATCCCTTAGTCCAATGGGTCCTATCTGAAGGGGGACTCAAAAACCTTGTCCAGGCATTTGGGGATGGGCTCCAATGTGTCCTGTTCCTTCCACTCCCGAGATGTAATAAGCTCCACCAAGGGATCTGAGTGGGGGAACACACAGGAAGTAGAGGGTTCTGTGCCAAATGCCTCCAGGAAAACCAGTTTGTCTGAGTTAGATTTTTGGGCAGACCACCCCCATGCTGGTGTAGAATTTCCATCCGATCTCCAAAGGAGACATCCTCGGGGGTGGGGGGGTGGTGGACCTTCCCCTTCCTACAAATCAGTATCTTCCATGAGGGACTCTGGTGGGGAATCCAGTGCCTCCTTTTGCACGTACGCTTGTGAGGAACCTTCTCAGTGGGAGTCTCTGGGGAGGACTCAACGTCTCGCTAATCCCAAGAGGGAGCACCCTGGGGAAAAGAAGCAGCAGGCTGTCCCCGAGATGGTAGGATGGCCAGGTCCACACCAGAAACAGAGGGAGCCAGTATGGACTCTGAAGACGAGATCGTCAAGGGTCTCGAAGGGATCAAGAAGACACTCTCCACCATGTCAAAGACCAAAGTGAAATGGACCTCAGGAGAAGTAACAAGGGTCAGAGTCTTAACCCTCTGACCTGATGGGAGAGCTGGAGCAGAACCTCCAGGCAGGGAATACCAAGGGGCAGGCTCTGCCCTGAGTGGCTTAGAGCAGATGCCCTCCCCTCTGATCTAGTGCCAAGGCTATGGCTCAGAGAGCAGGACAGATCTGAGCTAGTCGTATCTGACCTGCTCAAGGTCATGACCGTCATCGAGGTACAAGGCGCCATCGGAGCCGACCCCTCGTCTCTGAGTGTCCTCGGATCCAAGGGTCCCAGAACCAGAAGTCAGATTGGAGAAGGAGTAATAGTTATGAACGTGGATTGCATGCCTCCCACTCTAGAGGGAGAGGGGGCAGGCAGGACTCCCAACTGTATCTGGGTGCGGATAAATTTCCACATCATCCCATTCATCTCCGCTTTAGAAAGGCTGTGGGTGCAGCAAGAAGATGCCACCGACACCAGCCTAGAGGGGCGGTGAGGGGAAGCCTGAGCCGGCGACCGGGTTCGAAGCTCCTCTGGCTCTGGACAGAACCAAGGGGAGTGGAGCCGGGGAGACTCCGTCCTCGGAACCAACTTAATCATGGTTGCTGGGCCCGCTAAAGGCAAGCAATTTGGGGATCACATCTTGGCCCTGTCCTTGGTCTTGGTTGTTTGTCTCTGTCCCCGGACCTCTTAGCTGGAGGTTGAGTCCCAGAGGCTGGGGCGGAGACCAAAG
Source organism: Protopterus annectens (assembly GCF_019279795.1). Lineage (NCBI taxonomy): Eukaryota > Metazoa > Chordata > Ceratodontiformes > Protopteridae > Protopterus > Protopterus annectens. Next base: position 14,889,443 of record NC_056735.1, read on the forward strand.
TAGAAGCCTAGGCAAAAAAGGCCTGTGCCCCAGTGGTAGGAGGGGGAAGAAGGCCCTTCAAAATTAACTTATTTCACCTGTACATCAGTGCCCGGGGATTAAACCCAGCACAGACAGAACAGGCGGTATCTAAATGGGCTGCCCCAAGACATTCAACTCATAGTGTGTGGCCATCAGCTGGAGAGAGCTTATTTAAGACATACTCCCAACCACACGGCCTAACACACTTACTCACCCAGAGACACACATACACGAGTAGACAGAAGATAAAGGGGTTTTTTTTAAAGTGACGCAGAAAGCGCAAGGTGAGATAGAGAAACAGGAAAAAGGGGGAAAGTATATTAAAAGTCACTTACCCAAAAAGTTCAGAAGAGAGCATGGATCGCGATGTGGACATGAGCGCGGCAAACGAGATTTGAAGGGAGGAAGGAGACAGGGGCATTATGGGTAGGGGAGGAGCTTTGAGCTCAGATCAGATGCTGGATATGCAGCCGTGACGGATCCGGGAACCTACAGGTTGAAGATAAAATGAAAACAACAACTTCAGATCACATATTCTCCTTGAGCTCCCCAGAGGACACTACAGAGCCTGGGAAGGCATATGACTCAAGACTGCAGGATATTATACTCTTGTATTACTTGCAGAAATAAGTGACAGTTGCCCCCAGTATCTGCTAACATGCCCAACCCAAGCACATTAATGGTTATGTGCTGGGAAACATCCTGATATCCTGTATGATGGGTGGCACCACTCTCAGCATGATCAACCCTTGTCCTTATGGAAATGAACAGAATGGAGGGCTCTTGCCCCTGGAGGAACAAAATGGTCAGTACTGTGATGGGGGGGGGGGGGTGGAAAACCTCAATGTTAGAAGTGATTACAGGCAAAAAATACAAATATATTTAATGACATTATACACAGGTTTTGCAGTCATGTGTATATATATATATATATATATATATATATATATAGATATATATATATATATATATATCTATATATATATATATATATATATATATATATATATATATATATATATATATATATACACACACACCCACACCCACCCACACATAGATATATATACATACATATACATACATGTGTGTAAGTATATATATATATATATATATATATATATATATATATATATATATATATATATATATATACACATATACGTAACTGTGCATATATATATTGTCCATAATATTGAAAACTCAAAACATTAAAATCTTTTTAATGCAGGGAGGCAAGCCACTGCATACTCCATATCCTTTGATAATTATATAGTTGATATTCCAACAGCCTTTGTCACAATTACAACATAATTTAAATTCTGTGCAAGACAAAGTTGGCGTAGTACTGTATTACACTGACGACTGCTACATATGGCCCTTTCTGGCATTCTAACAATTTGCCATTATAATCTCTGTATTTTTACTGCACTGCCAATAAAATGTTTCCATCCTCTGTAAGACAACTGTGTTAAGTATCTGTAGAAAAGCTATCTACCACTGTATTTACTTTATTTTAGTAGCCTTAGAGTTCTTTTTCCTCTCAGCCAAGTGTTTAGGTGCTGAATTAAGTTAACAGAAAACATTACGTTAATGAACAAAAGCTATAATATTCTTACTTATAACTGAGTTGTTAGCTGCTAATGTGCTTGGATAACTGTGTGCATTGGACATTGGAAACTTCACTGCATATATCTGTTTGTATGTTTTAAGTTGTTTAATATTGCTGACATCAGTCTAATTATAGCAACTCCTGTTTAGCCCTGGTAACAACATTGTTGCTGAAATTGCATGTGCCATTACTTGTGTTACATTGTACTCTTCTCTATCTGTTTTAGTTCCCCTTCTCAACTTCTTACAATCAAGATGAATTCCAAAAGTGCACTGCAACTGTAAAATCCCAGTAGAAAGTGATGGGGTGATTTCTCGGCCACAACTCAAATGCTCTTTGGCCAGTGAAACAATGTATTAAAAGAAACAACTATGTACATGTAATATCATCTCAGCATACTGTATAGTCTTGATAAGTGCCTAGCACTTTTGGGAGCACGCCGCTAGGGATCCCTGCCACTCCCTCTCGCAACTAAGTAGTCAAATATTTGAGCTCCTTTTCTAAGGCTACCTCTGACTCCAGTTTAAATCTCACACACTTAACCTACTGCTTTGTTAATATGAGCATTTACCGTTAGCCCAAACTACTCCCCTCATGCAACTCTCCTTTCCCTCACCTCTTTTTGCGGTCTCTATCCTAATACCTTCTGGTGGACCTCTCTTGTCTTCATAGCAGAAGCAAACCACCTGAACCACTTAGTCATCATTCACCTCCTCTATCTTCACTTTTAACAAAGTTTATTTTTCTCTTACTTGCCTACCAGCCTGATCAATATCTTTTGAATAGTGTATCTGCTTCTATAGTTACAAGCTGTACTGTTCCTTACATACCTTTACTGCTTTGGTGATTGTTTTTCATTGTGTAGCTGCAGAAGGCGGGTGCAACCCACTCCGTTCACCCTCTGTTTCACTCTGGGCTCATTTTGCTCCCCTACCCTACCCCCATTCCCACCCACCCCAAACTTCAGTTAGACTTATACCTCTAGTAGCTCCACCCTACTGATTAGCAACCATTTAAAATATTCACATTAATTCCATACCACTCCCTAACACCACCACACCCTCTTCTCAACACACCCAATTTTCCCATGAGTATCAAAAAGCCTCAAACTATTTCTTACATCCACTCCAACTACCTCTATACCTAAAATCCTCAAAATATGTCTACATTTTTTCAAACTTTTATTCTATCAACCATCACCATTACTAAAGTCCTCACACTCTACAAAGCCATTTACCCCAATACCTGTATACTCACACCACCTATAACATCCAGTACCCTAAATACTCCACTATTATCTGACACACACAGCTTTTGTAACATCTTACCCACCATATTTATATGCAACTCCTTTCATCAAACAAAAATCACATTCCCACCAAGCACTGCCAAACTTAAATTAGCTAATCACTCTGTACTACAATCTCATTTCAAAACCCAAACAACCCATATAACAATTTCCCTACTTCTAGAACTATCAAAATGCAATGACATATATCCAAACCCCATCCCCATCTACAAAACTTCCGCCAACCAACCCGTCACTAACCAAGATCTACACATAACAACAATAAATGCATGTAGCATCAGCAACAAAATTACTGAATTTCAAGCCTGGCTAACTCATCACTCCACAGCCATCATAGCAGTAAATGACACCTGGCTGAAACCACACACAGCTGACAATGAAATCCTCCTACCAGGCTACATTATTATTCTCAATGATAGCCTCCATAAAAAAGGTGGCGTAGCACTAATATACCATGAGTCCTTTACAATTACACCATTTCAAAAACCAGTTCCCTCTTTTAGCAACCTAGAACTACTAATAACTTCCTTTCACATAAACAGAAATAATAAAATATGTATCATGGAGCTCTACCTTCCCCCTGGACACAATATACCAATTATAGAAGATGTTCTCTCTTGGGTAAACCATAAAATCTCCTACTAAACTATCATTCTCGGTGATACCAACATAAACTGGCAGAGCTTAATCTCTGACACCCCAACAAAACAGCATAAACCTACATAGCTTTACACAGCCGGTTACTAGTCCAACTTACTCCCCTCCCCTCCAAACAGAAACTACCATAGATGATCCTTGTAACTCATCCACTCAATGTCTCCAATAGTAGTACCCTCCCCAACACATTAAGTGATCACCAGCCAGCTTTTACTCATAGAAGCCACTTACATATTCATAAAACTCACACTTACAGAACATCAAAAAATCTTACCAATTTCAGCCTTGAGACTTTCTTAAATTCCCTAAAATCTCACAACTGATCCCCCTTGAAAACACACTTCCTTTAGATGATGCTGTGAACTACTTCAATACACTTTTCCTTGACACACTCAATAGCCTATCCCCTATATATACTAAACAAAAAACAACCATGTTCCTTGGCTAACTAAAGAAACTAGACAACCCCCTATCTACAGATAGAGCCTGGAAACAATGGCAAAAAAGTAAGGGCCAACACATGAACTTAACTACAAACAATTCTGTAATGAAACAAAAAAATAGTTATAAATAAGAAGAATTAGTTCTGAATACAATTATCCAGCCAAAGTAACAATCCAAAAAAGCTCTGGAAATTTGTCTCAACCCTACTTAACCCTGGTACCATGCAAAACTCACCCCATTCACCAGACAATGACCCACAGCAAATTGCCCAAATGTTCAACTTCCACTTTGTCAATACCTTTCAAAACCTACTCAAAAACTCCTCTTCAACAGCTAACCACAACTACAATACCTTCCAAGCCCCTATAAACCTCACCCAAGGAAACATCAGCCCCCCCCCCCCCATAATCCAACAGAGTGGTCCTTCTACTCTATCTTTTTCTATACAACCAGTGCAAACCTCATTAGTACTTAAACGTCTAAAAAAACTAAGACCTGCTCTCTCTCCAATGATAATCTACCTCCAGAATTTCTACAACCTGGCACCACAGCAATTCCCTATCCTGTCAGTATACTTATAAATCATTCCATTACAGAGTCATATGTCCCCCAACTATGGAAAAATCCATTACCACCCCCAACTATGGAAAAATCCATTACCACCCCACTACAAGAAGGTGGCGACACCTTTGATCCCTCAAACTACCAACCTACTTGCAGTCTCTTCCCATTATCTAAAATCCTAGAGAAATGTCTACATGCCCAATTTATAAAGTACCTCTTAAACCGCAACCTACTTGCTGATACCCAACATGGATTTCACTAAGCACATAGCTACCACTACAGCCCTACTATCATTGGCAGATACTGTTCATAAAGCCCTGGATGCAGGCCTTTTTACCTTTGTGATCCTATTAGATTTATCCAAGGCTTTTGATAAAGTATCACAAACCAAATTATTGCAAAAACTAGAAACCACTGGCTGCTCCACAAATACATTAACCTGGATTTCGAGCTACCTACAAACAAGGAAACAATCTGTGAAATGGCAAAATAAACTCTCAGACCACCTTGATAATAATACAGGTGTTCCCCAAGGTTCAATGTTAGGACCGCTTCTCTTTAACATATTCATAAACAATCTCTACAAAGTATCCTTGTCCAGTATGCAGATGACCCCACCATAATCTCTACACCTCCAGTAATTTATCCAACCTACAAAAGATTACACAAACTACCTTCACAAACATAGAAGCATGGCTAGCTAATGCCCAAATATTACTGAACACCAAAAAACTAAGCCCTTGTTAGTTTCATCAAAAGCACTATGTTCTGACTTCAAAATTCTCTCTCAAAACAACACAATAATAGAACAAGCCAAAACAGCAAAACTACTAGGAATAACAACAACAAAGTCACCTTTGAATTCCATATTTTGAATACTATAAAAAAACACTTTAAACTAGGTAAACACTAACGTCACAAACGTTACTTAGACAAACCTACCAAAATAAAGCTTGCCAACACTTTACTTATTCCTTCCCTCCTCTATGGCAGTCCCATTTTTACAAATCTCCATACATCACTGAGCAATAAACTAGAATCTTGCTACTACAAAATAGCAAAGTTTGCCTCAGGAATGACTTGCCTATCACATTGTCAAGCCATCTCTGAATTAAACTGGTTTGAATTCCCTCTCTACCTCTACTACACACAACTTACTCTTGCCATTAAACTCATTTACAAAGCTTATAACTGCCCATCACTCCCACCTATCCTACACACTTATACCCCAACCAGTAACCTACGTTCCTCAAATAAGCAGCTTTTAAGTATGTCCAAACCCAACAAGAGAGCCGGTCAGAGCCTATATTCTTATAAGATTACTAAGCTCTGGAACAATCTACTTTCCTTCATCACTCAGCTGGACTCCATAAATACCTTCTAAGTTAAACTAAAGTCCCACTATCTTAACAATTGCATCTGTACCTGTTTAAATAATCCAAAACCATCACAATTTCATGTAAATTCCTGTTCTAATCGCCATCACTACTTCCTTTTTGTTACTATAAGTCCAAGTCCCTGTGTCTTAGCCACAGTCTATTTTTCTGTGTGTCAACACTTATACTTGGGTCTACTTTAGAACAGCAAACGATCAGATGATCGAACGCTGTTAGAGCGAACACTACACGTTGAACTGGCAAAATAGCGAAAGGCCAGAACAGCAAATTTTTTCCTAGGGAAAGAAATCGCTGGGCCGGACATCGGGGTTGTGCCATTTCTTCCACTGTAGTGCACTCTCTGAGTTGGTATATTTAAGTAGGGGGGTGTGGGGGGGCAAAGTCACCCAATTTATTTAGTTGTTTTTTTCCCCTGGGAAAAAAAAAATCGCTGTTCTGGCCATTTGCGGTTTTGGATTTTTGACATTTGGGGTCAATATAGCAATGTTCTATCATCTGATCGTTCATTGTTATAATATAGACCCCTACACTTAGTGTCTAACTCTAAGTCTTTTTTTCCTACCTCTTTGTAATCAAATGTGAATCAAGACTTACAATCCTTGCATTGTACTTAACTGTTCGCCATTTACTTAACCTTTAAACTGATCTGTATCATTGTTCTAGGCACTAATTTTTGTCAATTGTTTTTAGTTTAACTTCCAGTGTACAATTTGTCTCGGTTTTTCTTCTTTGTATAATTTATATGCAGAATTTTTTTGAACAGTAATGTGGGGCTCCCCCTCCCTGGGCCTCCATTGGAAATGGGTCCCTGACCTAGTGGACTTTCCTGGTCAACAAATGTCAATAAATAAATAAAATAAATAAATCAAATCTGGGATCACACAACAGTGACATATGGGCAGATTCCCCTTTTCAAAATTTTTACTTTCAATACTTTTTTTCATTATTATGAACTACACTCCCCTCTCTCTCACACACACACAGACACACACACACATTTTATATATATATATATATATATATATATATATATTGTGTGTGTGTATATGGGTCTACTTTCACTGAATTTGAATTCACCCTGACCAAATCGCTGAAAGCTCAAATTACTGAAAACACATTTCACCTAATTTCATTTCAATGAAGTGAAGTACTGGCACTGTGTAGAGTACTGTAAGGCAAGTAAAAGGTGTTTGCCCTTTTCCCCACTGTAGTGCGATCCTGGAGTTAGTATATATAGTTGAGGGGGATGGGGGCCACTTCTTCCAGATTGTAGAATAATCAAATTCTCAAGCTCCTCCCTTTATCCATAATGCCACACCAACCTAACATACCTCAGATCTAGTTTGCTGCCCATATGGTAGATAGAGCAGTGGAGACTTAGAAAGGAATGGAAGCTGGAGCTCAAACAAGGAACAGAAGGCTTCTACAAGTTTCTTTGTGCTCACTAGAAGTAGAAAAAGGAGGGGGTAGGTGGGTGGGGGGGGGTTGAGAAAGAATGAAAATGGACAACACAAATGGAATGTTATCACGAGTACATAACATTTTTTATCTGATGTCATTTTCATTTATTCTTCAACTGCTGGATTAGAATCCACAGCTACCTAAATCATGGGAGGACTCTATGGAAGGATATTCCGGAGCACAGCTGAACCAAAGGCTGCTCTTCCCCTAGAAGCCAGATCTAGCTTACAATGGGAAATAAAAGTATGAGGATTAGCCCAAGTTGCAGCTGCACAAATATCATCTAAGGAGGTTCTAGATAAAAAAGCTGATGAAGTTGCCATAGACCTCATGGAATGGGCTTTTGGAAATTTTGGTAAAGGGAAGCCTGCTTTCTCATAAATTAAAGCAATACAATCAGTTAACCATTTAGCCAAAGTCACTTTAGATAATGATTTTCCTAGTTTTGCATCAGTAAAGGAAACAATTGCTCAGACTTTCTTAACTCTTGTGAAGGTAGAAATGTAACTGTCTGTGGACATCCAAAAGTTGTAACATATATTCTCCTTTGTTTGAAAAGTTAGAAAAGAAGACTGGAAGATTGATGACTTGATTAATATTAGATTCCAAGAGCACCTTTGGCAAAAAAGAAGGACTTTATCCTTGTGAAAAATCAAACAAGGAGGTTTAGAAGACTCTTCTGGCAGAAATGATGGCAACTAAGAAAGGGGCTTTCCAGGTCAAAAACTTCAGATCAGACTTAACTGAGGGTTCAAATGGGGGTTGAGTTAAGGCCTGAAGTACAATATTTAAATCCCAAGGAGGAGTAGGATCCTTCATAGGAGGTCTAAGCAAGTAGGTTCCTCTGAGAAAGGCTTTACAAAGTTTTGAGGAAGCTATGGTCGAATTATTTACTCGAATATGAAAGTTGGAAATGACTGGTAATTGTACCCTGATAGTTGAGGAGCTAGCACCTTCATTGAAAACTGTAGCTAAAACATCAAGTACCTTTGAAATCGGTGCAGAAAAGGAATCTAAATTCTTGCCATGAGCCCCCCAAATTTTTTTTTCATATACTTTTGTAAATTTTTCTAGTGGAAGCTTTATGGGAAGATAACAAAATGTGATGGACAGGGGTGGAGAGTTTGCCCTGTTTAACAATTAATGGAACTGGAGAAACCATGCGGTCAGTTTGAGGTCTGATATGTCCAGATGAGTTATACCTGTTGGGTGAGACAGAAGGTCTGGAGTTGGATCCTGAATCTAAGGCAGATGTAGAAGAGGAGACCAAAGAAAGGAAAACCAGATCTAATGAGGCCAGTAAGGGACAATGAGATTAACTGTGCTTTTTAATTGACATGCTTTCTGGAGAAATTTGGGAATGAGGGTAATGGGGGATAAACATGAAAAAGACTGGAGGTCCAAGCATGAAGGAGAGCATCTCTCAATGACTACCCCAGTGGAGGGGATCAGAGCAAAGAACCTGCTGCACTTGTTGTTGGGGGTAGATGCAAAAAGATCACAGCACAGTTGATCCCACAAATGGAAAATCATCTCCACCACATTGAGACTCAAGTCATCAGAATGGACCTGTGTAATTTCACTGCAATCACGCTGGACCTCCCAAGATGTGTGTTGCTATCGGAAAGTGATTGGAAGAGCTCACCCACTGCCATACTCTCATAGCTTCTCGACAAAGAGGGTAAAGGTCTGGTTCTCCCCTTTTTTGTTGATGTACCAGACCACTGGCAAGTTGTCCATCTGAATCACAACAGTCCTGGTTGGGAGTGTTCCTTGGAAGGTCTGCAGTGCTAGGACACCTCTCATCTCTAGGACACTGATATGCATTTTGGACTCTTTGGGGGACCATGTGCTTTGTTTAGACTGTCCTTCCCAAGAGGTGTCCCTCCACCTGAGCTCAGAGGCATCTGTGGTGACTGTAGCTTTCAGATGAAGGACAGCAAAGGGACTGCCTTTGTGTATTTGATCAGAGTGGATCCACTAAAGGAGGTAATTCTTGCAAGCTTAAGTTATTTTGACTGGCTTGGATAATGGCTGTTGGAGAACAGACCACTGAGTTGTGAGTGTCCACTGAAGGATTCTCATATGAAATCTGGACAGCGGTACAAGACAGATTGCCGCTGCCATGGATCTCAAGGCTTGGAGTATCAGATGTGCTGGAAGGGAAGAATTCTGAACAATCTTTTTGACCTGGAATTGAACCGTTTTATTCGGAAAATGCATTGAAATGAGAATCAATGAATTCCAAAGTCTGAGATGGAGTGAGCTGAGATTTGTTATAATTGACAAATATTCCCAAGATGGGAGCACAGCAGAAGTAAATAGTCTCTTGCCTGAATTAGCTGATGCCTGGTTGGAGCAGTCAGGTGACAGTCATCTAGGTATGGAAACACTCGGAATCCCAACAGTCTTAGGTGAGCTGCTACAACTGCCATGTACTTGATGAACACCTTGGGGTCTGTGGTGAGACCCAAGGACAATGCTCTGAACTAGTAATGACTGGCTGCCAAGCCAGAAGTGTATGCATCTTCTGGAGTGTCTGTTCATTTTAATATGATAGTATGCATCCTGAAGATCTATCGGGCACATCCAGTCATCCTTGTGCAGAAATGGTAGAATGGACTGAACCGTGACCATCTAGAACTTTGTATACTGAACCGATTGATTTAGTTTGCTGAAATCCAAAATTGTAAGCTCCCTGTCTTTTTGGCACCAAAAAGAATCCTGATTAAGTTCTGGACCTTCTCTGGTCTAGGGGGGGACCTCTTGTATGACTTTTTTTTTCTAGCAGCTTTTTTATCTCTAGAGAAGCTGTCTCCCTCTGACTGGGTGGAATAGTGGTGATCGTGTTTGGAACTAATGGAGATGGCTGAGAAAATGATATGACAAATTCTGGATATTATCCTCCACAGCCATAAATCTTTTGTGATATTTAGCTAGGCTCTCTAGTGCAGGGACAGATGACCCCAGTTGAGTAGTAGAAAAATGTACAACCACAGCAGACAAGATTTTCCCTTCCTGTTCTCACCTAGAGTGCGTGTCTTTTACTTTGGGGCCAAACAACGAGGTTCCGTCAAAAGGTGCACTGATGAAAGAAGATTCACACAAGAGCATCCAGGCATGTCTCCTAATGGAAACCCCTGAACCTACCACCTGTGAGGTACCTTCAGCAGCATGAGAGACCAGCCTCATGGACAAAGTGAAAATAGATTGAAGGGCGGTCAACTGTGAGGAAATAGCATTCCCTTCCTCGGAAGATATGGACCCAGTCAGACATGTGGTAAAGCTCCTTAATCAAATCTCTCTGAAGTCTGGTAAAATGTGCCAAATAATTCAGTGACCTAAGAGTGAAGGTCACTGAAGCAAAGATATGCTTCCCAAATCTGTCCAGCTTCCTAGACTCCCTGTTAGGGGAGTGGACAGAGGAATTCTGTTCAGCTAGTTCTTTCCTCTGTGGCCGCTACAACAACCATGGCATCAACAGGTACTCCTTAAAATCCAGTGTGGACAGTCTAAGTGGTGCACGGATCTTGTCTGGTGTCTTGTGTATAGGCTCAACTGTGTCCAGTTCCATCCACGATAGCCAAGAGACCAACTCTATGAGCATATTAGCAGGCAGAGAAGGTAGATGGGCCAAACCCAAAAGCCTCCAAAATACTAATTCTTCTTGGCAAGGGTTATTAGGGCAACAACCACCCCTTTAAGGATTTCCAAGATGACTCCAAAGGTGATATTGTCATGTAGTGATCTGGGGGACCCTTCCCCCTCATCAAAATCAGCATCTTCAGTGACAGACTCTTGTAGGGAACCTGCCTACTTTTACACATTCTTTTCCAAAGGACCTCCTCAGTGGGATGTTTTGGGAGGGTATCAGAAGAGACAATGATATCCTGTTGGGTAGCCTGGAGGATGGTTTGGGCTGGCTGTCCTGGTGAAATGGATGAACGGGGATCTGGATGCAAAACTGAATGAATCAAGGAAGTCTGATCTGAGGAGGACAAGATTGTATGATCGCTAGGCATAGAGAAAACTGTCTCCAGTACCTCGAAGGCAGAACGCCTGGGGGAAGCAGAAACTGATGGATCCGACAAAGGACGTTCATAGATTATCAGTTCCCACCACAAGCAACCCACCCAAGGAGGGAGTGGAGCCGAGCTAAGACCGGTGCTCTGAGGGGAAGAGACGGTTCCAACAATTTCAGAGTTGACTCTCTAACACCCTGGAGCTGGTGATGATGCTTTGGCTCCAATAGTTGTCTGGCTCTGAGGTACTTGGCACTGGACAACTCAGAGAAACCAATGGAGTTGAAGAAACCATGATCTTTGATCTGAGGAAGATGACCCCAAGGCTTTTGGATCCGACTGCTCCAAAACCAAAGCACAGATTGGAGAAGTTGCTATGACAGAGTGAAGTGGCCAAATACACAAAACTGCTGGATCTATAAAGTACAGTTTTGTACCTACCATAAATGTAGATGTTCGAGGATCCACATTGCTGCAGTCCTAACTATTGGGTAGTCCGCTGTCCAGTCGGCCCGAATACCAAAGTATATGGCTGACGTCGGTCAGGGCGCATTAGACTGACGTCAGTACGTCAGGGTACTAATGCGCATGACCGACGTCATATCCTCAGTCTTTTCTTGCCCCAGATGTCAGAAGACCCTAAAAAGACAAGGCCCAATATACCTGCACCAAAAATATGTACAATATATACAAAATTATCAGCATATAACCTCACCTACACAACCACCCCTAAACACAGAGGGAAGGAGGGAGGTAAATTGGACTGCAGCAATGTGGATCCTCGAACATCTACATTTATGGTAGGTACAAAACTGTACTATGTTCTTCATTCCACATTGCTGCAGTCCTAACTATTGGGTAGAATCCCAAAGCAGAGGTAAGGGAGGCTGGCAAATCATAAAGAAGCAGGAGCTGACAACATGCCTTGCAAAATAGCTGTGGCAAAACCAGCCCTAGACTTAGAGTAGAGAGGAAGGTGATAATGCTTAGAGAAAGTATGCACTGAACTCCAAGTAGCTGCCTCCAAAATATCCTTAGTTGCCACCCCCCTTAGAAATGCTGTTGAAGTGGCAGTAGCCCTAGTGGAATGAGGCCTAATCCCAGCTGGAATCTCCTTGCCATGATGGGAATAACAAAATGCAATGCAAAACCCAATCCACCTAGAAATAGTTTGTTTTGACACAGGCTTGCCCTGCGAACTCAAAGCAAAAGAAACAAACAACTGCTGAGACTGCCTAAAATCCTTAGTCCTGCTTAAATAATAACACAATTGCCTGTGTACATCTAAAGTGTGCAAAATCTTTTCCCGTTTATTTTGGGGGTCTGCATAAAAAGTAGGCAAATGAATAGTTTGGTTTAAAGCCACACTAGAAACTACCTTAGGCATAAAGGAAGGATTAGTACGTAATGATACCCTATCCTTATGGAAAATCAAAAAGGGCTCTACTGCCATAAGGGCCTGCAACTCAGACACCCTTCTTGCAGAAGTAATAGCCAACAGAAAAGCAGTCTTCCATGACAAGTATTTCAATTCAGCAGTAGCCGCAGGCTCAAAAGGTTGTAGAGTAAGTTTTTCCAACACAAAATTGAGATCCCAAGCAGGAGTAGGAGCTCATTGGGGGTCTTATATTCTTTGCCCCTCTAAGAAACTGCTTGAACAAAGGATGCGAAAATAATGGTGGGTCACAATCATAGTGAGCTGAAATTGCTGCAGCATGAATCTTAATGGAAGAGAAGGACAAACCTTTGTCCAATAACTCAGTAAGATATTGAAGAGCCACACTCAAATTAGGCTCAGAAATCTCCAAATTCTTTGCTGTACTCCAAAATAAAAATCTCTTCCATTTTTCTGCGTACACTTTCCTTGTACTAGGTCTTCTAGCTTCCATAATCACATTTAAAACTTGTTGAGGAAGTTGAGACCTGCTGTGTTTCAACACAGAATATGCCAGGCTGTTAGATGAAGAGAGTGAAGCTTGACATTGAGTAGATGACCGTCCTTCTGAGATAACAGATGTGGAATCAAAGGTAAAGGCCATGGAGGCTTCCTTACCAGACTCCTTAGTAGTGGGTACCAGTGTTGCCGAGGCCAATCTGGAGCTATTAAAATCATCCTTGGCTTGTCTTGTCTGACCTTTAAGAGCACCTTTGGAAGAAGAGGCAGAGGTGGAAAGGCATACACATGAAGATTTTTCCAACTGAAAGAAAGAGCATCCACTTTCCAAGCTGTGTGATGAAACCCCTTTGTGCAAAACTTTGGCAGCTGGTGGTTTAGTGGAGAAGCGAACAGATCTATGTCTGGAGTTCCCCATGACACTGTCAATTTCTGAAATACATGAAGATCCAGTTTCCACTCGTGGGGATCCATGATTTGTCTGCTTAACACATCTGCTAAGGAGTTCTGTGCTCCGGCAGAAACCTTGCCTGAAGAGTTAGTTGCAAGCTGAGCGCAGTCTCCCATAAAATCATTGCTTGCCTGCATAGAGGATAAGAATGTGTTCCCCCTTGTTTGTTGATGTACCACATGACAGCTGTGTTGTCTGTTAGAATCAACACCTGCCCTGGAAGAAGTAACTCCTTGAAAGCCATTAATGCAAACTGGACTGCTAACATCTCCTTCATGTTGATATGTAGATGCTGTAGTCTGGCAGGCCACTTGTCTTGTATCCACTTTCCATTTAGATGAGCTCCCAAGCAATGTCCGAGGCATCTGTCGTTAAAATCTGACTCGCCTCTGGCCGGGTCACAGAGAGTCCCTTGTTTAGGTGACATTCCTGAGCCCACCACAAAATTCTTTTGAAGGCAAGGTATTATTTGAATGACAGTGTCCAAATCCTGGCAGTGCTGTGTCCATACATTTTTGAGATACCATTGCAGCTTCCTCATATGCAGTTTGGCATTGGGAAGCACCAGAATACAAGATGCCATGAACCCTAATGCTTGAAGGACTGTCCTTGCAGTCAGCACGGACTGATGAGATAGTTGATGGAAGTAAAGGGATAGACTCTTTTGTTTGTCCGGGGTTAAAAAGGCCATCTGGGCTGCTGTATTCAGTCTCACACCCAGAAAGCACATGTCTTGAGAGGGTACTAGACTGTACTTTATTCCGTTCACAGAATACCCTAGGCATCTTAGCACTGCTATAACATATTCCAGATGCTGTAGAAGGTCTTCCTTTTCTTGAGCCAGAATCAGGCAGTCGTCCAAGTAAGGATAGATTTGAATTCCTTTTAGCCTGAAGTAAGCTATCACTGGAGCCAGAACCTTTGTGAATACTCTGGGCGCAGTAGATAAGCCAAAGGGCAATGCAGAGAACTGATAATGAGAATTTCCAGCTCGAAAACGCAGATACTTCCTGCAACTTAGTCTTATAGGCACATGAAGGTAAGCTTCCTTGAGATCTAAAGTTACCATCCAGTGATCTTTGCCCAGCAGAGGTAAAAGCTGTTGTAACGTCAACATCTTGAACTTGGGAATGTCCAGATAAGTGTTGAGGATAGATAAATCCAAAATTGGTCTCCACGTGTTCCCCTTCTTTGGTACTAGGAATAGGCGAGAATAAAATCCTAGGCCCCTTTCTGATACAGGGACTGGCTGAATGGCCCCTATTTGGAGTAACAGAGAAATTTGCTTGTGAGCCTCTTTCCTTTGTGGAGGAGGAACGTCTGGCATGCCTTTGAAAGGGGGCAATGTATGGAAATAAAACCTGTAACCGTGGTGAATGATATCCAACACCCATCTGTCTTGAGTAATTAAATCCCAATTTTCTTTGAATAGAGACAGTCTTCCTCCCAAAGGAGCTGCCAGACGAGAATCTAGTGGCAGCTGAAAAGGCAGGTCATTGGGTCTGTTTACGAAAGGACTGACCCCTGCCCTCACCAGAAGTCTGAGCAGGTGAACACCCTGTTCTAGGCCTAAAAGAACCTTGAGCTCTGCCCCTACCACGTCTAGACCTACCCCTAGACTGGGAATCATAAGCAGGATATGTCCATCCCTTAGTAGGCCAATTTCTACTAAACTTCGGTGGCTGCACCTGCAAAAAATCTTTAACAGTTTGCATAGACTTAGCTTTGTCCTCCATTTTCTTTAAAACTGCTTCCACAGGCGAACCAAACAACACATCAGACTGTAAAGGAGCATCCAAAATCCTTGTCTTAACATGCTCAGCTAAATTCTGATCCCTCAACCAGGCATGCCTGCGAAGAACAGAACTAGTGGCAGCCACCCTCGAGGAGGCCTGTACAGCATCAAAACCACATTGCAAAGAATGCTTACCCACTTGTTCAGACACATGAACTAAATCCAGCAACTCTTTACACTCAATACCTTCCGCCAAAGCATCCACCTTAGATTTCAATTGTGAAAGGAGATAATTTTGATATTTTAGCATGTGAAACTGACAATTCAACGCCCTCATGGCTAAAGTGGAAGAAGTATACACTTTCTTTCCCCATCTATCCAAAGCCCTTGCCTCTTTATCAGTGGGAACAGGGTTTTTAACAACAGAGGCCTTAACACCTTTAGGTCCCTGAGAAACAGTTTCGGGTCTGCCCTAGGACTCTTAAAAGATACTTATGAGCTTCAGGCACCCTATAGTACCTATCAGGTTTAACAGGAGCAGGAGGCAAAGAATCAGGGTTCAGGGAAGCCTCTGCAAAAACATCTTCCACCACATTCAACACAGGAGGTATAGCTAAGGGCCTATGCTGGGGTAAAAACAAGAATTCCCTAAGCCTTTTCCTGGAATCAGAGTAATCTTGGCCTTCCCATTTAAAGTGCTCCCTCATGGAATGCAGAGTCTCTGAAAATGAGAAATCCTCAGGAGGAGAAGCTGTAGGAGTGGAATCATCCACATCAGAATCAGAATAAGGAGGATACTCCTGCCAGTCTTCCGCAGAAGACTCAGAAGCCTCTGAACACTGTTCAAAACTCTCAAACTCAGGTTCCACCCTAGGCCTCTTATCAGGAGGGGGCTTCGCTGTTTTGTCCTTGCGCTTTTTGGACGAAGCGGGCGTCGGAGCATCCGACGGCATTTTATAATTGCAACGCTTCCCAAACACTAACCTGGCACAGTCTAACCTTCTCTTAATAGTGCGTTTGTTAAATCTAGCACAAGAGCGGCATCCAACAACGTCGTGCTCAGGCCCTAAACAAGGTATACACAAGGTATGGTAATCCCTATGAGGTATCTATTTCCCACAAGAAATACAGTTATTCACTTTTTCTGACATCCGGTTAAATACTGAGGCAAGAAAAACAAAATGTTCCCCAACGGGGTACTTAGCCAACTTTGATTCGGTCTGAAACTCCGACTTCAGAAAATTTCAGAACGCCAACCTGCACTCGCAAAACTGCTTCTGCATCGGACCATGCGGCAAAAAAGACTGAGGATATGACGTCGGTCATGCGCATTAGTACCCTGACGTACTGACGTCAGTCTAATGCGCCCTGACCGACGTCAGCCATATACTTTGGTATTCGGGCCGACTGGACAGCGGACTACCCAATAGTTAGGACTGCAGCAATGTGGAATGAAGAACATCTTGCTTAAGGCTTTTACACACCAAAGCACTTAAAAAAACTTCTTAACTGCTTTGATTCATACTGAACTTGCTTGATAATGTGGATAACAACAGCTACAGTCACAATGTTTGTAAAATGAAGAGAACTGACAAATAATTTGGCAAAAGGAAGTTACATAACACACTTCTGCCATTGGCACTGCCACAACTACAACTTTGTAAGCTGCATAGATGTAATAATTTCCACAGTTAGTACAACTAATCTGTATTTAAAATGTCCTGTAGCATACTACAGCTGGCGAACAAAAAAATAATTTCCTTTTCTATCAGGTTACAAGGGACCAAGGTTTTATTAACACTTATAAAAGCACACCACATCTCAAGCACTGATCGTAATGTGTGTGTGCATGTAGTGGACCTGTAAAGTACACCACATTCCAAGCACTGACAGTAATGTCTGTGGATGTAGTGGACATGTGAAATACACCCCATTCCAAGCACAGATAGCAATGTGCATGCATGTGCATGTAGTGGACATGCCAAGTACACCACATTCCAAGCACTGATAGTAATGTGTGTATGCGTATAGTGAACATGTGAAGTACACCACATTCCAAGCACTGATAGTAGTGTGTGTGTGTGTGTGTGTGTGTGTGTGTGTGTGTAGTGGATATTTGCAGTACGCCACATTCCAAGCACTGATAGTAATGTGTGTGTACGTGCAGCGGACATGTGAAGTACACATTTCATGCACTGATAGTAATGTGTGTGTGTGTGTGTGTGTGTGTGTAGTGGACATGTACAGTGCACCACATTCCAAGCACTGATAGTAATATGTGTGTATGTGTGTGTGCGTGTAGTGGATATTTGAAGTACGCCACATTCCAAGCACTGATCGTAACGTGTGTGTACGTGTAGCGGACATGTGAAGTACATCACATTCCAAGCACTGATAGTAATGCGTGTCTGAGTGTAGTTGATGTGTGCAATACACCACATTCCAAGCACTGATAGAAATGTGTGCATGCCTGTTGTGCTACAGAGCTGAGGCTGACTCATGGTGATCTATAAACTGCTACCTAAACCATCCACATAGGTGTCACGGTAGTGATACAGGAGCAGATTGCCAAGCATTTCTCCCAGGAGACCACAGTCCATTCTCAAACACAGACTACTAGTGTCAGACAGATACCTTGCCTCTGCATTAACAGGACCATTGATAACAAATATACTACATGTTTTTGGGGCTGCAGAGAGCAAGCACACTGTATGCCCAAAATTCACACCTCTTTATAAACCAATTCTGATGAGATACTGCCATGGAGAATGGGAAGAGTTTGATTTTGCCCCCTAAAGATTTTCTTTCCTTTAAATTGGCATGTCTTTGTAGTCAAAATATAACAATAACAATAATAACAGAAGCCCTCGCTGCACATGGGAGGGTGAAGGAAAGCTTGGCCTCCTGCATAAATACCCACAGTAACTACAGATATATACATTCGGATCATGTATATGCCATCCTGCTCTACAGAATCCACCTGTACCCTCAGTGATCTGGATTCAGGACTGAGACACTGACACCTGAATAGTCAGATGGGTGGGAAAGAATGATTTGGCTGTTTGCTCTTCTATCCTGGACAGAGGCAGTGGGACTCCTCATGGGCTTCTGAAGATGAACGAGGAGTTACAGTCCCACCAGTACATCTCATTCAGAAGCATATGCAGTGCATGTCTGATGTCAATGCATGGCAATTCCCCATTGACAGGAAGCTTGACTGGCTCTGCAGAATGATGGCTTCTGGATCATGGGATGCACACTTAGTGTGGGAACTAGGTTCCAATCCCTCACAGGCTTTGGGTCACACCTAAAATCAAGGGACTATGGCAGAACACAACTATAACTTTCTGCTGCAACTCTCATTTGAAAGTCCCAAGAGATCATAAATCTATTTCTAGGTACAGAATGCCTCAGTTAACCTTCTAAGTAAAATCTCAGACAAAACACTGTCACTCCCATCCAAAGGGTGCTTAGAAGAAACTTCCACTCATCCCACAAAAAGACTTCTGCATTCTTTGAACATGAAAATGCACCAGAAAATGTAAAGGCTTTCAAATTCAAGAACTTTTAACTACTAACAAGGACTGAGATCAAACTGTGTGAGTTGCGAAATGAGCTAGCAGACATGGCAGAGAAGCATGACAATAAAGTTGGAGTGAACTCACAATGTGCATCTTCACTACATGATCCATGCCAAAAGTACAGGGAACTTCCAAAAAAGGATGGCGAATGCAGACTTGTACGGAGAGTAAAACAGTTATAGAACCCAAAGACGGTCTTCAACGTTAGAAATGCTGTGTGTCTTAGAAGCCTGAGTTATCACGTCTACAGAAAATGTACAGCCTGTACTAGAAAGTGTGAAGTGCTGTTTGCATCATCTAATAAATCACATTCTGAAAAACATATCAGCCAAGATTTAAAAAAATATAGAGCTCAAAAAACTGAGGAAGGGAGCCATAAAAATGACATTACAAAGTACATTTATTGAAAGACTGCAAAATAAGACCTTAATACAAGTATTTCATAAATGATATACATAGCTTTCTTGTGACTTCGGCTCACAACAAAAACAGAAATGTCAATTTCTCTCCTACAGGCAGTTTTTAAATTCACATTTATAAAAAGATCTGTCTACTATCCCTGCAAGTACTTGAACAGCAGGACTGAAAAGTGGATGCCAGACATCTTTGGCGCAGTAGGGCTCTGCCAGTTAAGAATATCGTAAAATGTTACGCATACAGATGTGCTACTAGAAGAACAAAGTGGTGTTACTTTTAAGGCAACTATGATTTATTCTGCACTACTTAAATAATTACAAATATATAAAATATAAAACAGCAGAGCACATTACTTCATACTGTAGTACTGGATTTGATTCTTCCATTAGCATAATTCATATCTTTAGCTGAACACCAAGTACTGAAACAATAGTCTCTTACAGTCATAAATGAACATTTATTTGTTACAAACCCCCCATGTGGGGACTTTATTCCAACACCCCCCCCCCTTACTTAAGATACAGTTTGACTCCTTTGATTTCTCCGGCAAATGGTGAGTAGGAGTAGTGTTTCATTCCTGCAGAATCTGCCCTTCCTCCATGGTTGTGTAAACCCTGGAGTCAATATGTTTAAGTTCAAAAGTTGAAAAGCAGATCAAAACTTTTACCATTTCTACATGTACACCCTTAAGCCATCTTAGATAAGCAATACCACAAGCAGCAAACTGTCAAAACACAGTAATCACATACATACACAACACCAACAGCTTTTGTACAAGCAGTTCAATGTTTGCAGTACAAAGCAAATGCAGTCTAAGATACAGTGCATATGAACAAATAATATGATTCCTATAAACCCACTACTGATGTCTTCAATTTCTGAATCATACTGTATTTAAGAATGGTAACTGCGGTGGTGGTGCTGCGGTAGCGTTGTTGCCTCACAGTTAGACGTTGCCCGTTCGATTCTCAGAGCGTCTACTGTGTGACGACATGCGTGAATGGGTGTTCCTTCGTTGAAGGTTGTGCGTTAGGCCCGGCAAGCCAGCACGTAAAACTCTACTGCCAATCATTAGCGGACTGGAGTTCCGCTGCGGCAACCCCTAACCGGGAAAAGCCGAAAGACACACACACACACACACACACACACACACACACACACTGTATTTAAGAATGCTTTTTCCCCACAAAATTTGTTTCTAAGTAATAAGAGAGAACACATCATGAAATGATGCAGCAGAATGTGTAACCCCTACCCAAAAAAAAAAAAAAAGAAGAAGAAAAAAAATTGGCCACATGTATAAACTTGAGGTGTAGACATATGGCATATATGCAGATCTTGGGACAAGAGTATTATTCAGTGCTGCATTTATTTATCTTCTGATCTCCGCTGACTTTAAAATTCTTCATTACTCACATATACAAGCTGTTGTGGCATCAGGCTCCAAACATTATCTTTTAAAATAAACACCTTCTGGTATGTGCAGGATCTGCTCAGTACATCCAGAGACAACATCCTCTAATGTTACCTCTATATCTTGAGCTTAAAATGCATTCCACAGCTTCCAAGCACCTTACAAAGATAAACAATGCTGATACCCCCCCACCTGCAACATTATTCTGCTTTCCAAGATATGCATTCACAGTGCTTTTAATCATGAGCACAGATGGCTATGATAAATGGTTCAGCACTGTGACCTTTCCAGCAGAACTGCATCACTTTTAAAATATGTTTTTCTTTCGGCTTTTCCCAGTTAGGGGTCACCACAGTGGAACTCCGGTCTGCTAATGATTGGCAGTTGGTTTTATGGTGTCGAGTTGCCAGCCTGATGCCCAACCTTTAACAAAGGCATGCCCATTCAACACGTCTTTCGAACGCCCACTCGACTGCGGGGAGGACATGCAGACTCCACACAGAAGGCACTCCCAACCCAAGCTGAGAATCGAACGGGAGAATTCTCTTGCTGTGAGGCAACAATGCTACCGCTGCACCACCGCGGATATTATGGTTTCTAGAATGTATAAGGACTGACAAACGGTCTCATCACAGCCCTGAACAGGGGCATAATCAATGACATTCACTTTGGTGGTTCACTCCTTAGGATAACCAAATTTATGTACTGCAAACACAACATCCCTACAATGTGGTGAACTGACGGAAATCTGCATCCTGGATCTCCTTCAAAGTAATCCCTTACTGTTTCTCCCTGAAGTAGTGTCTATCCACTACTTAGAGCAGGATCTCAACACAACACTTTATATTCTATGAGACCAAGCATCATCTCTCACTATGACAATCAGTGAAGTGATACAGCTACTTATGAAGTGCCAGATCCATTCCACCATTCCTCACAAAAGGAAATCATGGGTCTGGTGTTGCCTGTGCAAAGGCTTTATTCACAACACATGTTCTGACAAGCAGGACACAAAGGTTTGAGTGATGACAGACTCTGTCTGTGACCCTGAAAAGGTATCACCGTACCTCACATACAATAATCCTGTGGGTCTATCCAACATGCTAGTTTTAACCTGACAAACCTTTCCCACACACTGATATACTTTTTCTCTGCTGCCTAAAAGTGTGGAAAACAGCCAAAGGCCTACAAGTAGAGATATGTAACAACCAGTGCCCCTGCTGCATTTGTGACCATTCTTACACAAAAAGCAGTGAAAAAGGTATTTAACTAAGCAGCAGTAACAGCCCAATATTAACTACTGTCCATTTATATGAGGCAGCTTAATGACATCAAATCTTCACATATTAAGCAACAGACTTTTCTTCTGCAATTTCAAACATTCAGTTGAACTGAAGATATGATACTTCTTAGAATTAAAGAATGAAAAAAAAAGAATGTTTCAAACCACTGTCACTGCACACTGATGGCAAAACAGCTTTCCCTTCTACAAGAACCTGGAGATGATAAACCTAAATTGGTCCCCTAACTGTTCAATTCCCATGCTACCATCTTAACTCTCCCACCAGCTGTATGGAGGATGATGTTATTAAATAAAAGAAGGTTGAAAAAAATAACTAGAAACAAGAGTATATCCCATGCAGCTTCTTTAATGTTAACTGCAATGCAAAGCATTAGATGACTTAAAATTCACTCTACATTATACATCGGTTCTGTGTGTTCAGAACCTCTGGTCAAACTACACCAAATGCAATACTCAAAATGAAACACACAAAATCACTTTAAAGCACTTTCTTAACAGACACTTACATCATATGCCTGAGGGCTTGTTAAACATCTTGCGATAGGTCTGCAACAGGATGGCAGGGTTGATGTAAGTGGTGGGCCGCTGTGCGTGAGAATTGGCTTTAAATAGCTTAAATTGTCATTGTTAAGGTAAACAGAGAAGAGAAACACAAAGCAACACCTACAGTGTAAGGCATCTTGGCTAAAACATGCAAATTCCTTCACATCATTCAGTCACGCTACTTTTCAATAAAACCAAAAACATCTTAGGCAGCCCAACATGCTGAAAACAGAAGGCTACTGATGTGTACTTTGTTTTGTTACTCCTGTCAAGAGCCATCAGCAAGATTTGCATATGTCTGTTGCTCTTGCATGACTCTTGCAGTAAGCCTAAAGTATGTTTTTACAGTTTAATACATGCAGCATCATCAATATTCCATTACAACTACAGTGCATTACAATATAACAATTTTCAATCCATGGCAAAGTATTGAGTACACCACAATTGTTTTATTAATTAATTAATTTATTCCTTGATAGGACGCATCCATTGCCTACAGCTTGTTTCTGCATTGCAAGCAAGATGTAATTGCTGTTTCATTCATTCATTCCTATAACCAGGCATCCAAACTAAACAGGTTGCTGTAAAAATGTATGCTGGAATAAGTTTTCTCAGAATGTCTGTCAAGCAATACTATTAGAAATATATTTCTTACATACGCATCCTAATTTGTATATGTTTAAAAACGTAAATGGCCTATGCTCCTCAGGTCTTTGCTGAAAATAGGACTTCTGCCCATTCAGGCTATGTTGGCAACTAAAACAACACAGTGCTCTTGATCAACTGGGAAATTAAGCTATGCTCTACAGTGGTAAATAATGACAGCAATTTAGAGTTGTAGGCCGGGATTCAGTAATCCTCCGTGTAAGACTAAATAAGTCTTACACGGAAACTGCAGCCTAAGAGTATGACGTCAGCGCATCATGCATATTCATGAGGGCGCGCTGACTCAACTCTAAGGCTAACACTGAGCGTGCATGAGTGCAGGGGACGTGTCAGACTGCTGAGCAGTCCAAATATCCACGCCTCTGCAACTGCCTAAACTGCAAATGTCACCAGACATGAGCGAGTCCGCTCAAATGTGTATATCCCCAACACTACACTCCCCCACATTCTAAACCCCTGTACAAATATAATAAAATGTAAAACTTTTTTTTTTGTTTTATTATTCCTGATATAGCTGCCCGTATTTGCGCGTGTGTGCGCAGGTTTGCCCATTGCTTAGCTACAGTTAGCAGTTTAGACATCGAAGAGGATAATAAACTACTTGTATGCAAATTAAGCCAAATAGCAATAGCGTAGTGGTAGAGCCTTTGCACAAACAGGAGGCATTCCCGGTTCGAGTCCCACCACTCCCCTTCCCATTTTCTGTAGGAAATCTGTGCATAAAAATAATTCCTGACATTTACCTTTTAAATTTTAGTAAAATGCATTGAAATGGCCTATGTAGTAGTGAACAATATTTTATATATATATATATATATATATATATATATATATATATATACAAGAAGGTGAAATGGTCATGCATACTGATAAATGCATAAGTAACGTATCTTAAGCAATGTGAAGCACTGCTAAGCAAAGTTTACTAGTATTAAACACAGTTAAGTATAATTGCTCACAGCTTAGCACTGCTTTAACTAGCGCAATGGCTTTGCATGGAGCTGCGCATCGCGCCAACTAGTGCAAACAAAACATGTTTGCGCAGAGCTGCGCACCGCGCAAAGCTGAGCAAAGTCGGCTAAACACAGCCACACCTCCTAGCCAGTCTGGCCAGTAGCAAAATAAAAAGCAATGACAGGTCTTGAACCCGGGTACTGTGCACCATAATCACAGTACTAAGCCATGATAGCTTTTCATATGGATGCACTTCCAACACACTCATATATATCAATGGAAGTTTACCCATTGCTAAGTAGGTTTGCTTTTAGCTGAGATTTTTCAAAACCGGCCAATCACAAATAAGTGCGGGAAATGAGGCATATTTAAGCTCCATAGGCGGGAATAATTGCCATAACTGGTTGTAGCTCCCATCTGCAGTCAGCATGGCCAGTATTGGAGAGGGTTCTCGTTTTCGAGCTCAACGGTGGAACATTGAGGAGTCGAAAGTAATGGCTTGGCTCCTCATCCATCATGATGCAAGACTCCTGTAGGGCCAGTTTCAAGGCACTGAGTACAAAGCGGAATCCTGGAACCGTCTAGCACATGATCTCACCAGTGCCACAGGCGTCCCTCGGACTGGTGAGCAGGTCAGACACCACTACTCAGACCTGAAGAGATGCAAGGAGGACAGACTGAACCAGTGGATACAGGAGGCCCGTGAAATGGAAAATGCCCCACTACTGAGTATGTAGCCATGGAATGAAGTATGTAAGAATTGCTATTGTAGTCTATATTATGGATAGGTATGTCTCAATATTACTTCATTTACTTAACAGCTGCAGGTTGTCCGTCCTGCGAATCGGGAAGCCTATGCAGATAGGCTGTGCTACCAGGTAGGTTAGTAATTATTCTGCATGTTCTGTTATAAAAAAGAAGTGAGACAGCCTGAAAAAGAGTGTTGTAACCCATTAATAAAGGTATAATAAGTCTTGAATAACTTCTCTGCATGTACTGTTATATAAAATAAGTGAGACAGCGTGAAACGGTGTTGTAATCCATTAATAAAGGTATAATACATCTTGAATAAAAGTCTTCTGCGTGCACTGATATATCAAATAAATGAGAGAGCCACTAGAAAAGTGTGTAATGTAATTAATAAAGGTATAATTCCTGGAGTGTGTCCGTGTCACTTTCTTCGATATGTTGTTGTACCCTTGCATTATAGAAATAGTACTGTTGTATTAAGCGCAGTCAACCCACACATGGGTAGGCCCATATAAAGTGGATGAAGGGAGTGCCAGTAGCTGTTAAGCATATATACAGTCCTCAACTGTTGGTTCATGGCCGGCGTGTACAGGTTAATCTGGCACATGATTAGCTTGTTATTGTGTTCCCTAGAAATGTCAGTGTGCTGCTAGAAATGTAGTGGGCTGTTAAAATATACCTGATAATGTCACCTGAACACATCCAGATATGTAGATATATAAATATAAATGAAATATATAACTACGAAGCAGTAACATCTGTATCCTGGACAGTTTGTATGTCAGATACAGGTCAGGTATATAAAGAAATAGCAAAACCCATTTCACAATTTAACGGACATTGCCTAGTGTAATAATACATGCAGGGGATATATAACTGCAGTTAATAGGAATGTAGTGTAAACTACAAGTATATATAAGTTGTTAATGGAGGTATCTTTTTACACCCTACTGTATGCGCATAAACAATGCAATTCCACACCTCAATGGGTATGCCTAATCTCATAACATTTGTTGGGACATATGTCCTATTGGTTTATAAATATCTGCATTTACTTTGATGCATGTGCAATGTTCACATACCACAATCTTGGTGGCTTGTTGCCACCAATCAATCCTGCATGCTGTTGGAATGTCCACTGTTGTTTTATATATGCATGTGTTATGCTTGCTGTTCAACTGTTGGAACTCTGGTGTGTTGGGTTAATGGGAATACTACTGCATGCTGTTACAACTAATTTGGAATGCTGTTGGCTATTACTAATCCATATTGTCATTAAATCCTCCTAAACATAGAACGTATGGGAAGGCCAGTCCCAGCGGACCCACCTGTCCCACCTCAGATGGCGATGGCACCTGGCACCAGCAGGTCTGGTGCCTAGCCCGGGACCTCTTCCTCCGTTGGCCCTGTGCCACCTTTGGGTGGAAGTGCTGGAGGGGATGGGGCTCGTCCACCCCGTGCAAGCGTGGCCAGAGGAGGGCCACCTATAACCCTCTGAACGGTCCAGGCTGTGGTGCGTAGGGAGATTGAGCATTCAGTCGCTGATCCTCTATGCCAGCTCGAGGCAAGAGTGGAGCAACTCGCGTGTGAGCCTGCCCCTCCTACGCAGCCCCCAGCACAGCCACCCTCTGGGCTGTGACGGTGCAGTGGTGACTGCCCATGGGTGGGGATCTCAGTTCCACTGTTGCCATCTGTGGGTTCATGGGCTTGCGAATTCCAAACATCCTTCCCCGTCAATGGTGTTCACCCACCCCCATGTGTCATATTCCACCTCTGTATGCGTCTTGTTTGTCTTGTCTGTTTACCTCTCCAACCTACCTCCCCAAATATACCTACTTCCCCTATCCCACATTCCACTCTTACCAGAAAAAAAAAAAAGGGCAATCTGCTCCCACAAAAACATTATGCCCCATACATAGCTGCCCATTTTGCACACATGTCCACTGGACACAAACTGAAATTTAATTGGCAGTACAACATACTTCGTTGTCCTCACCCCTCTCTCAGGGGTGGAAGGTTTCAAATTTCCCTCCAAATTACTAGTATATGCACAGCTGTTGCTGTTAAAGAAATGGGCAGCTATGGGCCTTCCCTACACCCGTACTGCACATCCCTAGCTGTTTTCCCTACTGTCTTTCCCTCTTTGTGCCCCTTTTTCACCACTGTCCTATCTCCCCAATTTCTTTTCTTACAAAGAAATGAGCGCGGGGGTTAGCGGGAGTAAGTACTTTGAAGCAGTAGTTAGCGGGTTTGTGTGAGTGTGCGCTTAGCTAAGTATTGCTAAGCGTCGCACAAACCCGCTTACAACTGCTTAAAAGTGCCTTAGTCACCCTGCATGTGAGAGCCCTTGTTCTGCTCAGCAGCAAAATAAAACACCACTGTCAGTCTCGAACCCCCGACCTTGTACACACTAGACTGCATGAAGTACCACTAAACCACAGCAGATATATTGCAGGTTGTTGCTGAAATATATATATCATGCATCAGAATGACTGAATGTAAAGGAAAGATAGGAATGCCATAACACAAAACCTGTTCTGTGGAACTTTACCAGCAGTTGTTGTGGAATTGCATTACATGACTGTGATAACAGAACCAGGCATTTTAGCAGTAAATAATGTTACAGCAGCACTTTACAACCCCCACACAGTGTCATAGCAGGACAATCCCCACCCAAATGTATAAAATACCTGTGTGTTCAAGGTCCAGCAAGGATGTAGGTAGGCATACTCAGTACTGGAACTGTCCAGTTTTCATGAGCATCCTGTGCTAATGTCAACAAAAAAAAAACACAAACTGTGCAGAAGTGAGTACATTAATATCCACAATATAGCAGTTCACAAACAGTTCATGTGCCAAATGAAAACATCTCAATAACTACGTATGTATGGCAGCTAATTGTATAAGTAGAAAAGAAACTACATACGCACATGTATCTTGTGTTAGCATTTGTAGGGGTGAGTACAATTCTACACTGACAACTGTGTACTGCAAGCGGCAACATTCAGGTCCGAGTACAACATTCAAATCACTGGCTACACCCCTAGCATCAGATACAAGAAGTATACCAACCTTCTGACTTACACAACGGTGTCCACAGCAAACAAGCATGGTCCCCACTTTGGGAAGCTGAAAGGGCTACACCTACCTGACTTAGCAATTTATAGCACTGGGTTGCTATGACAGTGAGTACTGCGAGTACCACACAGCAGGCTGCACGCAATTGCCAAATAGTGGCCAACAATTGGTGCAGAGGCCATCACATGCACATGTGCAGATACCTATTAAAGCAGGCTGTACTTGCTGTCCACACATGCAATCATTTCATTGCAGGTACGGAGAGAGAGACACACAGACAACAGCAACAGAAAAAAAAACAAAAGATATAAAAGAAAATATATTGAAAAAATAATATATTGAAAAAAAAAGATAAAAAATATATTGAAAAATAAAAAATATATTGAAAAAAACGATATATAAAAAAAAAATTACAAAACACACGGAATTGACTAATACAAACACATACAAAGGAAAGGTATCATCAGTGAGAATAAAGGTGAGATAAACAACTCACATGGAACGTTATGGTAAGTACATAACTTCTATTTTTCTTGGCAAGTCATTGAGGATTAAAATCCTTAAAGAATGACAGACATTTGAGTTTCACATCTCATAGACTTGAAAATGCATGCTAATGCAAATCCTATTATTCTAGCATCTTTCCAAGTTTGTAAAAGTAATTTTTTAAAATATGTCCCTGTTGTGGGGCCTTTGATCACTATTATTTTCGGCTTTATCCAGATTTCTTACATTGAGGTTTAGAGATATACTTTATGTTATTGACTCATCATCTTATGTTACAGCTTGAAAGTTCATGAAAAGACGGTATTCTAATGAATTTCACCAAGTTATACATTCTGTGTTCACAGGTTTTGAAATCCCTAATGTTAACATTTTTTTTGTTTTACTTTAGTTCAAATTTCCTGCATTTTCAAAACCTAGAAACTCAAATGAGCATAAGAAAGGGAGAAAAGAATTTCCATTTCTTCTCAAAAAGGACTGTACTGGTTTTTAAATTTAAAATACACAAGGGTGTCATACCTCAGCTTTATTAAGCAGTTCTTATTAGTTTAAAATTAGAAGTTATGTACCTACCATAACGTTCCATGTTAGTTGTCTTCATCTCGCCTTCTTCTTGCTGGATGGGGTTCGGAGCCGATCCTCGGCTCCGACTCGGCACTAGCTTTAGCTCGAGAACTCCTTTTACCAGCTCGAGGCAACCCTATATCCCATGATGCAAGGCGGAACTACCTCAGATCTTGTTTGGCAGCTAACTAACCCTGCTAAAGACTTATCCTAATAAAATTAGGAACCATGGTTCCTAAAAGAAGTCCTCATAACAATGCTCCAGAGGAAGCAATCTAATAGGAACTCTGCAAGATCTGTCCAGGCCAGGGGGAAGGAGGTGGGACGAAGAAGAAGGCGAGATGAAGACAACTAACATGGAACGTTATGGTAGGTACATAACTTCTAAATGTTAAGTTGTCAATCTCGCCTTCATTCTTGCTGGATGGGACCGTCCCTAGCACCTGTATCCCGGTGGCTCAATGGAACAGACTCTTGAGAACAGTGGAACCAAAACTGGCCCTATCTCTGGAGGCCAAATCCAACTTGTAATGAGACACAAAAGTATGAGGCGTAGCCCAAGTAGCTGCTGCACAAATAGTGTCAATGGGAAGTCTATCCTGAAAGGCTACAGAAGTGGATAGACTCCTGGTCGAATGAGCTTTTGGCTTAGAAGATAGTTGTTTGCCCCTTAGAGAGTACACATAGGAAATGGTGGAAGTCAACCATCTAGATAAGGTCACTTTAGATACTGGAAGACCCAACCTGCTTCCTGCATAGGAGACAAACAATTGGTCTGATTTTCTAAGTTGTTTAGTCCTATGTAAGTAGTACCTGAGCTGACGATGAACATCCAAAAAATGCAGCTTCTGTTCAGCTCTGTCAGAATAGTTAGGAAAGAAAACTGGTAGATCAATAGATTGGTTAATATTGGCTTGAGATACAACCTTGGGAAGAAAGGAAGGGTTAGTCCTGAGCGAAACCCTATCCTTATGAAACACCAGATAAGGTGAACGAATACAGAGGGCCTGAATCTCAGAAACTCTTCTTGCAGAAGTAACAGCCAGCAAAAATATCGTTTTCCATGTCAACAACTTTAAAGAACACGTAGCAGACGGTTCGAAAGGAGGTAGAATTAGGGAAGCCAACATTAAGTTCAGATCCCATTGCGGAGGAGGATGTTTCACAGGCGGTTTTAGGAGAAAACTCCTCTTAAAAAGGCTTTGCATAACCTATGAGACATGATGTTATTGTCCTGCAAGCCAACATGAAATTTGGAAATAGCAGCCATTTGTACTTTGACTGTAGATGATGACGATCCTGAATGAAAAACCTCCGCCAGGAAATCCAAAACAGAATGTATAGGAGCAGTGAAGGGATCAATATTTCTGGCGTTTGCCCAAATAGAAAACGCCGCCACTTGCTAGCATAAACCGCTCTAGTGGACGACTTTAAAGAAGACACTAAAATGTCTCTGACTGAGTCAGAAATCATTGGTAGCCTGGCTAGGAAGGAAGTGGAGCAACCAAGCAGTGAGGTTGAGAGAATGAATGGCTCGGTGCTGCTGACCCGACTGGTGGATCAAAAGATCCGAACTGGGTCCAGATGCCAGGGCTGCACCAGAAGGTGACGATGTAGAGACGGAAACCAAATTTGTCGAGGCCAATATGGAGCAATGAGGATCAATTTGGCTCTCAAAACGGTGGCTTTCTGAATGACTTGTGGAATCAATGGAAAGGGAGGAAAAGCATAAAGAAGTCCCCGAGGCCAATCCTGGGTTAGAGAGTCTCTCAAGGGTTGGCCCCGAAGAGGAAATAGTGTGAAGTAATCTGGGCACTTGCTGTTTTGAGGGGTAGCGAAAAGATCGCAACAAGGGTGCCCCACTTTAGAAAAATCTGATCCACTACAGACTGATTGAGAGACCACCGTGAGGCATCAGAATAGATCTGCTTAGCCTGTCCGCCAATAGGTTGGACCTGCCGGGATGTGCTGCTATCAGAAACCGCTGAGAAGAGATCGCCCATTGCCAAAGTCTGAGAGCTTCTCGACATAAGGGATAGGACCTGGTTCCGCCCTGTTTGTTGATGTACCAGACCACGGACATGTTGTCCGTCTGTACTGCAATAGTCCCTGTGGGAAGAAAGTCGTCGAGGGCTTGCAACGTTAAAAGCACTGCTCTCATCTCCAGGACATTTATGTGCAGGTGGTATTCTATGGGTTGCCGCCCCGTGGACCATCCTGCCCTGATAATGCCCCCCCCACCCGATCAGAGAGGCATCCGTGGTGACTGTGGCAACTGGAGGAGGGGGAACAAATGGTCGGCCCTGCTGAAGAAGCGGGGAAGATACCCACCATCGTAGATGAGCCCTGCAAGACTGTGTCACTAAGATCTCGTGTCTCATGGGCAGATCGTGGTACGACCACTGCGTGAACAACATCCACTGCAGGAGACGCATGTGGAAGCGAGCTAGTGGAAGAAGAACAATGGCTGCAGCCATTAGGCCTAGAACCTTCAAGACAAACCTGGCTTTGACCTTGTTGCTTTGTAACAGAAGCTGAACAAATTTCTGGATGTCCAGAATCCTTTGATTTGTTAGTCTGGCTAACATTTTGACGGTATTTAATTCTGCGCCTATAAAGGTGATAGATTGGCAAGGCAGCAGAGAGGATTTTTCGAAATTCACCAAATTCCTAGACTCTTGCAAAGCTGTAAGGTGTAATCTCTGGACCAAGAAGCTGATCCCTGAGGTGGCGGAGAGGAGCCAGTCGTCCAAATAAGGAAACACTTGGAATCCTCGACGCCTCAGGTGAGCTGTGACCACCGCCATGCATTTGGTGAATACTCTGGGGCTGAAGTGAGGCCAAAGGGCAGTGCTCTGAATTGGTAATGACTGGCTCCCAGCGAAGCGGAGAAACCTTCTGGAGCCGCCTGTGAATCTTTATGTGATAGTACGCATCCTGAAGGTCTATCGAGCACATCCAGTTGTCCTTGCCCAGAAAGGGCAGAATGGATTGCAGCGTGACCATCCGAATCTTGCCTTTTGACAGACTTGTTTAGTCTGCTTAGGTCTAGTATTGGTCTCCAATCTCCCGCCTTTGGGGACCAAAAGAATCTTGAGTAGAAGCCGGATCCTACTTGGTCTGCCGGCACTGTTTGATGGCTCTTTTCCCAGGAGTTTTAAACTTCCTGTTTTGCCAAATCCCTTTGACCGGGTGAGATGTCTGGAAGGGATTGTAGAGGTACGGAAACCTTCAAGGGATTTTGTAACCCTCGGATATAATCGACTGTACCCACTTCTCTTGTGATAGGGATTGCCAGGCTACTGGGTACAGCGAATCCTTCCCGACTGCCTCCAAGGGTGGACAGTCGGGCAACACCTCAGGGATGCCGAAGGGCTTCTCAGGAAGAGGCTCCCTGTTGCCCTGGTTCTGAGGACCCCCCTGCCTCTAGGGCGGCCTATTATTGTTACCCCTCTGCCTCTAGGGGTAAACTGACCACGTGTCCGTGTAGCTCCTTGGGCTTTACGAACCACATCTTCCCCCTTCTGACCCTTGGGATATGGTCTAGAAGGAGTGGAAAACTGACTCCAACGGCAGAAAGAGTTTTACCGCCTTGTTCACATCTGGTCAAAGTATCCTTCACCTGAGGTCCCAACAAAGCCGAACCGTCAAAGGGTGTTGGTGAAGGACGCCTTAAAGGGGTCCGCAAAATTACACAGCCGCATCCAGGCTTGGCGCCTAAGAGCAACACCTGTGCCTGCGTCTGCTCGCTCCATCGGCTGCATAAGATATGAGCCGCATGGAGGAGTTAGATATCGAATTCAGGATAGCTAGCTGAGAGGCAATCTTTTCCTGAGCCCCAGCAGCTGAAGGATCCTGGACTACTTCCCCAGTTCCTTGAGAATATCTCTGAAGCCTGGTGAAGTGACAAAGGTAATTCAGCTTAACGCATTGCAAAGGTCGCTGAAGAAAACATCCGCTTTCCATACCTGTCCATGGTCCTAGAATCCTTATTAGGAGGATGGACAGGTACTGAAGGATCCGCCAGTTCCTTCTTAGTGGCCGCCACCACCATAGCATCCACAGAGACACCTTTGGACAGGAACTGTTTGCCCGAAGGGGCCGTGATGAATTTGGATGGTCTCCTGGGGACAGGTTCCACAGAATCTGAGCTTCACGCCTTCGAGCCACTACCTGCATGAGTGGGTCGAAGGCGGAGACACCCAGGAGGTGGAGGGTCGGGATCCAAAGCCTCCAGGTATACCGACTCATCCTCGGAGGGGTCAATGGATGGCCAATTCCCTCTGTTTGAGGAGCTCAAGGATGTCTGAAAATGAGACATCCTCAGAGGGGACCGTGAACCCTCCGACTCATCTAAGTCGGTATCAGATGTAGTAGACTCAGGGAGTCTGTGTGTTTCCTCTTACGCCCTCTTCCGAGGGGTTCACCTGCAGGGTCAGGAGAAACCTCGAAGAGGAGGAAATTCCCAGTGGGGAAACCTGGGGCGATGGATCCCTGGGCCTGAGAGCAAGAGGCTGGCAAGAGGCTTCTGCAGGCACTGATGAGGGAGGAGCTAGAGGGATAGACCGCTGACCAGGCTCAGAGGCCAGGACACTCCTCATCACCTCAAAGGCTCCTCTCCCGGAGACCTGAACACACCCGCCCAAGAAACAGGAATGGTCGGCTCCAAGGAGAGAGAAGGCTCGAGGCAGATGTCGGCGCCGAGCTTACAAGCCAAGCTCCGAGAGGGAGAGCGGGTCGGACAAGGGTCCGATGCCACTAGCCCCTCGAGCCGACAGTGGAAACCCGACGACGGATCCCTCCAAGGAAAGTCTCAAGGAGGAGATCGAGCCGAGGATGACGGAGCCGAAGGATGTATCGGCTCGCATCAAACAGTCGCTGTCCCAAGAAGCTCGCCCAACTCTGGTGTGGAGTCGGAGGAGGAATCTCAAGAATTGGGGCTGTAGCAAGTCTGTTGAGACGGGCTATGGAGCATTTGGGCCAGTGCCTGAGACTTCAACAGCCTGCTTACCACCCTCTCCAAATCGTGGTCAGACAGCCTGGAAGATCTCAAGATCGGCTCCGATGGCTCCGCCCGACAAAGAGGAGACCCCGAGCCGAGTGGATACTTAGTATCAAGGGGACCGATCTCTTGCGGGCGAAGCCATCGGAGCCGAAGTCCCTTGAACCCCAGATGGAGCCGAGGATCTCGCCCGATGTTGATAAAGTGTCGGCTCCAGCCGGAGCCGACAAGGCAACAGTAGTCAGGGTATCGGAGCCGCCGCACCAACCCACTACTCTGGCAGAAGAAGCATCGGTTCCAGCCGAGCGATATCGGCCCGACGGAGCCGGAGCCACCAAGGAGGCTTAGACACTGTAGCCTGAGCCTTCGTGGCTTAAGAGGTTTTCCTGCCCCTTGCTTAGGAGGAGAACCTTCAGGTTTCAACAAACCTCGGAGGATCAGTTTGTTCCTCCTTTCCTGCAGGACTCGCTGGCTAAAGGCATGACACAACGCACAGGAGTCCTGCAGGTGCAAAGGCCCCAGGTACACACAAGAAGTGTGACCGCCTGTCAGGGACATTTTCTGACAGCACTGGTCACACTTCTTGAAGCCTGAGACCTTGCCTTCCTTAGACATCCTAACAGGATATACACACACAGTCCCCACAAACACACAACTTAATCCCTACACAGACACACAGGAAGGGAATAACTTGGGGAACTAGGCCTGACTAAAACTTTCACTGAAAAAACTATAATAAAAGTTTAAAAAAGGAAGGGAATAGGGTGGGCTGTACTAAAAACAGGCTAATCTGACACTGAAGGGAAATTAAACCCCTAACTAACTTTTTTCTTATTTAACAAGAAAAACTTACCTCAGCTGGCAAAGGAGACCTCTTTCGCTAAGCGGCAAACGAGATCTGGGGTAGTTCCGCCTTGCATCATGGGATATAGGGTTGCCTCGAGCTGGTAAAAGGAGTTCTCGAGCTAAAGCTAGTGCCGAGTCGGAGCCGAGGATCGGCTCCGAACCCCATCCAGCAAGAATGAAGGCGAGATTGACAACTTAACATCAACAGTACTATAGAAACATGCAACATGATACAGAGTGAATTAAGAAATAATTAGGCAATAGCAATGGTTAACCTATCCGAACAGTTTTCTGAGAAGAAAGAAACAGACATGCATATTCAGGCACTGGTTTATTTTTCTGTGACTGTGTTTTTCTGTGCCTGGAATGTTGTTATTCTCCTTACTGGCGCAGTTCTACAGAAGTAGTTTTATTTTATAGCTGTTCACTTTTAGCACTGAGCATGAACCATGGGACAAGGGGATCACTACAGTGGCTCTAGTCGACAGAGGCACTAGGAACTAAGGTCAGGTGGCACGATGTCAGGATAATCCTATGGGCTAGGCTTGTAAAGGCTCCAGGGCCATTAGCCTAGTACACACCTATGAACCTATGTATGTAACAGATACGTATTTACTGGCATGTAGTAGATGTTTTTGAAGAGTACTCTACATAGTTTGAATCATCCATATGTGGCAGCAGTACGTATCTATGCACAGATGCCCTGCATAACTACTGCCATGGAGAAATCAGTGTGTAGCTGTGTGCAGTGGGATATGACTGTGACATATTTAGTTCAGCATTAAATGTCAAACATCTGATCCATGTTATCTGTGTTCTGTACAGTAGTGTGTACAATGTCTGTTTGGGGGAGTAGCCCATTCAGTTATATAAACATGGATGTGACAGAGTAACAAATGCATGATAGTCATATTAACGTGTAGCTTAGCATTGTCAACAGCTGTACCAGGCTAGTATGTTAATCTAGCATTTGCAGCTATATATACACCCTCTAATATTACCGTGTGCTCACATGTGACACCTGTTCATGTTGCAGCAAGGCCCAACAGGTCAGCCGTGAGGTACACGGACTTACAACAGTGTGGTCCTTGTGTGTGTATGGCACACACATATGGAGAGATCTGTCTGTGTCAGATATATCAGCATCTGTACATGTGCATACAGCAAGGGACATACTGCAACTGTTTGTGAAAGGTGGACATATATATGTTGTTGAAGGTTATGTGCATATTTCTATGTAGGTTGTAGTGTGTGGCAAACAAGACAGCATACAGTGCTGGTATATGACATGTGGTGGTTAAACGCTGTGGGTATGATTCGTCAGGTTTGCAGTGTTGCAGCCATTGAGGCCTGCTAAAGCTACATGGGCTGAGAACAACTTCAATGCATTCTGCACAACACTGTGCAATATTATGACATAACTCTATACCTCACAACCTTTGCATAATTGATATCCCCACCATGAAAGGTGGACTGTATATGTGCCTATATGTATATCTATATGTACACCAATGGATGTTTATATGCATGTGTCTGTATATATATATATATATATATATATATATATATATATATATATATATATATATATATATATATATAGAGAGAGAGAGAGAGAGACAGGGTCATACTTACTGCAACAGATGCCTGGTGACAAAGCCATGGACTCAAGCTCAATGTTGACACTGCATTGGCATCCCTTCTTGCAAAAACTCTGTACCCATTAACTACCACATAGATGGTAGTCTACTTAACACCGAAGGTGTGATAAGAGACCATGGGACACAGGTGGAGAGTAGTCTCCCCTTTAATAATCACAGTGCCACACTAGTCATGTAATCTGTCTACGTGGCAAACATCATCACAAGAAGTGTGTCATCCAGGGAAATATAGGTCAGTGTTTCCCTCTACTCAGCACACATAAAACCCATTATAGAGTACAATGCCCCATGTGTTATGTACCTCACAAGACATCTACAGCAACTGGAAAGGACACAGACATACCTCACAAAGAGCAATACCGGCCTCATACAGATGCCCTATGCAGACCGTCTCACAAAACCACAGCTAGACTGTGTCGCAAACCGCCTACCCAGAGGTGACCTCTGCCTAACTTACAAAGCTATGTCAAACCCAGAGCTGATGGACATGCTCCACGTAAACAGATCACAACCCCTATGAGCTACATGCTCTAGGGACCTAAACCTTGTCACCTGAATAAACAGCACATGCTGGAGAGATAGATTCCTATCTCAAAGACATCCCATACTCTGGAACAAACCACCTATCAATAGCAAACAAACCTCCTAATTAGCAGTCGTCATAAATAATCCTGATGATTGTATGTGAGATAGGAAATACACCCCGGGAATCACCTTTGTGGCTCTGCTTGACAGGGCCACATGAAATGAAATTACCTGTGTGTCAAAGGCCAGGGTAGCGTATGGCTAGACATCTATAGGCCCTATGGCCAATAGCCTATTACCTACCTATGAACCGATACACACCCACATGTACTTGTTGCAATAATTGCTATGTGAGGTTGACTGAGTGTGATGGTGAATGTGTTGGTGAATGTGTCAGAGTTCTGTATATGTGTGATAGCTAAGTGGGAAACTGTTTCTGTCATGGTATTATGTGTCCTAGCTGTGATCCCAGCAAAAGATGTGTGTGCTATTGCTAGGCAGAAAAATCAGTATGCCATACGGTCTGACGTAGTCCCTTGGTGTCGACTGGGGTGTCCCATTGTAGGCTACAGCAGTACATGTGTGCTTATTGAGTGTTACTGCTGGTGAATCCAACTCCTGTATGAACTGTAGTGCTACCTGAAGCTGTATGCCTAAACAGCACAGTATGGTGTATGTCCACATTTCCTGGAACCACTGTTTTGTGTGTTCCCCGTAGTCTTCACAGATTACATACCTCAGGCATAAGGTTTTGTAAATACTGACACACAGTACTGTATGGTACACAGGTAAAGGTCATCTGGATTGCCATACCTTTGTGTCTGGTATGTATGTCTGATGTGTGTGTGGGTATGCCTGTACCATGGCCTCGGTCATATGTGTGTTACAGGATATAAGTGCGTATCTAGCAACATGTATAGTCTAGTACAGCAGTATGCCACCTATATTAACGAATGTGCACATATATTAGGCAGGGGTTTGCCATCAACGACTAGTGTGGTATAGTGGTAATACTGTAACTGGACTTTACAATAATTGCAATGGCTTACATGTTTCTTTATGCATTAGCTTGATATATACCTCCTGTGGCTAGTTGGTACATTGTGTCGCATACAGTGTGCCATGTACTGTTGTATAGTCTTACATACTGGTTTATCTTTGTTGCTGTGCAAAACATGGTTTGATATATAGTGTGTACCAGGCACTGTCAGGCAGTTGTGGGTTGAGCACTGATATGTGGTATTGAAAGTGTGTATCCTCTGACAGCCAATAGGTTGCTATATATGGCAGTTAATTGATATCTGTACTTTAGAATGTTAAGTGTGCCACATGACTTGCTCACACATATTGTTTCATTGTCTTCCAGGGTCATGGCCCACCATCGTAAACCCTCATATAGCCCAGCAGAGGAGGAACAGATTACAACCAGCTTGGTTCAGCACTACACCCTGCTGTTCTCAAGAACCAGCCAGCACCAGCATGAGCAGACTGCACTGTGGCAAGATCTTGTCCATAGGGTAAATGACATAGGCATGCATAACTGGACATATGAGCAGGTACACCATCACTGCAGTGATTTAATTAGACATGTCCAGCAGGGTGTGTCTGATATCCATAGACAACAGCTTGCCACAGGTGGTGGGGTAGCCATCTATCCCCCCCTCACCAGAGTGGAGGAGCTGCTCATGAGCAAGGTGGCTCCTGGCCAACAACAACAACTAACATGTATCATCATGGAGGCCGGAGCCAACCAGCAAGTTGACACGGAACGTGCAGGTAACATGGCATAGCTGTAGACTACTGTTACCTCTATTGGTAGATCATGCTTATGTGAGATGTGTACTGTGTAGTTAGAAGATGTGGTGCCTAGTGTTGTGCAATACTAATAATTAGGAATATAATCTGCAGGCCTGTGACTGTCAACCGTTGTACTACTGTAAGATTGCAAACACACAGTAGCAATGCCACAGTTGTTGCCACTGACAAACTGTCTCATATCCTTGTAGGTCCCTCTGGTGTGACAGCAAGGCAGCAGACCCATGCTGGTGAGTGTGTTCTACATTTAATATTGCTAATTAAATGTGCATGTCATAGGTGAGGTGCAGGCCATGTACACGTCACACAACTGCGAATAATGCATGCTGTGCATGTTTGCTGTGAGACTATGCACATCTCAGTAACGTGAGTAGCTGCCTCAAACACATGCAATACACAGAGCATCCCACACAATTGTGGCAACACTGTAGTGGACATTGGATAAGCAGAGTTGATACACATGCACACAACATACACAACTGTGTCATACTCGGTACACGTTAACATGCTACACATGGCGTATTCAGGCACCCACTGTAAGATCACACTCCAGTATCCCAAATGTCATCCACACAGCACACATAATATACCTGTGGGGTAGAGGCCTCTCATGTGGCTGTGCAACACTCCAACACAACATATTCATGCTAGGCAATGCCCCCTATTGGGCACCTTACAAACCCATGTAACAACTGGCTGTGAAATGGTGAATGTAGCCATGGTACTGCAGT
Source organism: Protopterus annectens (assembly GCF_019279795.1). Taxonomy (NCBI): domain Eukaryota; kingdom Metazoa; phylum Chordata; order Ceratodontiformes; family Protopteridae; genus Protopterus; species Protopterus annectens. Next base: position 14,929,364 of record NC_056735.1, read on the forward strand.
TCAGGTACAGCATGCTATGTGCTGGTCTGGCAAACATTAGTAGTCTTGAGTGACCACATGATGTTGCATGATGATGGCTCATGGTACTACACCCCATCCAGTTACAGTGACCACAGTACTATACATAGCATTAATTGGTATGCACCTCAATGTTGTGTGTGTGCAAACATATGCACCTATACACAACATGCATAGCAATCACCATTTGTACAAAGTGACACACACATGTCTTGTAATGCTATTGAGTGTATAGGTCACATGACACACATTGTGTATGTGTGATGTTTAATGTTGCAGTTGTGTTGTAGCATGCCATGTCATGGCTGGCACTGGCATGTCCACAATATGTCCTACACTCATCATAACCACTGTACAATGGCTATGTTGAGCAATGGTATTCCATCAGGTATACATGCACCACTCATCCTGTGTGTATACATAGCATGCATGTGCTAAACCTGCGTCTACAATTATCTGCTAAAGACACAGACGCTCTAATCAGAAATTGATATCTATGTGACACACAGATACACATCCAGCCATGGTATGTATATCTGTGAGTGATGGTGCACAGGACATTGCAGAGCTTTTAATACTTGTGCAGCAATGTTGTGTCCATGTACATATTACGTTCCAGGGTGAGGCCAATCACTGTACAACACACATGCATCAAAGCCATGTATACTGTTATTAGCAAGGGTTGTCTACACTCGCACTGCATGCTGTTGAGCAACACACGTCCTGCATGCTGACACATGTGATATAACTGTTTGGCTTGTGATACTGTACCCCACCATCACCCATTATTGAGTATGTTCTGGATTGCTGGTGGTGTGTGTGTGTGCGTGTGTGTCTGTTTTAGTGAGGACTGTATTTGTGTGCATGTGTTCATGTGTGCATGTGTGCCGACATCATGTACAGGTCGTAAAGTGCATTTCCTGTCTTCCTCTCACAGGTGCTGAGTTTGGGCTGGTTCACTGCAGCAGGGAAACTGATGTCACTGAGCAAAATAGTGATAATGATGATAGGTGTGTTGAGGCACAGGCATGTTTGCCAGGGTCTGTCGTTGGGCCACCAATCGACAGTACACAAATGTCCACCCCATCCATGCACACAGTCATACTGCCAATACATCTAGCACCAATGCCCTTAGCTGAGGGACAGCATACAGTCGGCATTGGCCAGGACAGTGTGGTATCTATGGCACATGCATCCCAACACAGCAGCTATACCCAGATGTCTGGAAGGGTACCACATAGGCAGATGTCCAGGGGTTCTCGGAGCACTGCTGCTCATCATACCACCGGCAGACGTGCCACAGGTCTTACAACCTCACGCATGCTCCAGGCTGTCATGGAGGCACAGGCACATATGGAACGGTACACCAGACAGGGACTAAGGGCACAGAGGGTACATAACACTGCCGTAATTGACAGTATCCGTGACCTAGCAGGTGCCATCCGTAATTACACTGAGGTCACTGATAGACGTTGGGGTGAGACATTAGATGTCCTCCGCAATGTCATGTCCATGTGTCAGGACAGTGCGGGACGGCTGAGACATCAAAGTGGACGTATGCCAGCAACATCAGCAGCTGGCAGTCGCCGCGGACGTCTCTCAAGTCACAGCCGCTCCTGTAGTGCCAGTACCAGCCCCAGCAATGTTGGGGGTGGGCTGTCCATAGAATGTCCTAGAAGACCACGTGCACATGGCTCTGGACAGTCCCAGCAGGGACCTGGGTCCAGTGTACATCCATCTACCTCTGGGGATAGCACCCAGTCTGGCTTAGTACCTGATAGTGTCAGTAGCACACCTGCCAGGCACATGTACCGTATCAGTGGCCAGAGATGGTGATCTGTAAAGCCTGGCAGGTACAGTCTGTGGCTGTCCCACAAATACCCGTATATGGCAGCCACATGGTGGAACTGTGTGCATGCAGACACACAAAACCAGACACCTAGGGCTAACACATACCCGCACACATTACATCAACATTGGCCCATAGCAGTACTCTTGGCCCTCCCTCACACACACACACAAACACACACGTCGATTGTATGGCTCACTGTAGGCCTCTGGCAAACCAACAACACACCCTGTGCATATGATGAAACCTGTGCCACCTCCTGTCATCTGTAACATTGATGCAGGAACAGGCTACCATGGTCCTGATGCACAGGGTGACTTCATAGCAGTATAGCAATGTTAGCATGTTGTCAGCAGTAGAGTGTAATGATATGCTTGAAGGTGTAGCTGAGCAGGCATGATGCATTAAAGCTATGATTGTCAATGTAGTATTATTTATACCAGGGTTAGTTCCAATAGTGTATTGTCCGCCCACGTGCCACTTGGCTAATGTGTGTAGTATTGGCAGCATGTGTTAGAGAGTGGACAGTATGTGTGGGATGTGTGTAGCACAGATTTGCAGGTGTACATTTATAAAGATGGTGGAGGTGCACTGTCTGCATGTACGTGCATAGTGGACACATGGGCAGGGTGACATGCCCTGTACTACACAGTAACACTCCACAGTTTCTATTGGTGGCCAGTATGCATTGTACTACACACATTTCCGAACTTGACTACACATGTGTGTATGACATGGCTTGACACTGTGCTGTGGTTGATACTGTTACTATCTGTCATTGTTTTGCATTCTGGTAGTATACATAACTTCAACAGCCTGACCATAACCAATCGTTAGATGATGTCTTGACAACTGCCACACAGATGTAGGATACACAGTAACATTTGGATCCTTCAGGCTCTATACTATGCCAGTAACCAGTGGCATTCACCTGCACCCATTACTGAGACCACTCCTGTTTGGCATATAGCTCTCTTAGGTACAAGCAATCACAGTAGGGATATGTCCGTCCACATCTGGTAATGCATACTGTGGCCTATAATGCATTCTCCAGATGACACACACATCCTCCACAAGGGTATCATACAGACAGATACCTGTTGTCAAACCCATGTTGTAAAGCTATAGGCCAACCAAAGCATAGTCATCCACCTTTACGGAACATAGTATTCCCACAATACCACATAGGTAGTAGCCACCAACATGAAGAACAGGTACCGATGTGTACATGCAACCAAGTGTTACGTCATCTCTCCTTTGATAATCACATTTCCAAAGGTATTTTGAAATCCCTCGGTGGATCACATAAGCAATAAGGGGTCTGTATGCATATCCACAAAGGTTGTTGTACACCTATAATGAACAGCCATCACTGACAGACTTTGCTGCGTTTGAACAGGTCTGACATATACCTCGGCCATAAACCCTCACTCACACAATTCAATAGAAACCGTAATGAGTGTGTGTGACACGGATGACCTAGACCAGGGATCACTACAGTGGCTGGCCTTGTCACAAGCATACAGATGTGACTGAAGGTCTGGAAAGCAGCAGCACACTCTGGCAAATATGACAGATGTGTTCTTGGAGAAAGCAGGGTTCACACACATGCAATAATTGAGGTCACATGTACGTATATGTATTTGCCACACAGCTACCTAACATGTGCAATGCACATACTGTTGTCATACTGATATGTCATACAGTAGTAAAAGCAAAACCCACAACACATTGACCAACAGTGTTAAGCACATAGAGCACATGCACACACACTCATAGATTCATAGATTAGTACTAGGCTAACTACCCTTGTGGGCCACTTTAAGCCTAGCCAATTGCCCAATGTGAGAATCAAACCCTGCACCTTGTGTTTGTAAGGTAAACACCTTAACCATTATGCCAGCTTCCTCATTTCTCATCACCAAGTGCAGGATTCAAACCCCTACCTAACTACTTCATGGCACTAGAAGAGTATGCATTAACACGACATGCTATACACATTACTGTGAGTTCTCTTTTCCACAGGTATATTTGTAGGATGGTGACATCATCAGACTTGACCAAGATTAGTATACCACTTTTAAGGTGTTTTACTACTCTCCAAAAGGGTTGCTCCTCTCCAAGGAGATCTCTCTCACACACACACACACACACACACACACACACACACACACACACACTTGTCAAGTGCAGGATTCAAACACCTAACTGATTTATGATACTACAGGAGTACGCATTTACATGACTCGCTATACACATTACTGTGAGTTCTCATTTTCACAGGTATATTTGTAGGATGGTGACATCATCAGACTTGACAAAGATTAGTATACCACTTTTAAGGTGTTTGAGTACTCTCCAAAAAGGTTGTTCCTCTCCAAGGAGATCACACACAGACACACACACACTTGTCAAGTGCAGGATTCAAGCCACTACCTAACTACTTCATGATACTAGAGGGGCACGCATTAACAAGAAGCGCTATACATATTACTGTGAGTTCTCTTTTCCACAGGTATATTTGTAGGATGGTGACATCATCAAACTTGAACAAAGATTAGTATACCACTTTTAAGGTGTTTCACTACTCTCCAAAAAGGTTGCTCCTTTCCAAGGAAATCACACACAGACACAGACACAGACACACACACACACACGTCAAGTGCAGGATTCAAACCCCTACCTAACTGGTTTATGATACTACAGGTGTACGCATTTACACAACGCGCTATACACATTACTGCGAGTTCTACTTTCCACAGGTATATTTGTAGGATGGTGACATCATCAGACTAGACAAAGTGGGTTATTACATTAGGTGGGCTACATAGAAGGAATGTCTAAACACTTTGGCCATGTGATCATCAAAGGAGAGTTTACTATCTACCTGTGTCCCCAGGGCCTTAATGACTTTCTCCGTACACACTGGAGTACCACCTATGTGGTAATTTGTTTGCACTTTGTTTTAGCCAAAAGGGAGGACTATGCATTCCTTGGCATTCTGCTTGAGGGCATTGTTTTGACAGCAGGTATCTGTCTCTGTAAGCCCCTTCTGGAGGATGTGTGTGTCAGCCACAGAGTCGATTATGGACCACAGTTAGCAGTCATCTGCAAACCTGTTCAGCCACACTCCTCCCATGCTTGCCTGTACCTCTGAGCAGTGTCTACTGAACAGGTGGGGTCCCAGGACCAAGACCTGTGGGATGCCATTTGTGACTGGCTTAGAGTCAGACATGGCACCCACAACTCTGAACACGTGTGTTTGATCTGTGATCCACTTGGCCACCCATCCTGTGACATAGCTGTTAATGTCCAAGCTGGTAAGCTTGTCCATGATGACAGAGTGGGGAATGGTGTAGAAAGTCCTTAGTGAGGTCCAGATGGGCTGTGTGGACTACTTTCACCTCCATCTATGTCAATGGTAACTGTTTGAAATAAGTCAACTATGTTTAGGAGGCAGGATCTGCCTTTAACAAGGCAAGGTTATGTAGAGTCCAGTGTCTGGAGGTCCTCAATGTCTCTGTTTATGGGTTCCAATTTGCTCAATAGCTTTGTAGACCAGGCTGAGTAGACATATAGGGCAATGGTTTCCAGATTCTGTTGTGGCACCCCCCTTTGTGGAGCTGGATGACTGTTAGTGTATGCCATTCTTTGGGTACAGAGCCTGTGGTACGACTGAGTCTGGACAGTAAATATAGGTGAGGGTGTAGTTCATTTTGGGCCTAGTGTAAGACGTAGCCTGGGACACCATCCAGTCCCACTGATGCTGTGTTCTTAGCTTGGAGAGGGCTGTCTTTACCTGCATGTCCATGAAGTATGTGGGTCTGCATCCTTCTGTGATGGACACAGGCCCTTTTGGGGGTGATGGAGGGAAGCTTACACTGAACTTGTCCCCCAGGATGTGGGCAATGAAAGCTGGTTCAGTGTATTTCTTGCCATTTGTCAGTAGCTGACAGCATATTTGGAAGTTGACACCTACATGTTTGGTATAGCTGAAGGCTTTGTAGTTGTTATTCTTACATTCTTTGGCAATTTGTCTTTAGAAACTGTCCTTGAATTATTTTATGAGCGATTATTGTTACTTCCTAATAATGATCAGTGATGCCTTTCCTTTAGTGAAGTTGGCTCTATCATGTGCTAGTTTCCTCCTTCTGTTGTCTAGCTTATTTATGGGCAATGACCACCATATTGTTTTCTTATTTTTGGAGGAGTGCATCTTGGTTTTATTTGTGATGTCCCGATCCATGCATCCCTGTAGATGCTCATAGGATGCACTTGTAAATGATTCGGCAGATTGTATACCATTTTCCTACAGCAAGAGGGCTTTGGAACGTTCCACTTTGGTCTTGGGAAGTGTGCAGTTTGCTTTTGAAAATGTCTTCACAGTGGTTTCATTGATTGGGAGGGGGGGTGGGATGTGGATGTCCAATGTGATTACTTTATGATCTGATATTACCAGTGAGGGGTTTATCTCTGTTGTGGAACACTGGTACCCCATGTTGGTGATGATCATGTCCAGTATGTTGTCACCTCTAGTGGGAGTGGTGACCAGCTGATCCAGGGTGTTAGAGTTTTTAAACTCTAGGAAACATTGGGCAAAGGACGTTGTACACCAGTAATTCTCCCACTCAATGTTTGGGTAGTTGTAATCTCCTCATATAATGGTGTTTGATAGGATCTTTATATTTTCCACTGTTTTCAGGAATACTGAGTGAGGTTCCTGAGACAAGGTAGGTGATCTGTAGCAGGCTACAATCTGATGAGCAGCTTTGCCCAGTGTTAGTTGCACTTGCATGGTCTCCAAGGCCTCATGCTGTGCCACTAACCTGAAGGTGTGGGTATCCATAAGGTAAATGGGTACACCCCTTCCTTTTGTATTTCACTTGTGGTTTTGGGTCCGAAGGTCAGAGGGATTGTGAGTGTTTTACGTGGAGCATGTCCAACAGCTCTGTGTTTGACATAGCTTTGTATGTTAGGCAGTGAACACCTCTGAGTAGGCGATATGCAAGGGAGTACGGATGGAGCATTTTGAGATGGTCTGTGTATGGCATGTATTTCAAGCCGCTAATGCTCTTTGTGAGGTATTGCTGCAGGCTTTCCAGTTGTTGTAGTTGTCTTGTGAGGTACATAGCAAAAGAGGCATTGTACTCTTATTATAGTTCTAGTGAGTGATGAGTAGAGGGGAACAATGTCTTCTTCTATTCTGCATGAGACACATTTTGTGATGAGGTGTTCCACATAGGAGGGTTTCCTGACTACTGTGGGGATGTGATTATCACAGTTGTGTCCACTGTCCACCTGTGACCCAAGATCTCTTGTCACACTTTCAGTGTTAAGTACACTACCGCCTATGTTGTAGTTCTTGGCTACAGAATTTTTAACAAAGGGGATGACAATGCACCTTTTGGCATTGAGCTAGAGCCCATGGCTTTGACAACAGCCATCTGTCTCAGTGAGGCACTTTTGTAGGATGCCCACATCTTTAGTGTTTGCAATTATGGCTCCTAGTTTGCAGTCCTCTGGGAACTTCAGTAGCCACAGACCTTCCATGTTAAAGTTCACTTCAGGGAAGTAGATACTAAACAGGACAAGACACAGGACTGGCCCCTGTGGTACTGCACTCGTCACTGGTCCAAAGTCATACTTGGAGTCTGCTACTTTCACAGTGTGTGTTCTGTCAGTAAGCCTGTTGGCAACCCATCTTGTGACATAGGAATTTATACCTAGTTTAGTGGGTTTATCTGTATTTCCACAGTGTGGGGTGGTGTTGTAAGCCGTGGCAGGATCTACATAGGCTATGCGAACCACCTTACCCTAGTCTACGGTTCTGGTGACTGCTTCAATGTCATCTATCAGGTTTAGGGGACATGTTCTGCATTTTACAAACCCAGCATGGTTGTGGTCCAGGGTTTGGGGATTACCAATGTAATTTTTTATAAGTTGTATGATGATACATTCCATGGCCTTGAAGAATGGGCTCATCAGGCTAATGGGGCGCTAGTTCCTGGGGTCCGTGGTGTCTCCACCCTTGTGTAGAGGGATAACCATCACTGTGCACCATTCAGCAGGCACAAAGCATGAGGTGAGGCTATGACTGCACATGATATGTCAGTGTGGTGCCTGTTCATTCTGTGGTTTGTGTAGAACACAGCCTGGGAAGTTATCTGGTCACATGGCTGCTGTGACACTGGCTTTGGAGAGTGTTTCTTACCTGTGCAGCCGTCATGACAGCAACTTTGCAGTCTTCATTTATAGAGATGTGCTCTTTCATGGGTGAGAGGGGGGTAAAGTTAACACTGATCCTATCTGCCAGGATGTTGGCAATATCAGTTGGGTCTGTATATTTAGTGCCATTGAGCTGTAACTCAGAACAGATCTGAGTGTAGCCATGACATGCACCTGTCTGTTGGGCAGAGATCTCCTGAGTAGACAGTATGCAACAGAGTACAGATTGGGTTACATTCAGTCTTGTTGCATGGGGTAACTGTTTGAGGCCAGTAATCCTCTTGTTAGGGTACTTCAGTGGTCTTTCTGGCTGCTGAACGTGCCTAATCAAATTCATCGCAAGTGTGTTGTGGTACTCTCTGATGACTGATGACTAGTGGGAACCTTCTTTGACCTACATGCACAGACCTTGGCAGTTTGTGTGAACACACAGCATGATTTTCTGATAACTTTGTGAATGTGCTTCTGGAAGTAGAGATGACTATCCACATTTGTCCATAGATCCCTTATTATCACCTCCGTATTTAGCATAAGTGTGTGAGCATGCCCAGTATGACCTTTCAGTATGTTGTTGCCTGACATTTGCTTTGTTTATTTAAGTGTGTGAGCATGCCCAGTATAACCTTTCAGTGTGATGCTGAATGAAATCCACTACATTTGTTGGAGTGTGTGAGCACGCCCGGTATAGACATTTATACTATATGTGTATGGAAAACCAAGCTGTATTTTTACAGCAGGGCTCACCTTTGTGTCATAGATCAACAGAGATCATGCTGTGCCTGCAGGGCTTCCATGAGACACTTTGCATAGACTTATCAACATTTCTACATACAGGGGGGACAGCTACTCTTTGTACATTTCTACTCAGGGGCACATCTGATTGTTACTGTGGGTGTACATAGGATAAGGGGTTCACCTGACACTTATACACATTTGTTATGCCTGCACTGCTATGTACGGTACACCATTTCAGTCTGTACTGTTGCCTATCGTACTGGCTTGAGGGATACTACTGTACTACACATCTTAGCGTCCAATGTCACGTATATTAGATTGCGACTTCATAGCCTACACAAACCACATCACACCGCCTGCCCTGATGTTCTCTGTCTGCATAGGCCTGTGGGGAAGGTTACCCATATGCCTCTTTAGGGCCATGTTACAGCATTTCTTTGTGTTTGCATTAGTGTACAATTGTCCTGCTGTGTCTGTGCCACTGAAATGCAATCATGGCTTAGTGGTTCAGTACTGTGACTATAGTGCATAATATCCTGGGTTTGAGCCCTGTCACTGCTTTTTATTTTCATGCTGGGAAGACCAGAATGCTTAAGAGACAGTAAAGCTAATATGAGCATGCTTACCTGACTTTGCTCAACTTTGCCCGACCTTGCCCAACATTGCTCAATGTTGCCTGAGGTTGCGCTAGTTAGCACGGGCAATTTTGTTTACATATACTAAATATTGGTAAAAGCTGTTTAGCACTGCTTTATATTGCTTAAAACATGGCAATCATTCCTCTAGTGGTGCTGCAGGGCTGCTTATGTCGGATGCACATATTACACTCCCTATACATGTTTGGAAACAGGTAGTGTCAAGTTAGGCATCCCTTTTATTTTATGTGCAAGTCAGAGAGAGGTATAATTTCCAGGGTTCCTACTGAGCCAGTGTATGTGCTATGCGTTGCCTCTTTGCCAAAGCCAAGGCATACTGGGCACGCCTCCTTCTGCCTACTGGGGCAGGCTCAGGTTGTTCCTCCTCCGAGTCACGCTGTGCCTGTGCAGGCCTTGGCAATGGTGGGGGGGGCTGTTTGGCCCTGCCCCATGCTGTTCTGCTGCAGCTGTTTTCGCAGGATCATATTGTGTTGCATGGCACATACCATGACAATTTGGGTACATGTAGTTGGTGAGTAATGCAAGGCTCCACTAGATGTGTCCAGGCACTGGAACCATGACTTGAGCATCCCAAACACATGCTAGATTACATTTTGTGTTTGTGCATGTGCCTCATTATGGAGTTCTTGTTCAGGTGTGTGTGCATTTCTGATGGGTGTCATCAGCCACGGCTCCTGTGCGTATCCAGCATCCCCCACTAGATGACCGTCAGGGGTGTCCCCATTGGCAAATGTTGGTACAGCTGCATCAGATGCCAGATATGGGAATCGTGGTAGCTTCCAGGGCAGCCAGCACACACATTCAGTATTATGCCCTGGGCATCGCACGCGACCTGGCAGTTGATGGAGGGGAAGCCCTTACGGTTGATGTAGGCCCTACCCCACTCACCGGCTGGTGCTTTGATGTGTATGTGCGTGCAGTCAACTGCACCCACTACCTCAGGGTATTCCGCTATTTGCTGGAAGAGATGCATATTGCTGGCCAATACCTCATGGGAAATGGGGAAATATACATGATCATCGACATGTGCTGACATGGCATTCAGGAACTGGTGCAGTACCCTGGATGCTGATGCCTGTGAAATCCTCATCATATCACCAGTTGGTCTCTGGAAGGTACCTGTTGCTAGTATTCTTAGACCAACATATACCTTGATTTCCACTGGGATGGGTTCCCCTCTGTTGGTTCTGTGTGTGAGGCGTGGCCTGCACAGCTCAACAATTTGCTGCAGGAGGTCTCTGTCCACTCTATAGCGCTCCACTATCTCCGGGTCATGTAGCCCCTGGTAGGTTACCCTGGGTCTGTACACTCTTCTCCATCTCCTCACTGTGGGTTGCTCAGCAGCATTCGCAATGGCACCACCCTCAGCATCTTGCACATGTTGCCTTATAATAGCAATGGCAGCCCCTAACATTTTTTTCTCAGTTAAGCTTTTTAAGTTTTCACTTCTCTTTGTAGACTGCAGTGTTGCAGTGTTTCTGAGAAAAACATGGGGGAATGTTGTTTGCAGAGGTTTAAGTGAAGGGCTGGGCTGGGCTAGTGTACTGCCTGTGTAAGTGGCTGATTCTGATAGATTTCACCTGGCAGGTCTGCTAGTTCTCCTTGGTTAACTTCCTACTACTTCTTTTCCTTCCTTTTCCCTTTCTGTTTCCACAGGGGGCAGTGACACGCAAACAAGAGCAAACATGCGCACATGAGTGTACAAGCATGCACACAGGCTTACACAGGCTTAGGCGGGTGCACATGCACGCACACAGGCTTAGACAGCCTTACACAGGCTTACACGGGCGCACACAGGCTTAGACGGGTTTACAGGCACGCACACAGTGTAAGCATCTTTGCAAGAAACTTTAGTGATATCCACGGCGTACACCTTCGGTTTCTGGGTTTCAGTTAAGACAACTGTAGACACGCCTCTTCCAGTTCTGAGTAAGTTACAGCAAACACATGCCACTCTGCTCCAATAAGCTTACACTCTTTGATAAATACCCCCTCATGCTGTCACCTATTTTTTACTCTGTTACTCCCCTAATCCTACTTTTACACTCAAGGGACATGGTTTACATGGCAGGGAAAATTGGAATTCACTATCCTTATCCTCATTTGCATAGGATTGCCTATTAATACTTGGTTGCATCTCTCAGACTGAGCTTCCCCCCTTAGCAACCACTACTCAGTAGCCATGTTGTCTTCAGCTTGCCATTCACCTGCATGGCAGATGAATATTTTTAATAGAATGTCTATTTTTGGTTTTTATTTTTTCTGGGTTTTAGAGCGCCACACGTTTGTGCGGTGCTGCGCTACAATTAAACATCGGAGATCTGGGGAAAGAAAAATGTTTTTATTTTGCAACAGATAAAAATGCCAATGGCCTTATATTTGGCCATTGGCATGCTTCCTCAACTGGATGCATCCTTTATTTGGAGCTGTCATAGCTCCGTTTTGCTATTTGCAGAACGGTACTCCGTTACCAACGGAGTACATTTCTGTAAATAACACTACTCTTACTCGGACAGATTAGTGTTTCCTGGATCACAAATTTACCTAATTTGCATAGCTTTCAGCAGCAAATGAGGTAATTTGCATAACATAACACTGTCCGTGCAAGGGTAGTTTTAGGAGCTCTCATGCACACCCCTGCCGGCTGTTCCTGGATCACTCGGCAAACATACTGGCTGTCTGGAGTCTTACTCTACTCTTAGACTCCGTGCAAGCCTTTGTGAATCTGGCCTGTAGCCTTCTTACTTCAGAAAATGTATGTTAAGTCAGATTCTCTTACTCTGTTAGCTTCTCATATTAATAGTACTAATGTTGTAAAAAGTGTCCCCGATTATTTCTGGATTTCTCCCTGATTCGGAGGATAAGAGGTTGAGGACAATGCTTAGAGACCACATTGCTACTACTAACTACCTATGAGACAATGGTAATTTGCAAATAATACTCTAAATAAGAAGAACTATTCTGCTTGTAGACCACTTCACAAAATAAGCACTTTAGTTCATTTTGATCTATAATCATATTCTCTTAATGCTCCTACTGCTAGAAGAGATCTGCCATCACAAACATGGTTTTCTGTTCAAAAAACAATAAAGATCATCAATGTAACGAGTCATTGTTTCCATGATTAATACCCCTTTCTGTAAACACATTAGTTGAGCACAATGACATTAACTATTGTAATTGCAAATATTTCTTTACTGGTTTTGGCCGTCTCTCCTTACAGTTTTACCTACTGACTAAAAACTCTTGGTTTTGCTTTCCACAACAGCTGCTGGCGTAATCAACACTCAGGCAAACAAGACTTGCTGATAATATATTTGTAGCATCCCTGAGCAACAACAAAATGCTTATTGAATGTAAGAGAATCCTGAAATGGTTGTGTTATATAATAATCAACAGACTTATGGGTGAGGCAGTATTTACTCATGACTGGTGTTGTCTACCCACATGGAAAGCCTGAGAGGGTAAAATTCAGAAGAAAATGGGTCAATACTGTATCACATGTAGTCAAGATGTGATTATTAGTATTATGCACCAGTCATTTAAAAGATATTTCTTATCTTTACTAAATATTCCCATAGTATAATGGCCATTTCTTTCCCTGACAGATAACTCCGCATGTACCAGGAAGTAGAGGATTCCTTTCTCCACACTGGCTATGCAATGATTTCTGTAATGCAAAGCTACTCACAGAGAAGAGATGGATATGTAGCTCAGGGATCACAGCTGCATTTATTTAACTGAGAATAATGGATCTCCATTTACTTTTGCTGATTGGATGCTTCCATTCCAGAACTGGAAGCATTTTCTTAATTTAATTTTCTTGAAATGGCCACTGACATCTTAATGAAAAAGCCCCAGGAGAAACAGAATGCCCTTAGGGACAAGCAGATGCTTCCATAAGAATAAGGAAGAAGACAAAAAAACCCTTGGCCAGAAGGGCTAGAAAACTACAGGGTAAGAGCTAATAACAGTGGGAGGGAGCAAACGCTGCAACAGTGAACAGAAGGACATCTACTGTTATGGTAAGATTCTACACAACTGTACTATGTCCTTCCATATCAATGTTGCAGTATTATTTACCTAAGGGACAGTATAAGAGCTCAACAGGAAGCCTGGGAGGAGGATGGCAGAGAAGAGTCCTCTACTAACCTTTGCATGATAGACCTGGCAAAACCTGCTCTGACCTGGAAAAAAGCATCCAACTTGTAATACTTAGTACAAATAAGTACAGAAGACCAAGTAAGCAGCCTCAAGAAGGAAATTGGTATCCGGACCATTGAAAAAAAAGCACCAGAGTAGAAAACTGCTAGTAGAATTTGCCTTCACTGATGATGAAAGACATTTTCCATAAATAGAATAACAAAACAAAATGGCCTTAGAAATCCAGGAGGAGATGGTTTGCCTAGAAACAGCCAAACCCAAAGTTCTGGGATGAAAAGAAACAAAACGCTGCTTAGATTTGTGAAGAAGAAAAAGATATGTACTCACTATAACGTTACGTCTGTGTTGTCCATTTTTATTCTTTCTCAACAAGTGGGTTCAGATCTGACCCTCAGATCAGACTCTGCCGCTTTTTTACAGCTTGTGGATACTGGAAACTCTCAAGCACCTCCCTTACCCATAATGCTCTAGTCCACTATCATACCTCATATCTTGTTTGCTGGACATTTAGCTTTTCAGAAAATTAGAAATAAATATAAAATGAGAAACCAATTGTGATGATGTGAGGTATTGCCAGCTATGTCAGAGGAAGTAGGGCAGTGGGTGTGTAACATATGCTAGCATAGCTAGCTGAAGTTTTGTAAAGAATTACATGTCATTTGTATATCAAACTGATTTGTACAGGTGACTGTGTTGAAAATTAATTTGTAAAGCTGCTTGTGTTAAAAAAATACCAACAGTGGGTCCTGCTGGACAGAATAGAAATACACCTGTATGTCAGATTATATTGTAACTGTTGAAATGAATATATTGTAACAGAGGATACTGGAAGAGAAGAGGTTAATCTCAGTCCAGCTACCTTTGAAAAAATAGTCTGAAATTTAATTACCTGGTTTAGCCCATAAAGACTGTATCTTCTAGTTCTGAATGCAGCCAGAGACAAAATGTCTGTGAAAACCAGGACTAGGAATCCTACTGTACTGTCCTTAGGGGTGAACTAATTGCTACCCTGGAAGGATGAAAGTTTTCAAAATGGTTTTACAGCTTCCAGATGCTGTAACACATCTTAGAAAAGCTCTAGGTGTGTGTATTATGACACAAATGTGCTAAACTCTGGTTCAGTTTCTAGTAAGGGGGCAGTGTGGGAATCGGATTCAGATGTATGTGATGGCTTTCTGTAATCCAGCACTAAAATGGTGTTTTGATACTAGATGAGACAGAAGTCTCAGGGCAGTCTGTTTGTGAAACCTGACAAAGTCACACTCATCCACATCATCTTGCCTTGCTCTAGTAAGTGAACTAGGGGACAGTAATTCTGTAGATCAGTCAGGAAAATATATATAGATTAGTTAAGTATTGCTTTTCTATATCTGTGTGAAGCTTGTCTTCTGTGTTATTTTTAATATTTCCTGTGAATGAAACTCTGGTGTTTATTGTAAATAGATATTCAGTATTTCCATGTTCTTTTTATTATTAAATATATTTAAACATTTCATTGTGGCTGGTCTTTTAGAGAATATTTTAACCTTTGAGTGTACTTATATTTATTTGGTGACACTGTGGCCACTCTTGAAAGCCTTGCTGCATTGGTCAAACACTACCACTTGTATTAGTATTCATTTTACTCAGTATAATTGGGCATCCTTATAAGAACCTTACAGTAGCTGGCTTCGGAGTATTCTGGTGGCAGCATCTACCTTATAGTCTAGGAAGAGGGGGCATAGCTAGTAAATCTATGCCAACCTTTCCCAGGTGTGTGTGTGTGTCTGTGTGAAAAACAAATCTTAAAGTGTGTGTGTCAGCTACTTGGAGCAGGGTCAAAGAGCACTGGTTTCACAGAGAGGGTGGTGGAGGACTTGGCTGAAGACTCAACTCTATAGCTGAGTCAGGGGGGAGTCTTATTTGGGGCCTGGAGAGAGACAGGGAAAACCAGCCCCAGGACTAAGTATGTTCCCTGTGTGCTCTTAAAGGAAACTCTGCTTGGTACACAGAGCTGCATCTGGGAAATACTGTGTGTTTCTATTTTTTCCAAGTGAATGTCCTTCACCAGTGCCAGTGATGAGGATTGAGGCTCCTTGATTACAGACCAAGAGGAGGGGCATCACACCAATTTCTGGAGCTCAATGGCAGGAACACTGGTTCCCTTATTATATTTTTGTTCTTCCAGAAGTCAGAAACCAAAACATAAAGATAGGGATTTGGAAGTCGGGGAGATGAGGAAGAATAAAAATCAACAACACAAATGGAATGTTATGGTGAGTACATAACTTCTTTATCTGATGATGTCAATGTTCATTCATTCCTCAACAAGTGGGACAGATTCCCCAGCTACCTGAATCCAGGAAGGACTCTAACAAAGGATATTCCTGAGCACTGTTGAGCCGAAGGTTGCTCTTCCCCTTGAGACCAGATCCTTAGTCCAAATTGCAGCTGCACAGATATCATCCATGGAAGACCTGGATAAAAATACTGATGAAGTTGCCATGGACCTGGTTGAATGGCTTCTTAAAGGTATGACAAGGAAAAATCTAATTTGTTGTAGACAAAGGAAATGCAACCCGTTAATCATTTGGCTAGGGTTACTTTGGTAGCTGGTTTGCCCAATTTTGATTCAGCAAGAGAAACAAATAATTGACATGTTCTTCTAAAATGTTTTGTTCTATGCAAACAGAAACCTAACTGTCTGTGAACACACAACAAATGTAACATTGTATTCTCCTCTGTTCATGAAATCTGGAAAGAAATCTGGAAGATTAACAGATTCATGTTGGATTCTGACACCACCTTAGGAAGGAAGGTTGGGTTGGTTTGTAATGCTACCCTACCTTTACGTAAAATTAAATAAGGAGGTTTGGAAGATGGGGCCAGAAGTTCAGAGACTCTCCAAGCAGAGGTTATAGATACTAAAAAGATAGTTTTCCAGGTTAAAAATTTTAGTTCACACTTTGCTGATGGTTCAAAATGGTGAATGAGTTAAAGCATGTAATACTAAATTCAAATCTCATAGTGGAGTTTGATCTTTAAAAGGGGGTCTAAGAAGAAATGTTCCCCTCATAAAGGCATTATAAAGATTTGAAGAAGCTAAGGAGGATTCATTTACACCTATGTGGAAATTAGAAATGGCAGTTAGTTGAACTTTAATAGTCAAAGGAGCTTGCCCCCTCATTAAAAATTGCAGCCAAAAACTCAAGAACTTTAGGTACTGGTGCTGAAAAAGGGGCAATGTCTTTTTGTTGTGCCCAAAAACAAATCTTTTCCATTTGCTTTTGTAAATTCTCCTAGTGGAAGCTCTATGGGAAGATAAAAGAATGTGACGTACAAGGGAGGAGAGGCTTGGTTGCCTGTCTATTAACTGAAGTGGAGAAACCATGCAGTCAACTTTAGGCCTGAGATTTCCAGGTGAATCACACCAGATGAATGACACAGGAGGTCTGGAATTAGATCCAGAATTCATGGTGGGAGAACTAGGTGAGCTAAAAAAAAGGGGGGAGCAAATCTGATGAGGCCAATAAGGTGCAATGAGGATAACTGTGCAGGAGTTGGAGGCAAGCATAACAGAGATCGAGGGTCAATCATGGAGGACAGCATCTCTCTGTGATTTCTCCGGTAGGTGGATCAGGGCAAAGAACTTGCTGCACTTGTTGTTGAGGGGAATGCAAAGAGGTTGCAACAAGGTTGACCCCATTGGCATAATATCTTTTCTGCAACTTTCATGTTGACAGACCAGTTGTGAGGCAATAAAATGGCTCTGCTCAACTTGTCTGCTATCATGCTGGATTTCCCTGGGATGTACGCTGCTATCAGAAAATGAGTGGATGAGCTCTCCCACTGCCACACTCAGAGTGTCTCGACACAAAGGGTAAGATCTGGTTGCTCCTTGTTTGCTTATGTACCATACCACTTACATATTGTCCATCTGAATCGCAAAAGTCCTGGAAAGCAGAGAGTCTTGAAAGGATTACAATGCTAGCAGTACTGCTTTCATTTCCAGGACACTGATATGCGTGTTGGCCTCATCGGGGGATCAAGTGCCTTGGAATGTCTGTCCCAAGAAGTGTCCCCCCCAACCCAATTTGGGAAGCGTCTGTGGTCACTACGGCTTTGGGCTGAAGAAGAATAAAGGGAACAGCCTTGTAATATCTGATATGAGTGAATCCATCACAAGAGGTACTTTTTGAATGCCTGAGTTATTCTGATCTGGGTGGACATAGGCTGGTGCAGAACAGACCACAGAGTTGTTAAGGTCCACTGAAGAATGAGTATATGGTATCTTGCTAATTGAACTAGAACTATCGCAGCAGACACTGACCCCAAGGCTTTTAGAATCAATTGTGCTAATAGAGAAGAAATTTGAATTATCTTTTTGACTTGAAATCAAATAGTATGTTCCCTTGGCAATGGAAGGGAGGCCGTCACTAATATCGTATTGAATAAGGCGCCTATGAACTCTAATGTCTGAGATGGCTCTACCTGAGATTTGTTGTGATTGGTGTCAATTCCTACATGACAGCAAAGATGAAGTACATAATCTCATGCTTTTATCAGAAGATTCCTGGTTGGAGTAGTTATGAGCCAGTTGTCCAAGTACGGAAACACCAGGAATCCTTGCAGTTTCAAGTACCATGCATTTGAACACTTTGGGGACAGTGGTCTCACCACTGAAATGGTAATGACGGTCTCCCAGATGGAAGCGCAGATATCTTCTGGAATGTCTGTTCATTTTTACATGATAGTACACATCCTGAAGATCTACTTAGCACATCCAGTTGTCCTTGTGCAGGAAAGGGAAATGGACTGGACCATGATCATCCAGAACTTTGTATACTCAACTGATTTGTTCAGATTGCTAAGATCCAAAATTGGTCTTCAGTCCCCTGTTTTCTTTGACACTAAAAAGAATGCTGAGTAAGTTCCAGGCTCTTTCTAGTCTGGCAAGACCTCTTAGGTTTGTAGATTCAAAGGTGTGTACTTGGCTAATGGCCCTGGAGCCTTTACAAGCCTAGTCCATAGGATTACCTTGGCATCGTGCCACCCAACCTTAGTTTCCAGTGCTTCTGTCAGTAGAGCCACTAGAGTGATCCCCAGGATGAATTTTCTATTTCCCATCCACTCATCAAGATTTCTCTTGAACAGGGCCAGTGAGGTGCTCTGCTTGACATCTATGGGAAGTCTATTCCATAGCATGGGCAGTCTCTGGGTTATGAAGCTGTCCCTCCAGCACGTTCTGTTGATTGTGGTAATGAGGTTGAGGTCTCTGGAGCATGTGGTGCAGAGAGATTGGGATTTCTTTAGATGTAGCATTTCTAACAGAGCTGGGTCAGACATGGCATTGTCAAGCAGAGATTGCCTCTAAGTAGGCGATATGAGATAGGGAATATTTGGAGTTTTTTGAGTCTGTCCATATAGGACAAGTGTTTAAGGCCTAGGATCCTCCTTGTAAGGTACTTTTGCGTCCTCTCCAATTGTTGCAGATGTCTAGTGAGGTGCATGCCAAATGGGGCAATGTACTCGATAACTGGCCTAATGAGAGAAGAGTAGAGGGAGATAATGACCTCTTTCTTCCTGGATGCAAAATCCTTAGTAATGAGATGTCACATAGAAGGACTTTCTGACCACAGTGGCAATGTGGTGGTCAAAAGAGAGGTTGCTGTCAATCTGTGTTCCCAGATCTCTTATAACACCTTCTGTATTCAGTGGACTATCATCAATGTGGTAATTCATGGGAATTGCTTTTTTTCCGAAAGGGATGACGACATACTTTTTGGCATTGAGCTTAAGGCCGTGGTTCTGACACCAGTTGTTGGTCTCAGTGAGGCCTTTCTGAAGGATGCCAACATTGCCTGGTGAGATAATAATAGCTCCCAGCTTTCAATCTGCGAACTTTGTCAGAGACCCTTCATGTTGGCCTGTACTTCATAGAAGTAGATATCAAACAAGAGAGGACCCAGGACCGAAGCCTGTGGGACTCCACTCATGACTGGTTGGCAGTCTGACTTAGAGTCAGCTACTTTTACACTGTGGGTTCCATCTCTGAGCCAGTTTGCAACCGACCTAGTGATATAGGGGTTGATGCCTAGCTTAGTGAGTTTTTCTATGATTTCTAACTGGGGAATGGTATCAAAGGCCTTGGGCAGATCAAGGTAGGCTGTATGAACCACCTTGCCTTCATCCACAGCTCTGGTGACTGACTCAAAGTCGTTGACCAAGTTGAGCAGGCATGATCTACCCTTCACAAAACCAAACTGTGTGGGATCCACTGTTTGGAGATTCCCTATATCCTTGTTTATTAGGTCCATGATGATGCGTCCCACAGCTTTGCATATCAGACTTGTCAGGCTAATGGGGCAATAGTTCTCAGGGTCTTTAGTTGCTCTACCTTTGTGGAGATGGATGACTGTAGCAGTGCGCCATTCGGTAGGGACAAAGCCTGAGATGAGGCTGTGATTGAACAGGGCACACAGATGTGGTGCCAGTTCACTTTGTAGTTCATGTAGAACACATCCAGAGATATTGTCAGGTTCCATAGAAGATGTATTCTTGGCCTTGGACAGTGCTATTTTAACCTGTACAACAGTAATACTGAGCGCCTGGCAATCTACTGGTATTACTGGTCCTCTGGGGGGGGGGGGTAAAGTTGGCACTGAATCTGTCGGCCAGTATATTGGCGATATATGCTGGCTCGGTATAGTAGGTACCATTGTGCAGTAGCTCAGAGCAAATCTGGGTATTGCTGTGGAGATTCCTTACATAACTATAAAAGGCCTTGTGGTTGTCTTTACTATCTGCTGCAATTCTGTTTTCATAGCTAGCTTTGAAGGATATGATGAGGGATCTCAACTTTTTGTTGAGGCTGATAAGGGAGTTTTTCCAGTCTTGGGACCTCACCTTATTCTGCATCAGTTTCCTCCTTCTGTTGTAGAGTTTGCTTATGGCAGAGGGCCACCAGATTGGCTTCCTTTTTTTGGAGGAGAGCATCTTGGTTCTATTGGGTATGGCGAGATCCATGCATTTGTGTACGTGTTCATACAGTGCATTGGTGTATGATTCGGCAGTCATGCAACTATTCTCCATTTGCATGAGTGCCACGAAGTTAGCCACCTCTGTTTTTAGGAGCCCAAATTTAGCTCTGTTGAAGTTTTTCATGGTAATATCATTTGCAGGGGGCTGAGATGGATGTGGATATCCAAGGTGATTAGTTTGTGGTCGGATCTAACCAGGAAGGAGTCGACTACTGCTGTAGAGCAGTGGTCACCCATGTTGGTAATGACCAGGTCAAGGATATACCTCTAGTGGGGGTAAGAATGAGCTCATCCAGGGCATTGGAATTAATGAACTCGAGGAAACGTTGGGCAAGTGTATTGGTACACGAGTAGTTTTCCCAGTTAATGGAAGGGTAGCTGAAGTTGCCTAGTATGAGAGTGTTAGGTTGGAGCCTAATATTCTCCGGGGTGCTTAGGAACGTGAAGTGTGAGTCTTGGGACATGGTTGTGGATTTATAGCAGGCTATGACCTGAATCACTGTCTTACACAATGTTAGCTGCACCTGAAGTATCTCAGATGCATTATGTTAGGCTACCAGTCTGGAGGTGTGCGCATCCTTTATGAATATGGAAACACCACCACCTTTGGAGCTTTGGTCCAAGTTCTGGGGCCGAAAGGTGTGGAATGAGTTTTAGCCTGGTAGTGCAGGGGTGCTTTCTGCTGCCTTGAATCAGGTCTCTGTTACGGCACAAATGTCGATGTTCTCCATTTTAAGGAGTGCTTCAAGTGAGTGCACTTTGAGATTTAGACTTCTAGCACTGAGCAGCATGACCCTCAGATTGTATTTGTTTGTAGCTGTTACGGTGGCAATTTGGTCTTTGGAACACTGCCTAAAAAAGGCACTATAGGGGTGGCAAGAGCCTTGGCCAGTATCCGGAAGCCCAGGGGTGACAGATGCAGGCCATCACTGGCAAAGCATCGAGGTCTGTCAATCATGTCACCCCTGGCAGACAGATACTGGATCCCCTTAGAATGACACCAGAAACTTAGCCAATTGTTGAAATCAGTCATTTTCTTCTTGTACTGTGGTATCATTTTGAGTGATGGTAGGATGCTGCACAGGGTTAGGGTCATACCTGCGTGAGCCACATAATCCACGAGCTCCACCATGTCTCTCTTCATGTAGTCCAGGGAGGTATGTCTCCGGTCATTCACGCCCACATGTACAATGACAGAGTCATATTTGTACCTGTTGTTGAGGGACCTGAGTGCATGCATTATGTGGCAGATCCCGGCACCTGACAGGCAACTGACTGTTACTTTCTCTTTATTCAACCTAGTGAGTGGGACAGCAGTGTGTTTCACTATCGAGTCACCTCTTCAATGACTATTTTTTCTAACAGCTTAGTTCCAGTGCTGCTGCTTTCCTTCGTCTGGGTGGAATATTGAGAATTTTGTTTACTGTTAAGGGAGGTGGTGGGAAAATGGTATTTTATAATCTCTGGAAATATTCCTCTGCACCCATGTATCTTTTGTAATGTCTACCCAGGCTCTCTGGTGGAGGGCTAGACAACCCCTGACTGCCTCCCGAGGTGCACAATCGGGTCTCCTTTCAGGAGGAATTCCTAGATCCTTGATTCTGCAGGCCTCCTCTGCCACATGGGTGGTGTCTCCCATTAGTTCCCCCCTCTGCCTCTGGGGGAACCATCTCCACGTGTGCCATGGAAAGGACCCTGGGATTTTCTGAACTACATTCTTCGACCACCTTGTTGATTCTTAGGGAAGGTTCTTTGAGGAGTCAAAAAATGTATGCCCACTGCAGACAGGGTCTTATCATCTTGCTCACACCTGGAGAGTTGCTCACACCTGGAGAGTGTGTCTAATTTTGTGGCCAAACAAGGAACTTCTGTCAAAGGGAGTATTGATAAATGAGGACTTGAAGGGCTCTGCGAAATCACAGAGGCACATCCAAGCATGTCTCCTAATGGAAATGCCTGAACCACCACCCTTGAGGTACCTTTAGTTGCATGTTAAATGAGCCTCATGGATGAATTTGAAATGGAATGCAGGGCAGCCAACTGTGAGGCAATAGATGTCTATGCCTCAGAAGTTACGGTCCCGGACAGAGATTTGGTTAGTTCTTTAATCAAATCCCTCTGAAGTCTGGTAAAGTGTGCCAAATAATCCAGTGACCTGAGTGCAAAAGTCAGTGAAGCATACACATGCTTCCCAAATCTGTCCAATGCTCTGGATTCCCTGTTTTGGGAAAAGACAGATGAACTCTGTTCTGCAAGTTCCTTCTTTGTGGCTGCAACTACAATCATGACATCTACTGGTATTCTTTTACTCCAAAATTATCTTCTCTTCAGTGTTGCCAAGATCCTATCTGGTCTTCTGGGGATTAGCTCAACAGCGTTGGGTTCCTTCTACACCCACCTAGAGATCAAATAATAAGCTCACCGGCAGCCAGAGTCACCCAGGAGATAGACGAGCCAGAGCCAAATACTAATAATACTAATTCCTTTTGAAAAGGGTTATCGGTAGACCAAACACCCCTTTGCTTGACGATCTATAGTATGTCTCCAAAGGAGGCGTCATCAGGTGATGATCTTGGGGACCATTCCCCCTCATAAAAAAATGGTATCTTCTGTGATTGCCTCTTGAGGACAGCAAGTGCCTCCTCTTGCACTTTCTCTTCCTAAAGAATTCTTCAGCAGGATACTCTGGAGAAGTATTAGAAGAAATAAGTATATCCTGCTGGGTATCCTGGAGACTTTGGGCTGGCTGTCCCTGTGGAGTAGTGTTGATTCTCAAGGCACAAAGACATAGGCTCTGGGAAGACAGATCCGGGGGCGTTGGGGGGGGGATTGTCCATCTATAAGTAGAAAACACTCTCTCCACTACCTCAAAGGCAGAATGCCACAGAAAGGAGGTGGTCAACGGCGCCGAGAAGATATTCTTCTGGACCATCGGCTCCCTCTGACCCGAAGGCAGACCGCCTGAGGCAGAGGTCGAAGCTGAGCTGTCCAAAGCCAAGGCTCCGAGGAGCAGAGATGGCTTCAACAACTTCGGAGTTGACTTCAACACCTCTTACCTGGCAATGGCACTACAGCTCCGACAGTGATTTGGTTCCAACACACTCAGAGCTGATCCACTCAGAGAAGGTATCAGAGCAGAAGATATAACAATCTTCAGATCTGACATGGATGGTTCTGGAAGTCTCAGATCCAGGAGCTCCAAATACGAAGGCCAGATCAGAGAAGGAACCAAAACAGGTGCAGTACTACTGGTGAAGGTCTCCAGACCTGAAGGGGTAGGAGCTGGGAGAACTCCCATCTGAATTTGTGCCGAGAGAAATTTCATCATTCTACCCATAGCCATGTCTGTCAGACTCCTGGAAGAATGAGACAAAAAGGCCTAGAATGATTAAAAAAAAAAAAAAAAAATCAATGTGGACACCACCAAGACTGTAAATTGGTGTATTAAAGAAAAAAAAACCTGACCTTTGACTTTACATTTAAAAATTCTTTATCGGAGTACTTTCTGGTGAACCTAATGCATTAAATACATTAAATACACACAACATGATGTACTTAATTAATTAAACATATTAAATCAGATTAAATCATTGCACTCCAAAAACACAGTAAAAACAAGATACACAAACCCAAACAGCAAGCAGGATGGTTCACAAAGATGCTGAACATGCTGCACATAAAAAATATATTATAAATTTATAAAATGTATATAAACAAGATCTATAAATGAACTGTACATTTGATATATACATAAATAAAATGATTAAACTATAGCAGCCTTCATCTTCAAAACACTAGACATAGAGACAATCGTTTAAACCTGGTAAAACTGAGGCACTGAGCCTCAATTGCTAAAACTAGTTCCTTAAGTTTAAGCAAAGTCTTGATGTCACCCCAAGTGGAACAACGATCACCCATTTATAGCAAAAAATAAATAAATAAACTTTCTGTAACTGGGACAAACAGTATTATGCCTAGAGAGCATCAGTGTTTTTCTTTTTTCCAATGTCATAATAATGCTCGTGTATTATTTCAGCTTTTTGATAGTTTTACCATGTAATAAGCACTACAAGAATGACATAAAGCTAAATAGACTATGTGGGTAGTGTTACAATTGACCTTCCCAGGACAAGCTATGGTTGTCTTAAAATTATGGACAACTACATAGGGACCTGCATGCATGTATCTACACCACTTACAGAATCCGCATGTCTGCATACATATGTTAAAGGTACCCTCCCTAACCTGACTTTAAAATGGTTCTGATGTTTCCACCTTATGAAAAAACAATAATCGGGGTAGTACCAAGACATTTTTTAACTTCATCTGTAAATACAATGTCCCAGTACAACCTGATGATGTTGGTGAATAGGTGTGTGGGTTGGTGCTAAAAGGGTTAACAAAACATAGTGTGGTCAGGTTTCCAAAAACATTTTGTCCTTGTGCGATGTCAGCTGTGGTCTCATTAGCTGTCACTGTATCACACTGTAAGATGCCATTACTGATACAATTAGCATTTATTTTAAGAATCAGGGTGAAATGGTCGTATTGATGTCCCTTAACAGCCGGACAAGACAACTCCTGTCTACAAATAAGCATGTTAAAGTAACGCACCTCTTTATCAAAGGTAGTGTCATCAGATAGATGTCAGGACAGTCTAACCATCTGTCCCTTGACAACGGACTTTTTATGATACAGGGGATGACAACTGTCAAAATGGAGGTAGGTATTAGAGAAAGTCTCTTTTCTATAAATTGTTGATGAATAACCTTTGACCATGTTCTTTCCCAATATGATGACAAGTTAATATTGCCGCTACTAGAACAACAAGTAAACTTTAAAAAAGAAACTTCTTTTCCCACACAGCCAGCACAATGTTGGCATATATGGGGGCGCAAGCGATGCCCATGGCTACACTGGAAGTTTGGTGATAATATTCCCCCTCAAAGAATAAAAAGTTATTATTTAAGTTTAAACTAAGCAGGGAGGTAACCACACCCATGTCCTGTAAGGAGAGTGACGTGTACTCAGACAGGAAAGAATAAAACCACTGAAGCTCAATGCGATGGGAGATGACAAAGAATAAATCAACCATATTCACAGTGATGAAAATAACAACACCATCAAAATCTAAAAAAATCAGGGTTTCCAATAGATGCCAAGAGTCTTTCAGTATGTATGAAATGGAATCCAACAAGCACTTGCATTGAAAATTTACAAATTTGGCCAAGGTCTCCATTTTGGAATGTTCTTCACGAACAATTGGTCTTAATGGGGGGGGGGTCAAAGGCTCCATGGCATTTTTATGTGGTTTAAGAACGGTCAGGTATTCCCATAACTCACGGTCTGTTTCCCCCTGTAAGACCAAATGAAGCAGAAAAAAATCCAGTTTGACATAAGCAACATTTATTTCATTCAAAGAGACCCTTTTATAAGTGGCATCACTGGAAGGCAAGAGGAACATTTTCGAAGAGTAATCAATGTTATTCATTATAAAAGCAAAAGCCACTTGCTGTACTGAGACTGGAAGGAATGAATGTGAGCAATTAAGCATAACACACGTTTATTTATCCGCTTTGTGTCCAAAGGACTTCATCAGAAAAAACTTTGCATTCAAATGCAAAAAATCTTTTTATATAAAAAACATAATAGGATAATAGATTAAATAAATCACAACACAAACTGTTAAAAACAGAAAAAAATAGAGGAAAAAAAATCAATGTCTCCACCATAACATTATACAAGTTTTCTGTCATCCATTGGTTCTTAAGAAAGCACATAATATTAATCACCTTGTTTAAACCAGGTTTTTGGTCAGCTTGATTTGCCACATAGTTTATTTTTTCTCTAATGCCCCCCCCCCCTTATCTATTGGTACTTGTTCCAACACAAAAAAGAGAAATTTACTAAAATTCTTATATGCAATACTGTGCTTGTACAAAGCATTATCAGGATTCTTAGCTTTTAAACCACAAATATGCTCCTTTTTCCTTTTATTGAAGGCTCTGGAGGTCATACCTATGCAAAAAGCTTCACATTCCATGCATACATTGATATATACAATTACAGTAGAAGTACAAGTAAATATCCCACTGGCTGTCAGTACGATGTTACCATGTAGTAATATAATATTAACTACCCTCATGTATATATATGCAGGCAATGCAGAACCCACTCTTGTAGGTGCCTTTTGATCTATCAGTAAGGGTAGGTTTAACCAGAGTACTATCATGCTGCAATAAAGTCTTTAAACTAAAAATTATTTTTGCAAACAAATATTTTTCTTTAACAGTCTTCCTTAAATCTACATTCCCTTTTACAGTTGTCCTGGATTATCTTCCTGATAGCAAAATTGTCTTGAGGTCATACCTATGTAAAAGGCTTCACACATCCCATGCGTACAATGATACAGATCTACATTCCCTTTTACAGTTGTCCTGGATTATCCTCCTGACAGCAAAATTGTCTTGAGGTCATACCTATGTAAAAGGCTTCACACATCCCATGCGTACAATGATACAGATCTACATTCCCTTTTACAGTTGTCCTGGATTATCTTCCTGATAGCAAAATTGTCTTGAGGTCATACCTATGCATAAGGCTTCACATCTCATGCGTACAATGATACAGACAATTCCAGTACAAGTACATGTAAACCTCCCACTGGGTGTCTTCCCCAAAGGAGAGTTCCTCTGGGAGGGAATCTGGACTTATGGAATCTTCCTCCTCCTCTGAACCATAGTCCAAAGGGGAAGGGATTTTGGAAGAGTAAGCCAAAGACTCTTCCCCTGAGCCTAGGTCCTCATCTGAGGAATCTAATTCCATGGGCCTCGAGTGGAGGACTAAGGAGGAGCAAGCACAGAGACCTCTTGAGAAGGTTTCAGTGTCATTAAAGCATTAAATAAACCAAGTGAAATCCTACCATTCACATTGGAGATCTTTAACAACAGGGGAAATATGCTTTATTTTTTGTTTATTCTTCTGCAGGACATCTGTACGAAATGCCCTCAAAGGGCCAGACCCCTGGCAAGATTCAATAATTGTCATAACAATCTTATCCCTAATAAAGATCTGCGTAATCTCCCTCGGTCCTTTGGAAATAATCAGCCGAGATTCCCCCTCAATGTTAGGTACAGACATTTAAAAAGCCTCTGAGGATGTAAGAGAAGCTGGATCCATGTTGGCATCTGACAGGGTTGCAGTAGAGGAATCCATTGCAACCTCCGGACAGCCCTCTTGTGTTTCACCAGCCGAGACAGAGACGTCTGGGGAAGGCTGGACAGCAGCTGGATCAGACCTAACTTTTTTGGCCTCTTCTTGGTAGATAACTGGCTCCCTGGACTGGAGGATTCCACCATAGCACCCTGAGCCAACAACTTTAGATATTGGTTCTCTGGGTATATGGACAAGGAGGAGAGATGACTACGCAGGGTCTTAGGCACAAACACCAGGCAGACAGAGCACTGTGTATGATAGTGGGAAGCACCCAAACAGAAAAGACATTGGTGGTGACAGTCTTTATGGGGAATATTCCTCCCACATTGACATTTTCCTTTTTTGGGTGACATATACACAATACCCAAAACAAAAAAAAAAAGAGAAGAAACCCCAACAGGGCACTTATATGAACCAAGGCTTGATAACCAGCACAGCAGAAAGGCATTCAGACTGATGTTCAACAATGGCTTCTGGACTGGCAACAAATTAGTTTTGTGTGTGTATATCCATACATCACCTTTATGCGCCATGCCTTGTGACGTACAATGCCTATAAGTACTAAAGGCTTTGGTATACTGGCCGAACATTGGGTTATTCTTGGCAGGAGATCCCATAGGTAAAGAATACTGCAACAGTGATATGGAAAGGTAATTATAGTTCATCACCGCTAAGACAACTCTGTTTATCAGCTCAGACAGCCCTGCTGTTTTTAAAAGCAGTGTGTAAAGTACAGTCATGCAAGCAAATGTACCATAACAGTAGATATTCGAATTATCACAGTTGCAATAGCCTTAGCTATATGGGTTACATCCTGTCAAGGCTATAACAGCTGACCAGCTTCCAAAGCCTCAGGGCAACTTCCATGAGCCTAAACAGTCATGCAGCTGGAGCTACGCAAACTAAAAGAAAAGTTTAGGTGCATAGCCCTTCAGAGCTTTCCTGCCAACAAAGACAGGGAGGCTAAACCCTGAAAGGACAAAGCTAGGAACAACTAAAAACAAATGTCCACACCCTGGCATAAAAAGCACACCAGGCAGGAGTGACCATCGAGGCATCTACTGTAATGGTAAGTTTACTTACACAACCGTACTATGTTCATCACATTGATCACTGCTACAGTAGCCTTAGCACATCTGGGAAGTAGAAGGAGAAGAGTCCAGGAGCCCCTGGAGAATGGTCCAAGCAAAGACTGATATCGACCTAGAGAAGGAATCAAGCTTATAGGGTGGGCCTTGATCCTGCCTGGAACAGATGTTATATTTTTATTTGTTATACCTGTTTGAGTATAACAAGGGGTAGTAGCCTTTACACAATCATTTGAAATAGTCTGTTTGAACACAGGTTGTCCCTTTTTCTTATGTTCACAACAAATGAACAAATGACGCAAAGATCTGCAAGATTTAGTTCTGTCAAAGTAGCACCCAAGATTGCCTGTGGGCATTCAAGGTATGGAGTATCCTTTCTACCACATTTTTGGTTTCAGGAAAGAAAAAGGGAGATGGACAGTTTGGCTTAAAGTAAACTCAGATACCATTTCAGGATTAAAATAAGGATTAGTTCTCAAAGAAATCCTGTCCCTAGGGAAAATGAGATAGAACTGACTCACCATAGCAGCTTGCAACTCGGATACTCTTCTTGCAGAGGTCAGAGCAAACAGTAAAACTTGCTTTCCATGTTAAGAACCTCAAAGTCAGCCAGGTTAGCTTATTCAAATGGAAGCAATGTTAGCTTGTCTGACACAAAATTAAGATCCAAGGTAGGGCCACCAGTTTTCTTGGAGGCCTCTACTGCAAAACCCCTTTCTAAAACATTTTTACATGAGACAGCAATATAAGAGGAGGATCCATTGACATACATACTGAAATGGCCAAGAAATGTAGCTTGATAGAGGAATAAAAAAAAAGCCACTGGATAGGAACTCACAAACATTGAAAACCAGAGAACAACTATTCCTGAATGGGTGCTGGTTATATTGTTGGCACCAACTACAAAAAAACGTTAATGTTAATTGATGGTTATTTAAATGTAACTGTTTTGCTGCTTGACTTTTTAATTGATTATTTGTGTATAAAATATGTGGAGTTGATACTTTCTTTTGTTTTACTCCTTGAAGGCTTTTCGCCGAGGTGCTAGAGAGTTTAATAAAGATTTTCAGTGGGTCTGTAGCCTTGTTGTTTTGTATTTATTTTTATTTTATTTTGTTTTGTGGTTTATATAGAAAACCTTTTTATTTTGCTAATACATGATTTTATAGTAACAGGCTTTATTGCCTCCATTAGTACCTGTTCCACGTCCTCAGTACACAGGTGCCTAAAATGAATTAAGACACTGTCATCCAGGCAGACAAATTAAGTTGATGATGTCAGGGTTTATCAGACATCCCTGTTCTTGTTGTGAGTAGATCCAGTCTGTGAGGAAGCTTGTGGTAATTGTCCTTGGCCATTTCAAAAAGAAGAAGAGAACCATGGTTGGTTGAGCCAAAGTGAGTTACCACAATGATCATGGAGGATTCCTCCTGAATCTTCAGAAGCACCCTCGATATTAGTGGAAAGGGTATAAAAGCAAAGGAACATCCATGTCCTAGGAAAAGATAAGGCATCTGTCTTCCAGGCCTTCCTGCATGGAGTCCTGGAATAAAATCTTGCTAGTTGAAAGTTCGGAGAGAAGGCAAAGAGGTATACTTGAACTCCCTACAGATGGATAAAATCTTGGAAGACACACTGATGTAGTTTCCATTCACGATGGTCTGTCCTAGTCCTGCTCAG
Source organism: Protopterus annectens (assembly GCF_019279795.1). Taxonomy (NCBI): domain Eukaryota; kingdom Metazoa; phylum Chordata; order Ceratodontiformes; family Protopteridae; genus Protopterus; species Protopterus annectens. Next base: position 14,960,013 of record NC_056735.1, read on the forward strand.
CTTGCTTTGACAAAATGTAGGATGCCTGCAGAGTGAGACTATTGTGAAGCTATATCAAAAGATAACATGGCTAGTCTACAAAGGGAATGCAACAAAGTTCCCCCTTGACAACTGACGTACCATGACCTGTGGTATTGATTTTATGCACTTGAAGAGGTCCTGGAAACCATAAAGGGTTCAGAGAGTTGAGCGCGTTGATCAGGGCAAGCATCACCTTGATAGTTATGTGCTTGCATCTCTCCTTGGTGTCCCACACCCCCTGCACTTTTATCCCTCCCGAAAATGCTCCTCAAGAAAAGTCTGAGGCACCTGTGTTGATTGACTGTGTTGGACCAGGGAAGGAGAAGGGGAGAACTGGATTTAAGGATATCTGTTCTCTCCATCAAATGATTTCTATTCTGACAAACCACAGCACTGGGACTTAAAAAGATAAAGTGTGTTGATGCTGGGACAAAAAGATTTCGGATACCTCTGTATCATTTTCATGTGGAGTTTTGTCAGGGGTGTCATGAGAATAATAAATGCCGTGAGGCCCAAAATCCTGAGCTATTCTCCTGAATTAACCAAAGTCTGAATGGAAAACCTTAGAAATAGATCTCAATATAAATCTATTTTTTTTCCTATGGGTGAAAAAAAGCTCTTTGAATTGAGGTATATAGTTGACAACCAAGGAACACAATCTTGTGAGTCCTGTGTAGGGAAGTCAAGAAAGAATTTTGAATGTACTCTCAGAAATCCAGCTTGTGTAAAATCTCTCTCACCACGACAGAGAGGTTTCTGACACACTGAAAAAGACTTTTCAAAGATAAGCAAGTCATCTAAATATGGAAAAAATGTGGATACCCTGTAGCCTGCAATGAAGTATAACTAGAGCTAGACACTTTGTGAACACCCCTGGTGCAGAGAAGAGTCCAAGGCTAAGGCAAATTACTGATAATGTGATCCAGACACACAAAACTTTAAGAACTGTCTGAAGTCTGGATGAATAAAGGATGTGATAAGCATCTTTTAAGTCTAGTGATACCAGAAAACTTGAAAGAGGAAAAGAAAGGTAACAGGCTGTGAAGTAGCATCATTTTGAATTCGGCCACTATCACAAAGAGGTTTAGGAAAGAAAGATCCAGAACTGGTCTCCATGCATTTTCTTTCTTTGGCACTAGGAACGTCCTTGAATAAAAGCCCTTTCCCACCTGGAAAGGAAGAACTGGTTTTATCACTCCTCAAGACAGTAAGAACAGATGTAAACAAAAGACTCTGATCTGGAGGATGAGGCATGACCCCCTGAAAATGAGAAATTTCCTCCCATTGCCAACTGCAACCTTGATGAATGATTTTCAGAACCCATTTGTCTGAAGCTATCTGTTGCCAAAGGGAAAAATGGAGATTCAGACTTTCAGGAAGAGCAAAGGGGCCAGGGTGGGAGGTGTCAAAAGGTCTCTTGAACAGTCATTCAGACTTGTTGGGCTGTCCTTGGTTTAGGAAGTTTCGAGACTTCTTTTTGGAACACACTCGTCATTTCTTCTCTCTCTTTACCTGTATTTTGTTGAGGCTGTTTATCCTGCTTTTTGCCAAAATTGGATGAGGAGTTAGAAAATCCCTGGAAAAATTTGGAAAATGAGGGCTGAAATATCTTATGAGACTCTCTGGATCAGCTTGACCTTTCATCACACTTTTTGACCACCTATGCAGCAGAGGGGCCAAACACTAAAATCTATTTCCAAGGGTGAATTTAAATCTCATTTCGAATATCATCTGGGAGAATCTGAGAATGCAGCCATACAAGCCTCCTTAAAACAGTACCAGTGGTCACAGTGTAGGAAGAAGCACCAACACAGTCAAACACACACACACACACACACACACACACACACACACACTATAAACAATGCATAGTGACCTGTGTAACAGAAGAAACTAAGTTAGTTAAAGAAGATTTTTCCTCAAAAGAGGAGAAAGTCTCTTAGTTTTGGTTTAAGCACTTGGGCTTCAGGCCATTTATTTTACATTAAGAAAGTTTGTAGTGTGGCAGGGCAGGATAGCCTACACCCTTCTAAGATGGGAATTGCTGGATGAAGGCTTATCGTGTCTGTTATTCTGAAAGTGTCTTCGATCTGGTTTAAGCACTTGGGCTCCAAACCACTTATTTTACATTAGGAACGTTTGTGGTCTACACTCTTGTGGCAGGAGAGTGTAGCCTACACCCTTCTAAGATAGAAATAACTAGTGAAGGCCTACTTTGCCTGTTATTCTAAGAGTCTGTTCTGGTTTAAGCACTTGGGCTCCAGACCAGTTATTTCACACTAGGAATGTTTGTGGTTTGCACTCTTGTGGGAGTATTCTACTGAAATTGTTGCTTTATTTCAAAACTTTTTTTTTTTTGTGACTGCAACTTTCGGCACTTTGAATTTCTAATCTGCATTTTTATAGGCTTACTGAATCTAAACTGTCTGGTATCATTTGAGCACTAAAACCAGCCATCTTATATTAAGAAGGACCCCCTGCACCCTTGTGGCAGAAGTGTGCAGCCAAGGACCCATCTGAGTTGGAGATTGTTGGAATAAGCCTCAGTCTTGGGCTTTCCCTTTGTTTACTTTGTTTAAAATCATTTAACTTTGCTTGTATTTAAGCATCGTGTTTGTAAGGGTTTGCACTCACTTTACTGCAGCTGCTCAGAGACTGCACTGCTGCCCTGCGAGCAACTCAGCTGTGCATTGTGAAGCACTGATGCAGTTTTCTACCCCTAGCCCTCCTCACAATAGCTGCTTTTTGTTATTCTTACAGAAAACCTGGTCCATCTAGCCCACTCCTCACTACAGTATATACCTGCCATAATGGACAGTTTCCCATTTCTCCAGTCAGCCTGATTGACATGGGCATCACGAGGCAATGTAGCAACTGCCTCATGTATACCAACAACCATTTACTCCTAAAACCAACAAATACAACATGTGAGAAATATAGCTATACAATGAATTTGGAATCAATTCTCTCACAAAACAGCAAACTAGATATCACACAGGTTGCCAAACACTTCACCTCTTGCACATAACAAGCTCACAACATATAAACCCACATACACAGAGGTACTCACTAGAAGCCTATCCAAAGATCAGAGACCTCCCAAGCACAAACCTACTGCACACACTGCAGATCCAACATAATCCACTACACATGATAATGCACACAACAGTGTCTCAGCCAATAAGCTGTTAAGGCAAAACACCACAAAGCCAAATGTCTTGGTCACAGGTGACTCCATAGCGACATACACATATGTCCTCTTCACCAGACTGGACAAGGAGAAGGTCACAGTCAGCTGCCTATCAAGTGCCAGGATCTGTCAGATCAAACACAAACTCAAGTCTCTCAACAACAAGCACCGTTATGACTATCATAGTCCATGTTGGAATGAATGAATTGAGACATTCCTCAGTGGACTATATGAAAAGACAAATAACTAAGCTCTGATTATATATCCCAGGCAGGTATGCCCCTAGCCCTAAGCAGCACTCTATCTTCACCCAGGATGACAACAAAAAATGATTGACTTCAACAACTGGCTTAGCTTCTGGTGTCAAGTCCAGGGGATCCAGTATCTGTCACCCTGGGAAGATATGGTCAACAGACCACACTGCTTTGCTAGAGATGGTCTTCACCTGTTGCATCTTGGCTTTCAGTTACTGGCAAAGACACTTTCCCTCTCATAGTGCTTTTTTTAGGCAATGTCATAAAATTCCTGACGTAAATAAATTTACTAGAGACAAACTCAAGGTTATGCTGCTTTATGCTATGAGTTTAAATTGGAAACTGCACTCACTGGAAGCACTACTTACCTTGGAATATGCGGTCTATGCAGTCACAGAGACATGGTTCAAGGTCGCAGAGAGCACCCCGGCCATGCAAGGCTACAATGCCTTCAACGCGTTCAGACCTCCAAACAAGCTAGGCCATGGACAGAATCTTTTTGGACCTTATCAACAAAGACATAGGTGACTTTCAAACTCTTGACCTGACCCAATTTGGCTTCATTAAGGGTAGATCATGCTTATTAAACCTAGTGGACTTCTTTCAGAATGTCACCAAAGCCCTGGATGAAGGCAAGACAGTACATACAGCCTATCTTGACTTAGCCAAGATTTTGACACAATTCCCCACTTAGGCATCATTGAGAAACTCACCCAGCTGGGAATTAACCCATCTGTCACTAGATGGAATAGCCAAAATGGCTCACTGATAGAACACATACAGTCAAAGTTGGGGATTCGACCTCTACCAGCAGACCGTTTACCAGTGGTGTACCACAAGGATCTGTGCTGGGCCCCCTACTGTTTGGAATCAATTTCTCAGAAGTCCAGGTGAAAATAGATGACCTGTGGCTTACCAAGTTCACCAATGTCTACAAACTGGGTGCAATCATTGAGTTCCCCCAATAATGTTGTCATACTACAAAAAAAGGCTTACACAAACAAATGATTGGTGTCAAAGCCATGGACTTAAACTAAATGCAAAAAAAATGTGTTATAATCCCTTTCGGCAAACAGGAAGTCCCTGTACATTACAATATTAACAGTGCCCCCCCTTAGCTCAAACTCTGTGGTGAGAGATTTAGGAACACTGATTGACAGCAATCTCAACTTCGATCACCATGTGTCCCCAGTGGTAAGGAAGGTCTTCTATTTTGCACATTTCATAAGTAAGGGCATCGCATCCAGAGCTAAGTATTTTATAACTCCCCTGTACTCATTCCTCATCAGACCACTAATAAGAGTGCAAAGCTCCCTTCTGTATGTACCTCACCAGACACCTGCAGCAGCTGGAGAGACCTCAGAGGTTTCTCACCAAGAAATTTCAGGCCATCAACACAAGACTACACGAATAGACTGAATGCCCTGTCACTGTACTCTGTATCTTATAGGCCACTGACAGGTGACTTGTGCCTGACTTACAGAGCAGTCTTGGACCCTGCCCTAATGGAAATGTTGTACATCCACAGTCAAATGGGACAAGATTCACTCGCTCTAGGGATCTTAACTTAGCCTGTGACATTAACAGGAAGTGCTGGAGAGACAAATATGTCTCCTAAAGACTGCCACTCCTCTGGAACAAACTTTCAATTCACGTACAACACAGCTCCTCAACTTAGACAACTGGATGGGAGACTGTAAATTTACCCCCGGGGGTGTCAGCTATGTCCTTCTTGGATAGGAACAGTCCATGGTGGTCACAGACTCATGCTTCAAACACACACCATACAATTTGGTCAATAAGGGAACAAAGGTATAACATGGCTAGGCTTATAAAGGCCCTAGGGCCAATAGCCTAGTAATCTCACATGAACCTATAAAACTACAGATAAAACATTCCTCATACTTTCACAATTAGAAAAAACTTTAACATATGAGCCTGACACTACAAAATTCTGGAATTCAAAGTTGCAGAAGTATACATGGTTTCCAATACATATCAATAATGTTCCCATCCCTATCAGAAAGAGTAGGATTTGAATTGATTAGGTACTTGGCAATGTGATCAATTACTGCTACAGCTGCTGGGTCAGGTTTGGGAATAAGGGAGAACAATTTAAAAGACTGGGAAACTTTAGACATTCTATCTGCCTTTTTAGGGACAGCTGGCTAACTATCAGGAAAATTGTATGCAGTAGTACACACATCCTGTAAAGCAGACTGAGCAGAAGGAATGGGTGTACAATCTGGAAAATCCTTTGGTAACAATTCATAGTATTTTCTGATGGACTGAAAAACTTCAGTTTTCTCTCAATGAAAATGCCACACATTCTAGCAATAGTCTCAGATATAGAGGAAACCCCCCACAGGGAGAATCAGAAACTGCGCTCTTCTGAGTCTAATTCAGAGATCTGTGGAAAAGACCCTGTATCTGTCCCTGCATCTTCCTGCTCAGATTCAGAATCTTGAATCTCTTTAGGAAAAGATGTATCCTTCTTTCTTTTACCATAAACTACTTTACAAGAAACAGCAATTGCCTGAATTAAATCCTGTGCCAGACCCAATAAACCACTCCTAGCCAAAGAAATTCAAGGAATAGAATATATATGCTTGGTTTTCCATTTCTTTTTGACAGGAAAAATAGGGCCAACTATGTTACTAATGGCAGCAGCAGCTACTCCAGGGATGGGTACAGCATTCTGACACAACAGGGAAACCTTCCCTGTTCCCTCTCCCATGGGTTGGAAGAGTGGCTCTCCCTTGCTCACTGAGGGAACCCAAACAGCCACAGAGGGCGTTGCTAATCCCCTGTCCCTAGTGGCTGTAAGTGCTACATCAGAAGGATCAGTGGTCTGAAGTACAACAAATGGCCACAGCAGAGTCACCCACCTGCAGGTGAGGCAAATTGCTAGCCTGCTGTGGTGACAAAGGCTGCTTGCTTAAAATTTTTTTGTGGCTGGAAGGACTGTGTGGGACCAGTAGTCTGTCTCATTGCCAAGACGAAAATGGCATGGTACCTCTTTCCTGGGGAAGCCAAGCACCAAATACCAGTAAACACTATGACTCTATAAGAGTTACTTTTTTCACAAAAAAACACAGTAAAAAGCACTTTAAAACACAATGCCAGCCACACAAAATAAAAATAAACAATTTCTCCACAGAGAAAATATTTTCAGTTACTTTGTCACCTTTAAATTCGCAGGAAAATGAGCTGTCTGTTTAAAAATATGTGACATTCTTCTGACAGTCTGTTAAAACACCACATTCCTAACTTTAAAATAACCTTCCAACTGCAACACAAATAAGAAAATATTTTTTTTCTCCTAAGTGAACTTATCTACCCAGAAAAGGAACAGTACAAGCTTACTGTTGATCCTCAAAAGACTCACAGGAGTGTACTCTTTGGCAGCAGTAAAATTTGGAAGGGCTTCACACCAAAAAAAACTTATCTTTTGGTCAGCTCAGCTTGAGTTGCCTGACAATGTGGGCACATGGAAGGTGCTTTGAAACTGCATAGCTGTTGCATCCTTGGCAGGATATAACCCATACATAGCTAAGGCTACTGCAGCAGTGATCAATATGATGAATATCACACTAAACATTCTGCACCTTTACTGAGTGTGTGCTGCTAAGTTTTCTTATGTCTAGCCCAGGCATCCATACCTTAGAACTGTTATGATTTAGGCACAGTACTATAATTTTGGTCCTCAGATTTAGCCTCCTAAATTTATTGATTTCCTCATAGTCAGACCTGGACATGGAAACATTCTTCATGAAATAAATAAAATAAGCCTATACAAAGATTCCTTACCAATTATTATATAGGGTCTTATTTAGGAAATACTTCTATTGCGGGGAAAAAAAAAAAAAGAAAACTCCTCTTTTCCAACCTCTGCTATGACCTTTTAAGGCTCAGTACCATGATTTTTAGTAATGAAAGTCAAATGGTATGCTAAAATCTGAAATTTTATACATAAAGTTTATTCCCAAAAAAAAAAAATAAAGGCACTGAAGCTGGAATTCTGAAATAAATAGCACAATACATAAGGCAGAACTGTGGGATGAAGAGCAATGCATGCACAGGGTGAGGGCAACTCAAACATTTATAACTTTGTACAAGACCATAAATACAATGGCTGGAATGTTATGCAAATGACCATATAATGAGATGGAAGCAACATTACAATAATAAGGCTGAACACTATGGTAGAACAATTCAGAAATGTATAAATTCCCTGGTGAACAGAGACAGAAACAATGTTAGAATGGTAGAGACAGCAGCAGGTTTATTAGAAATGTATACGTTTGCAACTGTACTCTCAGAGAGTAGCCGCAAAGGTGAGCATCATCACTCTCTGTGCCACTGAGAGATTTGAACGCACCTCATTCCTTCATCTCCAAAATACTGAAACAGTTGGGCACTACCACATGGCGAGACAGACACAATACAGGAGTGGGTTTACACATGCAACCTTCACATGTAGACTTGTGGGATGTGTGGCATACCCATTCTTGTGGAAACCAAGGTATGGCTAACACTGACAATCACTGCTACAGGGAACTTCCAGCAATCTACAGGGGATACAGGGAGTGTCTCAGGCATCTGCCTCACAGATACTTCAGTAGTTTCTCAATAATATGCTGTAGAATGTAGAGGAGCATACATGGTTTCTATGGGCTACAAAAGACAGAAACACTATGTGGGCATTCTATGACACACAGCCCATTTCCCTGAAGTACCTGCTGCCACCGACTGCACCCATATCACCATCAAGGTCCCACAGGGAACACAGGCACATCGAAACATCAACAGTGAGGGATTCCAGTCTATCAGCTGCCAAGTGGTCAGTAATGAACAAGGTATAGCATATAAAATAAGTCAGTGCTACAACCAGGCAGTGCCCATGATCCCCACATTGGCCACAAGTGCAACTTATACCAGCAATTTCTGCAGGATAGTTTCTCTCAGGGATGTCTTCCTGGCAATGCTGGCTATGCCCTATTGCCATGGCTCAAGAAACAGATACAAAATCCACAGATTTTGGAAGAGAAGGCATACGACTTCACACTGTTATAGGCACACCATCATCAAATGTGTGCTTGAGGTGATTAAGGCCCACTTCTGCTGCTTAGATATCTCCAGTGACATGCTGCAGTACATTTTGGAAACCTGCAACAAGAAATTTGCTGTATGTGCAATGTTACACAACATGTTGGTGTGTGGACAAATACATCAAGACACTGACTTCACTGGAGAGGATTTGCTGGAACTAGCAGTGGACAAGGGGCCTGGTGAGGATTAGTGAGAGAACTGGCTGCTATGGATGACCATGCAAAGCACAGGTGGGTGCAGTGCCACTAACTAACAGGCAGTGTCTGTTTCATAACTATGGGCCAGATTAGACAGAGTAACAATGCTACATGCAATACTACAACCAGGCTATGTTATACAATGCATGGATAGCCAGGCTGTATATCAAAAACAAACTACTCTGGTACCACAGCACTAATGGCAGGGGTGCAGCTGTCATCACAGGGACAGGCGGGAAGGGCCATAGTGACAGGTATTAACAACAGGGCAATGGGCTGAGCTAATGATGTCAGTGAGAATGCTTGTTATGGTGTGGTGAGTATGATGAGCCTGAAGAGTGTGTAGGTACAAGGTGGTGTTTTCAGTGTGGGGTAGGTTAGTTCATATTATGTATGGGTGAACACAGCCTCTACATTTATTAATGCAGCATGTGTCTCTCTGTGACAAGACCAGGATACCCTCACAAGTAGGTATATCCACCGTGCATGTCCTCAGCCAGGTGGTCATCCCCCAAGTAGTATCACTAGCATGATCATAAGGATTGTGTGCTTTGTGAGTGTGAATGGTGGGCTGTGCCAGAGGGATGGCCAGCACATACATCTTGCATACATTTGCATCCACAGTAGGTGGTAATGACCTAAACACTGGTAATAGGCTTGGAGGACATGGCCCTACAGAGCCTTGACAATGCTCCAGCCATTCCATGCTGCTTTTCTCCACTGATGGGGGAAAAGTTATGGTCAACACATGAACAGCATTGTCCCCAGCCTGAGGCAGCAGAGAGGTCCCTGGATGATTACAGACTCTCTCCAGTGTGCTTCCAATATGCTACCTACATAGGTAAAATCCTCTCCAACATTGCTTCAATTTGAAGAAACCAGTGATCCTTTCTAAACCAGTTAAATAATGATCTCTCTTTCTTCCCTACCCATAAATGTCAGAAAACAGTAAATAACATACCTTCAACCTTTACTACATTGCTACAACCAGTAATGAGCAAACAGCTACTGAGCACACAAGAAGCTGAGCAAATACAGCTGAAGCAACTCACAAACAGACATAAAGCAAATCAAGGTAAACTGGTATAGCAAAGATGGGTCAGGGCTGAGCAAGAATAGGGTCTTCATAAGAGTATTCTTAACCAATTGTGTTGCTTTTGCTTTTCATGGAAGTATTTCACCTTTTCCATAAAAGCCTGTCTGCACAAGAGTTATCACTTTCTGACAATGTGCACTGCTAATTTCTGGCTTATGTGAAATAAATTCAGCCACAGTATAATAATATTCCATACACTGCCCCTGACGATCTATATCAGTGCTCACTGTTCTCTGGAGAGACACTGATTTTTTTACTGTAATCAAATGAAATAATTTATGCCTAAAGTAATGTATTTCCGCTTCTTTTACACACACATACAATGCCCTTTATACTCCATATCTGTGGTCAGTTAACTGTGATTAAGTGACAGCAGTGGTCAGCTGTCTTCACATACAGGCTGCTAACTCTCCTCCCCAAACAATTGTATTCTCAATGGGAAAATCTCCAATCACTGAATGCTAGCAAGTAAAAACTTCCACCTATAGTATTTAATTTTGTTTTATGCTTAAATATATACATTGTTACATAATGAAAGTAATTCTGACAACCCAGGTGGTTTAAATGCAATAAAGCGACAGAAACGGTTGGAAGGAGTTTGATAGTCAACATCTTTGGCATACTGAACACCACTAAAGAATAACCAGTTTTAAATGGGAACATCTCCAGTGTTTGTCAGTTTGATCAAGTGTGTATGTCTGCCTGACTCACAGACAGGCAGACACACACATGCATAGCCACAGCCAGTCCAAATCAATGGACTTTAACTGTGATAATTAACAAAAGTGATGAACTGCTTTCACATACAGTCTACTACCTAAAATTTAAAAAAAAAATGACTGAAGATACCGCTAAAGTATCATTGTGATAAGGTAAAAGAAATTGGCCAGAGTAACAAATTTCATCTCGTTTCATGTATGCACACACTGAGTTTGTTAGCCGAACTCAATGACTGTTTAGCTGCTTTCACAAACTGCTCCACTACCTTCATTCAGTCTCTTCATCTTACATAACTATCCTTTTCTCACTGGGAGACTGCAATATTTTACAGTGACTAAGTGAAATAAAGTCTACATGAATTAACATAGTTCAGCTTGTTTTACACCTAGAAATCTCTGTGTACACACTGGAGTGACCTTGGGTCAACTGGTGCCCTAGGCAAAAGGGTTCCATAGTGCCCCCCCACACCACCGGGTGCCCCCCATCCTGGTCTACCTACAACAAAGAAATACTGGAAAAGTGCCCCTGCTAGAGCGGCACCCTAGGCAGCCGCCTAGTTGGCCTATGCCTAAGGCCAGCTACACAGACACACACACACACAGAAAGCAACAGACAATCCACAATGACTGTTTAAAATGATCAAGTCAGAAAAATGGACAGTTACTTCCAAAAAGAAAATACCCCCCCCCCCCCAATAACCACTTTCTGACAGACACCATCAGCGGTGCTTGACTATGTGTAAAAGACAGTCTTGCCAATAGTAATTTATTTAAGCTTGCTCCACACACACAAGTACAGTTTGTTCCGCAACCCCACACCTAAATAACCTCTCTCTGATAGCATGCCATATCACAAGATGCATAAAACTACCTATCTCTACATGTTGACTGCCTTTTGCCTAGGATTATATTTTGAGGTGTAATGCAAAAAAAAAAAAAAAACACAGCCACAACACCAGTATACGACATCTACAGGCCACAGTAACATGTGGCATGACCAAATGGATTTACAATGAAGCACTGTTTTTAATAGTTAAGATACAAGTCATCATAACCAACCATCTAAAATTTGTCATAATGCCACATAAAACGTCAAAATCATAAACTCCCCTACCGCACCCCCTGCAAGTCAGCATGGGGTTCTGCCCTCCCAAACCCTGATCGCTATACTGCACTTCCAACATGATTAAAACTTTAATAAAATATCCAATCTGAACAACAAAGAAACTCATCTTTCTGTTTTCCCCAACTTATGTAGCTTTGGAGACTGAAAGACTGCACTTCTGACAAAGCCATGCCTGATGTATTAACACAGCTAAAGCAGATGATTAAACATTTAAGACACTAAATGTCGATAGAACAATAGGTGGCCAACTACACTGTCTTAGCCCAAGGCACCTATCATGCGTACATTACACCTAGGAAAGGGATACAATACTGACTGGCTACATTAAGCTGGATCAGATGTTTTTCTTGGATTATTCTTTTTACCACTGACTGCAGGGTTGGATATATTGAGTTGTCATGGCACAAGATACTGAGGTACGGCCAATGTGTTCTATGGTAGCTCTCAACCTGCAGTAAATGTGTTTAGTTATCCATTAACAATAATCTCTCCTTGGTTGTTCTACTAATGGTCAAGTAGCAACTGGCCAATGTTACTACCCCTCACTCACAACTCAAAGTCGCAACCCAACAAGCGATGGTTATAATGCAAAACCATTGCTTACATTGCCAGTAGTGATTCACTATTTTTCTAAATCTTTCTTTTTTTCCATAGCTGTGTAACCACTGAGTTAGTATACACAAATTAAAGTGGTATGGAGTTACCCCCATAATGGGTACAACAGAAGGACTGTTCCTTTGCAAAATCAGCCAGATGAAGCTAAACTTGGTTGTGCTGTCTGACTGTAGCTTCATCCAGATGCTGTTCAATGAAACTACAATTTTCCCTTCCTCCCTGACAGGAAAGGTTCTACATATAACTCTATTATAAACTATCCTGCCATTTCCACCCTCCACTGTGACTCACAGCATCCTCTCTCCTCTATGTTTCCTTGAACACTCTTTTGCTCTAAATCAGATTTTTTTGTACACAGGGCTACAAACTCCTCAGGTTTTATATACCCCTATACCTCCCACAAATGAAATACCCAAGTACATTTACATACAGGCTATGGTACCATGTTCATGTTGTTGCTACAAAATCGCTTTGTTACTCATCCTTCAGTGCTACTGGTTTAAGTAACTTTTTGCATAAAATGTGTGCATGGGCATTTTGTGCTTTATCCATGTACATAATGTCCCTGCACTAGCTTTCTTTCTTCTCCAGCATTTCTTCCTTCTGCTATAATTGATTCCCTGTCCTAATACTCTGTAGGGGAAAGTCAGAATTTTTCTGGATGACTTACTTTGCCTCCCCTTGGCTGTTTTAAGTTCCCACTAATTAAACCTAGGATCCTGCTTCCCCATCAAAGGTAAACTGCCATTCCAGTACATCTGCATCCGTCCAAACAGATCTCTAGTCCCTTATAAAGAAAAAGCCATAAATTGAATACCAGCTGTTCCAAGAATTAGTGAGTCTCTTGATGAGAAGTACCCTACACTTAGTTATCCAATCCACTGACGGGCAGTAGCTCACACAATATCAGTACATGTCTTAATTGTTTTTGTGACCTTTTTTCAATTATTCACTTCATAATTATTTATCACAGAATCATGCATTTTGTTTGCTCTTCTGTCCATGGTAACTTTACTATAAGCTATTAAAGCAGACCTTTAGGAAATCTCATTTTTGAATGGTTTATGATTGACTTTGGCTGCAAATATCCTTGTGCCACTCAGCAGCTGGTGATGAGAAAGCAGCATACTGCAAAATGCTCTCAGGGGACTTACTATTTCAGTTTTTTACATTAACCATAAAAATAAGAATAGATCAGCATTGGCTCCAATCTATATATGCACCAGCTTTTTCCTTAACTTTTGCACTACTTTTCATGGTTCTTGCATACAAGTGTCAGTTGAAAATCCAAGAGCTTTAGCTACAGTCCTTAGAAGAGTGAGAATTTGAATTTAAGAGCAAACAGAGGTAATATAAACCGTATGTGAGAAAGTGGTATCTTGGAGTATTCCCTTAGTCTGATGTATTGCAATCTCAGTATACAGAAGTAGGAGGGGTGCGGGGACATAGCTCTCCACGCCAAGGGGTGCAGATGGACACCCATCGTCCACAAATTATTTAAGACTGCACCTAGTGAGGACTGGAACTTGTTGTTTGCTGTCTGAACTGAGGCTTAATTTTTGAAATGTCAGGACTCACAGTATTAGGCTTCACACTTGTGAAAGAGAACCTCTGTATACTCTTAATTTCCACATCTCCTCATTTGGTTCAGGCTAAACCTACTTTTGTGGGATGTAAATTGTCAATATGTGCATTTCTGAATATCATACAGTTTATAAGTTAATGCATCAGTTTTCTTACTTTGTAATCTTTCTTACTGAAGTGTTTGCTTGTTGTCTCAGTGCGTCTCACAGTCAAAGAACTTTAATTATTCGAGAAACACACACAGCTAAATACTGTCTTGTATGCAGTAATGATGTGAATATTACCTTGACTTGTATGTTGCAGAAAAAGAAGTTATGTACTCACCATAACGTTCCATGTGAGTTGTTCATCTTGCCTTCATTCTTACAAATGGGATCCTCAGCTCTGAGTCGGTCTACTACAAAGCTTGAGGTCTTCAGACAGCTTGAGGCCAAGTCCCTATCCCATGATGCACCTAGAGTTACCTTAGATCTTGTTTGCTGCATATAATAATACCATGTGCCATTTTATCACTCCTTAGGAGACAACCCATAGAAAGATTGAGCAACCAGGATAAAACTAGTATCTCGGTCCCCGAAAAAACCTTGGAGGGGGTAGAGGGGTGGTAAGTAAGAAAGAAGGCAAGATGAACAACTCACATGGAATGTTATGGTGAGAGCACATAACTTTTTCATGTGAAGTTGTTCTATCTCGCCGTTCATTCTTACAGATGGGTAGCGTCCCAAGCACCATCTTTCTCAGGTGGCTCACGGGAGTATGCTTTTCATGACAGTGGAACCAAAGGAGGCTCTGTCCCTAGAGGTCTTGTCAACTTTGTAATGAGTGATAAAAGTATGAGGCTTTGACCAAGTGGCTGTTGCACAAATAGTGCCTATAGGAAGCCTAGCAGAAAAGGCAGAAGATGTGGACATTGCTCTGGTAGAATGAGCCTTAATTTTGTGTTGTAAAGGTAAATTAGCAGCTGAATAAGTAAATGTGATACAATCAGATAACCATCTAAACGGTGTTGTTTTTGCCACTGGCATACCTTCTCTGGAACCTGAAAAGGAAACAAAAAGCTGTTCTGATTTTCTGAACTCTTGTTCTATCCAGGAAAAATCTGAGCTGTCTATGAACATCAAGCTTGTGGAGCATATACTCTAAGTTGTTGGTGTGTTTGGGAAATAACACTGGTAAATCTATGATCTGGTTAAGGTTAGCTTCAGTAGAAACTTTGGGTAAAAATGAAGGATTTGTTCGCAGACACACTCTGGCAGCATGAAAATCAAATAAGGAGGCTTTATGGACAAGGCCTGCAGCTCTATCACTCTGAGGGCAGAAGTAATGGCTACTAAAAAGATGGTCTTCCATGACAAATATTTCAAATCACATGAGGAAGCTGGTTCGAAAGGTGGGAGAATAATGTGTGAAAGCATAAAATTTAGATTCCATGGGGTATAAGAGGATTTCACAGGTGGTCCAAGATGAAAGGTCCCTTTGAGAAAGGCTTTAGATAGCTTGTGAGACATTATGTTTAATCCTTCAAAGCCAAGGTGAAAATTAGAGATAGTGGCAAGTTGTACCCAAACTGTTGCTGCTGCAGCTACTTTATTGAAAAGCATAGTCAAAAACTCTAATATGGAGGAAATAGGGGCTTGGTAGGGATCAATGTCATTTTTGAGAAGCCCATATCCCACCAATCTTACCAAGAGGATTACTGGCCTCAAACATATGTCCTATGCAGCCTGACTGAAAAAACTCCAGCTGTACTCAGTGACATATTGCTTACTCATATGCAATCTCTGCCTGACTCAGAAAGCCATGTCCAACTCAGAATTGATGGACATGCTCAACCTAAAGAAATCCAAGTCACTGCGAGCCACGTGCCCTAGTGAGCTAAACCTCACCACAACAATAAATAGAACATGCTGGAGGGATAGATTCCTGTCACAGAGACTCTCCATGCTTTGGAACAAAATTCCAAATTACATTAGACAGAGCCCCTCACTACACTCTTCAAGAGAAACCTTGACGAGTGAATGGGTGACAGAAAATACACCCCTGGGATCACTTCACTGGTTCTGCTTGACAGAGGATCAGTTACTCTGGCTAGGCTTATAAATGCCCTCGGGCAGATAGCCTAGTACCTACCTATGAACCTATATAAAAAACCTTCTCCATTTGCTAAGGTACAGCTTCCTAGTAGAGGACTTATGGGAAGATATCAAAATATGCTGCGTTTCGAGAGGTTATGGAACCTGGCTATGTTGGGAATTGGAGCAGCCAAGATGTCAGTTTCAGGGACTGAAGAGAGGGATGAGGAGCCCTCAACGAATGCGTCAAAAGATCTGGAACTGGGTCCAGAATCCAAGGCTCTTCCAATAGAATGAAGTCGAAGGAAGGGGAACCAAATTTGATGAGGCCAATGAGGGGCTATTAGAATGATGGTCCTTCCCAGGGCTTTTGGTTTCTGCAATACTTTGGGTATCAAGGGAATATGTGGGAATGCAGAGAGGAGACCCGGAGGCCAATCTTGTACGAGTGCATCCCTTGGGGCTTCTCCCGGAGGGGGAATCAGGGCAAAGTAGCTTCTGCATTTTGTGTTCATATGGTTGGCAAAAAGGTCGCAGCAAGGCTGGCCCCACCTGTGGAAAATTCTCTCCACTATCTCTTTTTTGAGGGATCACTCATGTGGCAACAAAATTGCCCTGCTCAGTTTGTCTGCTGTCACATTGGATTGCCCCAGGATGTGCATTGCTATCAGAAAGTGCTGGGTGGATGTAGCCCACTACCATACTCTAAGGGCCTTGCGACAAAGGGGATATGACCTGGTTCCTCCTTGTTTGTTCAAGTACCAGACCACCGACATGTTGTCTGTCTGAATCTCAATTGTTCCCAGAAGAAGAGAGTCCTGGAAGTACAGCAACGCTAAAGGTACCGCTCTCATCTCCAGGATATTGATATGCACATGTGTCTCTTATTCAGTCCATGTGCCTTGGGCTGTTCTTCCCTGAAAATTCCCCCCCCCCCCAATCAGGGAAGCATCCGTGGTCACCGTGGCTGCTGGTGAGGGTAGGACAAAAGGATGACCTATCATTACATGAAGAGAGGTCAACTACCACCGAAGATCCTTTTTGCATGTGTTTGTGATCATTATGAGATGAGACATTGGGAGCTCTTGGTAAGACCATTGAGTGAACAACACCCATTGCAGAATCCGCATGTGCATGTGATCCAATGGTATCGCTAATACTGCAGCTGCCATCATGCCTAACAATTTTAGCACTTCTGATGCTGGAACCTTGTGTCTTTGGATATGATGTTGTGGACCTGCTAATGAAGTAGTAAGACTCTTTCTGCTGGAAGCCTCAAAGTGGTGTTGGTGGTGTTCAATTCTGCTCCGATAAAAATGATATGTTGCGATGGTGACAAGGCAGATTTTTCTGAATTTATTGTAATGCCCAGATGATTGCAAAGAGTAAGAGTGGTGTCCCTGGCTTGTATTAGCTGATGCCTGGTAGTGAGGAGCCAATCATCTAAGTACGAAACACCTGGAATCCTAAACGCCTCAGGTGAGCCGTGACCACTGCCATACATTTGGTGAACATTCTGGGGGCTGTAGTGAGACCAAAGGTCAGGGCTCGAAATTGGTAATGATTGGATCCCAGCCGGAAGCACAGATGATCCCTGGATGGTCTGGCCATTTTTATATGGTAGTATGCATCCTGTAGATCCTATCGAGCACATCCAATTATCTTTTCCTAAAAAGGGAAGTATTGACTGAAGCGTGACCATCCGGAATTTCTCTTTCTTGACAGATCTGTTTAGTCTGCTGAGGTCCAAAATAGGTCTCCAGTCCCCTGTCTTTTTTGGAACTAAAAAGAATCTTGAGTAAGTTCTGGATTCTGTCTGGTCTGCTGGAACTGGTTGGATGACTCTTTTTCTTAGCAACGTTTGGACCTTTACTGTTGCTTGTTCCCTGCAACTGGGTGGAATGTCTGGGATTTTTGTTGTCAATGGAGAGGAGTGGAGAAAGGAATGAAATATCCTCTGGAAATTATACTTTGTACCCAGTTGTTTGTTAATTTGAGCCAGGCATCTGGATACAAAGATAAGCGACCCCCGACTGCCTTCAGAGTAGGACAGTCAGGCCCTCCTTTCAGCAGCGCTGGTAGGGCTTCCAAAAGAACTGGTCTCTGTCGCCCTGGTTTTGCAGACCCCCCCTCTGCCACGAGGGCAGCGTCTTCCATTATTGCCCCCTCCTCTGCCTCTGGAGGGGGGGTTCACCACATGTGTCTAAAAAAGCTCCTTGGGCTTTTTGGAACCACATCTTTTCTCCCTTTTGACCCTTGGGGTAGGGTCTGGAAGGGGTGGAAAAACAGACTCAGATGGTAGACAGAGTCTTTCCTTCCTGCTCACACCTGGTCAAAGTTTTCTTAACTTTGGGCCTGAAAAGGGATGAGCCATAAAAAGGGGTGTTGACAAAGGATGACTTAAAAGATTCCACGAAGGAACACAAGCGCATCCAGGAATGTCTCCTGACAGCAATTCCTGTACCCGCTGCCCTATTTGTTCCATCAGCTGCATATGAAATGAGACGCATGGATGAGTTCACTATGGAATTGAGGGTAGCAAGCTGAGAGGAGACTGTCTGAAGCTCCTGCAGCTACTGTACCCTGAAGAGTATCTCCAAGCTCTTTTAGGAGATCTCTTTGCAGTCTTCTAAAATGAGTGAGATAACTCAGTGAGCGCATGGCAAAAGTTGTTGAACTGTATGTGCACTTCCCGTTTATATCCATGATCCTACAATCTCTGTTAGGAGGATGGATAGAGAAAGAAGTTTCCGACATCTTCTTGGTGGCTGCTGCCACCACCATGGCATCAACTGGCACTCCCTTGGTTAGGAAAGACTTTTTGTGTGGGGCAGAAATAAATTTATTAAGCCTCCTAGGGACAGTCTTCATGGTGTCCAGAGACCCCCACACCCTTTGTGAGACAAACTCCATGAGCTCATTGAAGGGAAGAGACACCCAAGAGGTGGAGGGTTGAGACCCGAAGTCTTCAGGAGAACCAACTCATCTTCAGTAGGGTTGGTGGACTTCCAGCCCACCCCTCTGCCTAAGGATTTCTAATATCTCAGCAAATGAGATATCCTCAGAGGTATTGGATGTGAAAGACTCCTGTGGGGAGTCTAAGTGCTTCCTCTTACAGATTCTTTTCCTGGGAACCTCATCAGTGGGAATTTCTGGTGAGGTCTAGGAAGAGCAGGGGCCACTCAATGGGGCTTCCTGAGGCTCAGGGTCTCTTCGCTTAGAAAGGCTCTGTGAAGCAGAAATGAACACAGGCACTTTTGGGGAGGAAGTAGTTGGACCTGAAGTTAAGATGTCTTAGGAGACATCACTCTCCTCATGGCTTCGAAGCCACCTCTGCTCCGATGAGAAGGGACCACTGGATCCGAAGAAACCACCGATCCCCTCAGCACTGGCACAGTGGGCTCTGAACCAGAAGTAGGAGCCAAACTCATCCAAGCCAAGGCCCTGAGAGGCAAAGTCGGAACCGACATGTCGGTCCTACTATCCTCCCCGGATCTGACAGGAGAGTGTCAGCACCTATACTCGGTGCTGGGGGAAGTCTGAGTAAAGAGAACCAATGCCACTGGGACAGACATCGGCTCCGAAGGCTCAACAATCATCAGGTCTGACTCCTCCGGCTCTGAAGGGCTGGTATGGCTCGAAGGAGGAAAAGAAGTCGATGGCATTACAGTTTTAGGCTCCGAAACCACCTGGGTTATGGCTGAGAAAAATTTAGCGAATGCCGGCTCCTGTAGCAACTTCTGCACCACACGATCCACATCTAAATCGGACAGGCTGATCAAGGATCGAGATGAATGGATGGATTGAGGCATTGAGTGCAGAATAGATGATTTTAGTACTTCGGATACCGGTTCCAGGACTGGGGACCGGCTCTGAAAGGACAAGACGCTCAGCTCCGAGGGCTGTGGAGCTGACGTCAACTCTTTCTTAGACTTTTTTTTTACTTCTGAAGAAGAAGAAACCTTTGAAGACTTTGAAGACTTACTAGATTGTACCCTGGTCACTCAAAGCTTCCTGAAACGACTGCTTAAGAAGTCCTCTATCTATGAGTTTTCTTTTTCGCTCCTGAAGAACTCTGGATGAAAAAGAATGACAAATGGAGCAGCTTTCCTGTAAGTGCAAGGCTTCAAGGCAATACACACAATTAACGTGACTATCCGTCACAGACATTTTCTGTCCACATTTTGGACACTTTTTAAACCCTGACTTGGGATGCTTACCCTTATCCTGGTCAGCCATAATAAAGTATACAGAATCAAACAAGAAAATCGACTGTACTTTAAAGAGATTAACCACACCCAAACAGTGGCAAAGTTAAACTAGTAAATCTAAGTTAGCTAAAAAAGCCCTAAATAACAAATGGGCTGAATAACAATAAACTGACTAAACTGTCACTATTCAAAAAACACACTCACACATTCTAACTACAAGCTATATAAAATTGTAAATGCACCAAAGGGAAAGGGATGTTAAAGGCCTATAGAAAAATATAAACAAAGGCCAAAAGGAGAAGAAAATATCTGCTGACAAGCTCTAAAAGCTATAACTTTTCAAGACTAACTCTAAATATATTCAGAAATAACAATTTTTAAAGATATTATCTGAAAAAGAATTATACTGGCCCGAGCTGTGCAAGGAGCCTCCAATCTATTGCAGTGGCAAACTAGATCTGTGGTAACTCTAGGTGCATCATGGGATAGGGACTTGGCCTTGAGCTGTCTGAAGACCTCAAACTTTGTAGTAGGCCAACTCATCTGTAAGAATGAACGTCAAGATAGAACAACTTCACATTATCAGTTTCTGGAAGACATCTGTTTGAAAAAAAATACTTAACAGTGTTGATTACGTAACAAAATATTTAGCAAGTCAAGGCTGAGCTAACCTTAGGTGCAGTCATGCTGTGATATTGGACTAAACAGTTTATCCTATGGAAAAAAATGCACCTGGTATACAAATGCATCTAATGGTCAGGAGCAAGGGAAGTATACGGAAATCCGCAAGAAGAACCGCAACTACCTTAGCTTAAACAAAAGCAAAGGAGAAGGTTAAAATGAGCATGAATGCATGCCTCATGAATATAAACAATTAGACTTTCTAATTAGAATAGTTTGCAATGTAACATGATTGAATGTGTTTTCAGAATCCAGGATGCCTGCAAAAAGCTACAGGAAGGTAAAGATGGACAGCTAAAAAAACACAACATGTCTGTAGTGAATGTAAAATAAAAAGAATTACTGTGCCATCTATTTCCTTGCATTTCAGACAGGAAATAAAGAATATCCAGAGTTTCCTGCTTTTTGGAATAATGTAGTGTCTACAGAGATATACTGCACACTTCTGCACTTGATAACACTAAATGCAATGACCGTGGGTCAGTCAGCATCCTGATTATAAGGACACTAGTCGGCCTCAAGAGAGTCACTTTCCTGAAGCTTGAAAGCCATTGGGTGGGTGGTCTCATCAGCTAGACACAATGTTTACTACTGTGATAGCCTGCAGTGAACTCAAGGGAAAAGAGGGCAAATTATCTCAGAAGGTTAAGTCTCAGCAGCAACAATTAAACCTGAGACATTTTGCAGTAGATCATTTTTATTTGCTATGCTTCTAAACAATCGTGTTTAGCCAAAGAAGCAAAGGTTAAATGGCACAAGGCTGCAATATCAGCTTTAGTACACACACTTTAATTGTGATTTTCACATGTCCTCCCCACGGTCAAGTGGCATTTGAAAGACATGCGTGAACGGGCGTGCCTTCACTGAAGGTTGGGTGTTGGGCTGGCAACTTGACATCATAAAAATCTACTGCCAATCATTAGTGGACTGTAGTTCCGCTGTGGCGACCCCTAACCAGGAAAAGCCGAAAAGACACACAACCGACTCATCTTCAGTAGGGTTGGTGGACTTCCAGCCCACCCCTCTGCCTAAGGATTTCTAATATCTCAGCAAATGAGATATCCTCAGAGGGGGACCGTGAGGACCCTTCTGATTCATCCATGTCGGTATTGGATGTGAAAGACTCCTATGGGGAGTCTAGGTGCTTCCTCTTACAGATTCTTTTCCTGGGAGCCTCATCAGAAAATGGGAGATGGACAACTATAGTAATACGTCCCGTGTATGTTAATGCAAATGCAGACCAGCTTTGTTGCCAAATGCCCATGGTAACAAGAGTTTTCCCCTCACTCTCTCTTTCGCCACAGCAACTGAATTTTTCTAAGCACTACTAGGGTCCGCTCTACATGAATATATAAAACAAAATACATCAGCTCTCTAAAACATCTATTTATTTTATCAACATTTTCTAAAAAAATCATAATATAAAAACTAAAGCAGCAAAGCTCTAAAAAGATATATATTTTATTAGCACCATTAAATTAAATGGCTATTTCATTTAGTGCAATATGCTGACAAAAAGTTCAGATATCTCACTTAAGATAGCCAAATAAATGTCTAAGAAATCTCAAGCACTGATTCATAGTTACAGGCTTCATTCTACAAACCAAATAAAATTACTCACACTATTGCATGCCATTACAGCTTTCTAGCACAGGAAATGTAGGATTTCATCTCACAGTAGTATAACTGCACTCAGGATACTGATTATGTCTGTGCATATTTTTATGCACCTTACCACTTCTAATGCTTTTGCACTATCAAAGAGCATTGTTTGATTTGGTTACTGACATAACATTTATCTTTAGTGCTGCGTATATCACTGAGCAATCATCCACCGTAACAAAAAAATGCACATTTAGGATCTTAAACAAGATGGATTATCTTTAATGGATATGATGTTTGCAGCATTTCCTGAGTTTCATTATGCAGATATTGCTGTGCCTTAAAACATCTTCTGGATTTTCCACATCAAAAATTTTCTTAACCTTAAATGTATTAGTAATTTAAGTCCCTAATAATAACCTATAACCTCCTTTCCAAAATTACACACTGTACTGAAATACAGTAAGTTGAACTTACCATAACAGTAGATGTTCAAAAGATCACTGCTGCAGTCGCCTTAGCTACACGGGTTATATCCAGCCAAGGATATAACAACCAACCAGCTTCCAAAGCTTCAGGACACCTTCCACATGCTCAGTCTATCAAGCAGATCGAACTGAGTTGACTAACAGATAAGTATGGACACAAAGCCCTTCACAGCTTTCCTGCCTGCAAATAGAGAGGGAGGCTAAGCCCTGAAAGGACAATGCTAAGAACAATAAAAAATAAATGTCCACACATTGGCATAAAAAAACGCACACAAAAAAACAAGGGGGATGGAGGGAGTGTCTACTGCAGCAATGATCATTTGAACATCTACTGTTATGGTAAGTTCAATGTCATAACTGTACTAGGATCATCATATTGATCACTGCTGAAGTAGCCTTAGCTATATGGGCATGTTATCATAACTAACTACATCTAAGAGGTAGAAGGAGAAGCTTGACCTGGACCCAGAGAAAGTATCAAGCTTATAGTGCTTTGTAAGAGAATGTACACAGAACCAAGTAGCAGCTTCTAGAATAGTTCTAGAATGCAACCCTTTCCAAAAAGCCATAGATGAAGCTATGACTTTGACCCTACCTGGAATAGTTTTGTTATGGTGAGTGTTACAAAAGGTAACAGCCTTAGACAGCCATATGGAAATAGCCTGTTTTGATACAGGTTGTCCCTTCTTAACCTTCACAATAAATTAACAATTGATCCGAAGATCTGAAAGATTTAGTTCTGTCAAGATAGTACCGGAGTTGTCTGTGGACATCCAAGGTATGGAGTATCCTTTCTCCCTCATTTGTATGCTCAAAAAAAGAAAGTGGGAGATGGACAGTTTGGCTTAAACTAAACATGATACCACTTTAGGCATAAAAGGAAGATAATCTCTCAAAGAAATCCTGTCCATATGGCAAATGAGGTAGGGTTGACTCACCATAGGAGCTTGCAACTAAGATATCCTTCTTGCAGAGGTCAGAACAATAAAACTGTTAGCTACTTTAACAAAAAATATTAAGATCCCAAGGAGGGGCCACTGATTTTCTTGGAGGCCTCAATCTTATGCAAATCCCCTTTCAAAAACATTTTGACATGAGACTGCATTGAAAGAGGAAGATCCATCTGCTGACATGCTGAAATGGCTAATAAATGAACCTTGATACAGGAACAAGAAAGGCCATACAGATAATGTAAAGCCAGAGAAAATAATAATCCTGAGTGGGTGCTGTTTATGTTGTTGTCACTAACTGGAAAATATTTTCCATTTGCTAAAATATGATTATCTAGTAGCAAGCTTTCTTGTCTTCATTAGTACCTGTTGCATGTCCTCAGTAAACAGGTGCCTAAATGATATTAAGACCCTATCATCCAGGCAGCCAGCTGAAGATGATTGATGTCAGGGAGTATCAAACACCCCTGTTCTTGTGTGAGTAGATCCATTCTGTGAGGAAGCTTGTGGTAATTGCCCTGGTCATTTCCAAAAGAAGGGAAAACTATTGTTGGCTGGTCCAGAAGGGAGTCATCACAATGATCTTGGGAGATTTCTTTAGAATCTTCAGAAGTATCCTGGATATTAGTGGAAAGGGTAGAAAAGTATATAGGAACATTTCTGTCCAACGAAAAGAAAAGACATGGATGGGAGATCGCAGATATACCCCAGGAATTACCTCAGTGTCACTGCTCGACAGAGGCACAGCAAAATAATGGGTATAGTTCCCCATACTAAAGGGGTGGCGTAAGCCACAAAACAATGGGCTAGGCTTATAAATGCCCTCGGGCAGATAGCCTAGTATGAACCTATGAACCTATGAACCTATGAACATATGTCTTCCAGGCCTTCTTGCGTGGAGCCCTGGAAAAAAAAAAAACTTTGGCAGTTGATTGTTCAGAGTGGAGGCAGCGAGAACTGCTTGAGGAACTCCCCATAGATGGATCAAATCTTGGAAGACCACCCCATTCTAATTTTCATTTGTAAAGGACTGCCCTGGTCCTGCTTAGTTTGTCTGCCACACAATTTTGCTCTGACGAAATGAAGGATGCTTGTAAAGTGAGATTATGCTATGACACTACATCAAAATATAGCATGGCTACTTTACAAGGGAGGGTATGACCTGAGTTCCCTGCTTGTTGATGTACTATATGACTAAGCTATTTGTCTGTAACCACTTGAAGTAGTCCCAGGGACCAAAGATGCTTCAGAGTTGACTGCTTTGATCAGCAAGCATCTCTTTGATACTTATCTTCTTGCATCTGTCCTTGGTGTCCTAAACCCACTGCAATCTTATTCCTCCTGAACCTACTCCCCAAGCAAAGTCCAAAGAGTCTGTGGTGACTGACTGCTTGGAACAAGGAGGGAGAAGGGGATACCTGGATTTAAGGATATTGGTTGTCTCTACCAATGGTTTCTCTTCTGACAAACCATGTCACTGGGATTAGAAAAGACAAACTGTGTTGGTGCTGGAATCAAAGAGACTTCAGACACCACTGTAACTTTCTCATGTGGAATTTTGTCGGGGTATCTTCAGAATCATGAATGATGTGAGACTTAAAATCCTGAGGTATTCCCTCACAGTGATCAATGTCTGAGTGGAAAACCTTAGAAATGTTTCCTGTGGAAGTAAAGCTCTTTGAACTAAGGTGTCTTGTTTGCATCCCAGTAACACAATCCTGTGTGAATAAATCAAGATTTTTGAATGTTCTCTTGGAATCCCAACTTGTGTAAGAGATCTCTCACCTAAAGGAGAAAGATTCCGGACACTTTCACAAGGACTCTGCAAAGATAAGCAAACCACATAAATATGGAAAAATGTGGATACCTTGTAGCTTTGCAATCGGCTATAACTGAAGCTAGACATGTTGTGAACACTCTTGGTATAGTGGATAGTCCAAAGGATAAGGCAGAGAAGTGATATGATACAGACACACAAAACCTTATGAAATGTCTGATGTCTGAATGAACAGGGATGTGAAGAGAAGCATCTTTTAAGTCTAACATCACCAGGAAACTTGAAAGAGGAAGATGATGTATCAAGTTGTGAAATAACATCATTTTGAATTTAGTTATCATTATCAAAACATTTAGGAAAGAAGACCCAGAACTGGTTAAAAGCATTTTCTTTCTTTGACACCAGGAACATCCTTGAATAAAAACCCTTCCCCATATGGGAAGGGAGAACTGGTTTTATTAGTCCATGGGACACGTGATGGAGAACAGGTGGAAACAAAAAAATCTGATCTGGAGAAAGAGGATTGCAACCCCACCCCACCCCAAGAAATGAGGAATTTCATCCCACTCCCAACTGTAACCCTGATTAATGATTTTCAGAAAACATTTATTGGAAACAATTGGCTGCCAAAGAGAAAAATGGAGATTCAGAATTTCTGGAAGAAAAAAAGGGGCCAGGGTGATAGGGGGTCACAAAGTCTCCTGAATAGCCATCCAGCCTTGTTGTACTGTACTTGGTTTTGGCAGTTTCAAGACTTATTTTTGAAACCCCATGCCATTTCTCCTTAAATGTTTGTTTACCTGAATTTTCTTGAGACTGTTTATTCTGTTTTTTTTTTGTCAAAATTGGATTAGGAAATAAAAAAAATCCCTTGGAAAATTTGGAAAAGGAGGGCTGTAAAAAAATTCCCTAGATCAGCTTGACCATTTCATCACAACTTTTGATCACCTCTGCAACAGAAGGGCCAAACACTAACTCTCTATCTAAGGGAGATTTGAAAATCTATTTTTATCATCTGGGAGATTCTGAGAATGCAGCCATCCAGCCATGAAAACCACTTTAATGCAGGACCAGTGGCCATAGCCCTGGAAGAAGTATCAATAGAGTCATACACGAAACTGTAAATTGGTAGTGACCTGTGCAATAAAAGAAACAAAGTAATTTAAATCAGATTGTTCTTCACAAGAAGAAACTTCATAAAGGATTTTCATAATCTAAAGGTGGAAAGGGAACGAGACTGACTAGCAGCGTAAAAATTAGAAACAGCTGCTAATTGAAGCTTGATGGTAGAGAAGCTAGCCCATTCCTTAAATAGGGTATTAAGGAAAACAGAACATCAAATACTAATGCTGAGAAAGGATCAATATTCCTATTTGTAGCATAAATGGTGAACCTTTTCCATTTACTGGTGTAGACTTTCTTAGTAGAAGTCTTTTGCGAGGCTAGAATAATTTTTTGAACCAGGGAAGCAAGACTGGGCTGTCTTGATAGGGTTAGAAGTGAAGAAACCAGGTGGTCAGCCTAAAGGTGTGAAGGTTCGGGTGCTCCATCCCTGATGGACGAGAGAGGAGGTCCTGTCTTGGCTCCAGTATCCATGGAGGATATTTCAGATGAGACCAGAGGAGAAGAACTAAACCTGACGTGGCTGGAAGGGGGCAATGATGACGACTGAGCTCTTCAGCCTGATTGCCTTCTGAATAAACTTCAGGATCAGGAGGAGAGTGGGGTAAGCATAAAGGAGACCCGGGAGCCAATCATGGACCGGTGCATTCCTTGTAGGACTCGCCTGTAGGAGGGATCACAATGAAGAACTGGCTGCATTTGTTGTTGAGGGGAGAGGCAAAGAGGTTGCAGCAAAGTTGACCCCAGCAACTGAAGATCACACCCACTCATGCAGAACCAGACCTGTTCTGCTGAGTCTGTCCACCAAGTCACTGGTTTTCCCCAGGATGTGCATTGCAACTAAAAGGCAGTCTGATGATATCACCCATTCCCACACCCTCATGGCCTCCCTGCAGAAGGGGTATGAATGGGTTCCTCTGTGATTGTTGATGCACCAGACAACAGATATGTTGTCTGTGTGAACTGCAATAGTCCCCAAGAGGAGAGCATCCTGAAAGGCTTCCAATTAGGAGAACTGAGCTCATCTCTAGGACACTGATATGCAACCTGGTCTCCATAGGGGACCCCCGCACGTTGGACCATCTTCCCATTGTAATGCCCCACCCACCCAAAGTGGGAGGCATCCGTGTTCACTGTGGCTACTGGAAGGGGGGGGGTCAAAAACCATTTGCCTAGAAGAAGATTGTCGACAGAAGCCACCTGATGTGCCATCTGCAAACTGGAGTCAAGCTGATGGGACTGGATAGAAGCTGATAGAGAATAGACCACTGTACTGCCAATATCCACTGAAGAATCTGCATAAAGAGTCTTGCTAGAGGAACCAAATACTGCTGAAATGAATCTTAGAACTTGTAAGACTAGCCTCATGGGGGCAGGGGGGACAACTGGTGAGAGAACTCCCGGACGTGATTCCTCAATGTTATAAACACAGTGCAGGGGGAAGGAAGCTATTAGATCTCTTACGTTCAGCTGCATTCCTATGAATTCCAGATTCCGCACAGGAGCCAGACTGGACCTGTTTAGGTTTATAGTTATGCCCAGTGAACGTGAAAGTTGGATTAAGTAATTTCTGGCTTGGATAAGCTGATGCCTCGTGGGGGTGGCGAGGAGACAATAGTCTAGGTATGGAAACACCTGGAAGCTGCTACCACTGCCATGCATTTGGTGAACACCCAGGGGGCTGTTGTGAGCCCAAAGGGCAGTGCTCTGAACTGGAAATGACTGGCTCTTAGCTGAAAGCGCAGGTATCTCCTGGAGTGCTTGTATATTTTGATGTGACAGTATGTATCCTTGAGATCTACTGAGCACATCCAATCGTCCTTGCGCAAAAATGGCAGAATGGACTGAATCATAACCATTCGTTACCTCAACTTCTTTGTATAACCATTTAACTTGCTTAGATCCAAAATGGGTCTTAGGTCTCCCTGTCTTTTTCGGCAGCAAAAAGAAGCATAAGTAGGTTCAGAATCCTCTTTGTTTGGCTGGGACCTATTGGATGACTCTCTTCTGCAATAGTTTATTTATTTATTTATTGACATTTGCTAACAACTGAGACAGGGGCCCATTTTCAGTGGAGACTTGAGGAGAAAAGCTCCAGAAATAATACAAGTAATTATGATATTTACAAAATATTAAAATAAGGTCACAGAAATATAGTACAAGTCAAAAATTTGTGCACAGCAGTACAATGCATGGGTAAAATAACAGTTAAGTACAATTTCCAAAATTTGAGAACAACAGTATAAAGCATAGGCCAACTAACCATTAAAAGGTTTAGAGAATATTACACTAAAGAGTACATCATGAATACAGTTTACTAGAACAAGTACAAGGAAGAAGAGTTGACAGGGAAAAGCAGATAAGATGAGAAGAGAGGAGACCAATTCAAGTGGGGGTTTTGACAAGGGCATGACCAAGTCTTCAGGAGAAAAAATTTAAGTTCTTTCTTAAACAGGTATTTATGCTGAATGCTTCTTATGTTGAGAGAGAGTGAGTTCCAGACATGGGCTACAGAGTATTTGTAAAGGGTCTTACCAATGTTTTTGTTGGGTTTGTATAGTTAAAGGAAGTGTTTACTGGCAGTACAGAGGTGATGAGGGGGGTTAGAGTACGAGATTAAACTGGAAATGGAGGGACATGATGAGGGTTCATATAGGATAGAGTGTGCAATATGTAGCTGGGGTATAAGTAGCTGTTTGAAGAATTCTGGCCATTGGAGTGACTTAAGAGCAAGACAATGGTGAGATTTGTAAAGAAGGTTGGCAGCAAATCTGGGAATTTTGTTATAAGTTTGCTCTAGTTTAGTGATAAGAGATGTTTGAACATGAGTAAGGACAGGGACAGCATAAAGGTGGCAGAGTAGGAGTAGGAGTAGGGCCTGAGTGAGGGAGGATTTGGAGGAGGGTGACAGAAATTTTTGATTACGAAAGGGAAGTCCAAATTTCTGGTGGGTCTTTTTATACTTTGTTGAATATGAATATCAAACTTTAATTCGTCACTGATAACTCCAAGTAGTTTCGAATGGAGTTCAGGTTTAATAATGGTGCTGTTGAGAGAGGATATAGAGAAAGAGGCTTTGTGCTGGACAAGTGTTTTAGGAAGGAAGAGGAGGAGTTTGTTTTTTTTTTGGACTTAATATGAGTTGGTTATCAGAGAGCCAGGTTTTGACAGAGGAAAAGGTTTGTTGAGTGAGAACTAGCAGGCCAGGGATTTTGTGGGCAAAGGTAATGAGGGTGGAATCATCAGCGTAGTGTAGAGAGGTTAGTAGCAGAGTGAAGTATATTAGTAAATATATTAAACAGGAAGGGGCACAGAATTGATCCATGGGAAACTACAGTATTAACAAGGAGTAATGGAGAGAGGACAGTTTGCCAGCAGACATATTGTGGCCTACCGGAGAGACAGCTAGAGAACCAGTTGATGGATGAGGTAGAGAGATATAGGTCTGAGAGTTTACTTAGAAGTTTAGCATGAGACACAGTATCAAAGGCCTTTGAAAGATTGAGGAAAAAACTGGAGACAAGGAGGTCATTGTCATGGGCTTCAGCTACTATTTGAGTAAATGACAATAATACAGTAGAAGTACTATGGTGGGGTCTAAAGGTATGTTGGGTAGGAGTGAGGAGACGGTTATCGAGAAGGTGTTTGAGTAGCTGAGCATGGATGCACTTTTCCAAGATTTTGGAAAGGGGGACAGGATAATAACTGGTCTAAAGTTAGAAGCATCTGTAGAGTTTCTACCTTTGTGAAGAGGGATAGCATAGAAGGGATTTTTAAATGTCAGGGACCACGGCTTCTGAGATGGAACTGTTAATAAGAATAGAGACAGGGTAGGTGATGGATTGTGCAGCTATTTTTAGGAAATGATGGGGTAGTTGGTCTGCAGAGGGACAGCAGGGTTTAAATTTGTTAAGGAGAGATTTAATTGTAGTAACTGGGACTGGTTGGAAAAAAAACATTGGGGAGAGTTTTGTTATGGGATAGTGGAGATGTTGGGTAAGACATACTGTTTTGTGTATTAAGTGTGAGGTTTTGAATAGTTTCTATTAAATAGTTAAGGAGGGAGGCTGTTTCAGAAGCAGTGTGATTAGGAAAAGGTTGGAGAGTAGTGGGGTTACCTGTGTGGAGTAGGTTGTTGATGGTGGTCCAGACTTTTTGTGGATTTCTGTGTGGGCTACTTTGGTTAGAGGAAAAAAAGCTCCCTTGTCTTTGTTGACAAGTTTTTTAGCCAGTTTCTCAACTTTCTGTATGTCTGCAGCTGTACAGGGGACTTGTTTTTAACCCAGGCTTTCCAGGAAGAATCTCTTTTGTGCATAATTGAGTGGGTTTGTTTTGTTAGCCAGGGGGTGTAAGTGGACTTAATTCTGATTTTTCTGAATGGAGCAACAAAATCAAGTGTGTCAAGGAAAATCTTATTGAAGGAATTTACTGCCTCACTGAGAGGGAGGTGATAGACAAAGGACCAATTAATGCCGGATAGTTTGGAGTTAAAAGTGTCTGGGTTGAAGTGGGTAAGGTTTCGGCATACCCTGTAAGACGGGTCTTTAGGTGAGTGTTGGGTGAATCTGAGTATGACGGTTGGAGAATGGACACTCAATGAGTTGGGAAGTATAACGGGATTATGACAGAGGTGAGGAACTGAAGTAAGGATCCAGTCAAGGATGGGTCTGGATGAGGAGTTTTTGTTTATTCTAGTACGGGTGGAGATGTGTTGGTGAAAACCATGAAGGTTAAGACTATGGGTAGGGGATGAGGGGGACAGTTTAGTCCATTCTGTATTTATTAGTGTCTCCAAGTATGACAAGTTTCATAAGGGATATGGCGAGTAACCCAGGACAGAAAGTTCTCTAGGATGGGAATATTATCACCAGGGGGAATGTATATAGAGACTATAGCAAATCTTTTTGTGAGGGTTGAGGTGAAACTTTACAGTGAGTATTTCAGCAGGTGAGAAGCAGAGAACAAAGATGGAAGGATTGTACAGGTTAAGTAGCTCAGAGTGGAGGATAGCAACCCCTCCTTCCCATTCACTGATTTTATCTGACAGAAAGTTGTTATAACCTGGAGGAAGGATTCTGTGTTAAATATGTGAGGTTTCAGCCAAGTTTCTGATAGGGCAAAAATGTGAGGAGATGCATTAGATATCCAGGGGCACAGGTCTACTACTATAGTTACAACACTTGGAATATTTAGAGAGAAGATTTTTCTAGAGATTTGGAAGGGGCAATACTGGTAGGAAGGGGTAAGCGAGGGGGAGGGGTATGAGTAGTAATATTGTACACAAAAGATGTGGGAGGCCCTGGGTTAGGGTGGATGTCTCCATCCAAAAGAAGAGTGTCGAAGAAAGTGAGAAAAGAAGAGTGTAAGTTCAGGGTAGTAGGAAATCTAGGTTTCTGACCAGAGGCGAGAAATGTGTTAGAACAAGTAAGAACTTTGAAGAGGTCAGACGGTGAAATACAGAAAAGAGATGGCGAGATTAATTGTGGGTAAGAGACAGTATCAGTGTTAGGAGTATAGGGGCGAGTAGGTGAAGGGGACTGATAGTAGAGTGGTGAATGGTAAGAGGCTGTTAGAGAGAGGAAGAAGAGAAATGTGGTGAAGAGATAGAGTGGCCACATAACTGGAGAGTAGGTAGGGAGAGGGAAGAGTAGTAGATGAGTAAAGAATGCAGTAAATAAGAGTAGTGAAAGTAGAGAGGGTGTGACTAGAAATGAAAAGGAGTTAGTGAGGAGGAGGAGTGAGAATGTAAGGAAGGAGAGATGGGGGAGTGGTTACAGGAGTGAAGCAGGTGTTAGATTAGAGAGGGCGATTGGTTGGATAGTAGGAAAGGGTGTGGTGTGTAAGAGTATATATGTAAAGAAAGTGGAAGTGGGTGGGAATGGGAGTAGGGTAGGGTGCTGACAGAGCCCGAATGGAGCAGGCAGAGCCAGGAGCAGAAGATCCCTATACCTCAAAAAAACTATCAGTGGCGCTTGCACTTAGGTTTATCATTGAGGAGAACAGTATTTAGAGTGGAGAGACTGAGTGAGTAAAGACAGATGTTGATAATATATGAAGTGAACCCTTTGTTTAGAAAACAGAGGAGACAGGCAGCAAAGTCTTAACTCACTTTAGGAAATTGTGCTAAAGGCTAGGTGGCAAAGTGATACAAAGACTAGGGAGAGAGATGCTTACTCAGTGGGGGTGGAAGAAAGATGGTGGTGATGGGGGGGTTAGGGAGTTGTTGAATTTCCTGTGCTGCCTGTTACCTCTGACTGGGTGGCACACTGGGGAGGTTTCTTGGAGGTTGGAGGGAGAAGGGAAAAGGGAATGTAGTAGCCTCTAGGTATTATGCTTAGCACCTAGGGGTTTCGAGTTAAATGGGTCCAGGTTTCTGAGTGCAAAGAGAGTCAACCCCCGACTGCCTGCACAGAATCGGGCAGTGCTTCAGGAGCACTGATAGGGCTTGTCAGAAAAGGTGCCTCTGAAGCCGTGATTTTGCAGGCCCCCTCTGCCTCTAGGGTGAAGCCTACCATTAAACCCCCCCTCCTCTGCATCTAGAGGAGGGTTCCCCGTGTGGGTCTTGGAAAGGCCCTTGGGATGTACGAAACCACGTTTTCTTGCCTCCACATTGGTTCCTGATGAAGGACCTCTGAGGAGAAGAAAATTTAATTCCTACAACAGAAAGGGTTTTCTCATCCTTTTCACTGCGGGTGAGAGTATCTCCAACAGACGGCCCAAACAGTGAAGAGCCATCACAGGGAGCATTCACAAAAGACACCTTAAAGGGCTCCACGAAATCATATAACCTTATCCAGGCAGGCCTCCTTAAGGAAAGTCTTTAACCGGCTGCTCATGAGGCAGCTTCCATTGTATGGGAGATTATCAAGATCACTGGTTCAGACCCAAAAGTATTTTATTCTCTAGCACCTTCAGTACAAAACCTTCCAGGAGTTAAAAAATTCAACTAAAAATGTGCTACCTTTTATACAAAAAACACAAACGCAATCAATAATACAAACAATTAAACAAAATACTTCCAATTAACCTCTCCATTCAGTCCCATAGAAACCAAAGTATCATATTTTAGAATAAAAACAGACTCTTTATATAAAAGTTTTTCTTTCAAAAGAATTTCATAATCATTTTCAATAAACATTTGCTCTAAAATACAACCTTGAATAACAGAAAAATCCCTGCCATGTACATCTCTAAAATGACATCCCAAAATCTTGTCTTCCTTTTGATTTCTTATGTCCCGGATATGTTCCATTAACCTCACTTTAAAACTTTTTTGTTTCACCAATATTTGATTTTATTCACATATTCAAAGGAACATATTATATATTTGCAAATAGAACTGTTGCATTTATAAGTGCCCATAGATGTTGGACAAACCCAACTTATTTTTTGGTAAGACAAAATTTCCATGAACAAGCATGTCCTTTAAACTTCTTTCCCATTTGTA
This sequence comes from Protopterus annectens, assembly GCF_019279795.1. Lineage (NCBI taxonomy): Eukaryota > Metazoa > Chordata > Ceratodontiformes > Protopteridae > Protopterus > Protopterus annectens. The sequence continues at coordinate 14,994,277 of NC_056735.1, forward strand.
TGACATCATAAGGTGATTGCTTAAAATTTTACTCAAATCCCCATCCTTGTGAAGAAAATTCCAATAATATCTTACAATACTACTAACTTTTTCACTTTGAATGTTATATGTGCTAACAAAATACATTTGTTCATTCTTGTTTTCATCATTCTCTCTACGCCCATTGATCCACAACCTGTCACCAACATCATTTCTTGATTTTAACACAAAAAGTTTTTGCTTAGCTTCTTCTATTGCTTTCCTACTATAACCTCTATTCCAAAACATAATGGAATAACTGTATATTTCTTCCAACAAATTTGTCTCAACATTGCATATTCCAGATAATCATAACAATTCACTACATGGCCTCACCATAACCTCATCAAGGAGATGACAATGGAAGATAGTGTGGTCAGCTTCGGAGAAAATTTCTTAAATTCCTCCGCAGGCATGGACTCGCAGAAATAGGCTGAAAACTCCTTGATCAGATCTCTCTGCAGCTGAGTAAAGTGATCTAGGTAATTTACCAACCTCAGCTAAGGTGGCTGAGGCATAAACGTGCTTTCCAATCCTGTCCAACACTTTAGACTCCTTGTTAGGCAGATGGACATTCTCAGTCTCTTCTGCCATTTTTTTCTTAATGGCTGCCACAACCATGATGGCATCAACTATGGGATCTTTGCTCCAATGCTTTCTATCTGCTGCAGGTACCAGGAATTTATCAGGTCACTTGAGGATGGGCTTGATGGCATCTGGTTTCTTCTATGTCCAGTGGGAAACCAAATCAACAAGGTTGTCTGCTGGGGGGGGGGGGGGGGTCAACCAGGTTTGTAGATGGGCCTGCCACAAACACCTCCAACAGCAGTCAATACGAAAAACTAAATAAAAACAACTCACAAAACTATGAAAAGAAACAAACGAAAAGGCTTGGAAATAATATGGTTAGCACTTTCGTTTAGGTAGGTTTAATTGTGACACAAGGGGAATTGTTTACCTGGCCAGGTGTGACCACTGTGATGCCTTCTACATAGGTAAAACCGAGAGGCTTTTTAAGCAAAGAATTTATGAACATACTTATAATATAGGCAAACAGAATTTAACTAATGCCTTGGCTAGGCATGTTTTAAACCATCCAGATCACACCTTTTCTTTTATGGTTATAGAGAAAGTTTCCAAAGACATTCGAGGGGGACCTTGGTCTTTAATTTTAGGGGAAAGGGAGCCAAGATGGCAACTACAATTAAATGCCTATATGTTCCCTGGTTTGAACGAACAATGTTCTTTAAGGTGTTTTTTTTAAAAATGAAGTCTCTAGAAAGATGAATATTTAGCATTATTAGCAATATGTATATATACATATATATATATATATATATATATATATATATGTATATATATATATATATATATATATATATATATATATATATATATGTATATATATATTTTTTTACTGATGCAATTTGCAATAGGAAGTGATGTCATTTTTTACACTATTTATTGTGTAACTTCCTGAAAATTCTTTGCCTGAAGAAGTTTATTTATTAAAATAAACAAAAGCGCTAACCACATTACCTCCAACAGCAGTGACTCCTCAGGAGGAGGAGGTTGAGCAGATGACCCACCTTTTTGCTTCAAGATTTCTAGAATGTCTCCAAAGGAGACGAACTCAGGTGAGGATCACAGGGATCCTTCCCCCTCATCAAAGTCAGGGGAGTCAAGGTGCCTCCTTCTGCACATCTTTTTCCAGGGAAGCTCCTTAGCAGGATACTCTGAGAAACTGTCAGAAGAAGGGGATCCCTCCTGGACAGGGAGATCCTGAAGGCTGCTTGGGATGGGTTGACTCATGACGGGATGAATGAGCTCAAGGCCCCGACCGACAAGGAAATAGGGGTAGATAGCGGGAAATGTGGAGATGGATCTCCAACTCAGGAGAAAACCCTCTCTGCTACCTGAAAAGCAGATGGACTGGGAGAGGTCCTCTCCAGCTACCCTGAAGCTGAAGCAACAGGGGGAAAACAGCTAGGACTCGCACCAGAACCATGGCCTCCAAAAGGGATCGGACCTGAGCTGTCAAGTTCTGAGGAGCCTAAGGAAAGAGATGGCTCCAACAAGACAGAGCCATTCCCATCCCCTGGACAAGCACCAACACCTCAGCTCTGAGATTCGCTCTGCTCCAATGGAATAGGAGCAAGGCTGATCAAGGATATCATTGGCATAGAGGAAGGGAGCGTCCCCTGTACCGAACCTGACACACACGGGAGTCTCGGACCCTGCAACTCTGAAATTAAAGGGCGGATCGAAGAAAGAGTCCTGATGGTATGACCTAGGTAGCTCATAGATCTGACAGGGGATGGAGCAGAGACTACCCCCATTTGGATCTGGGTCTTGAAGAATCTCATCATCCTGTCCATGTCCACCTTGGACCAGCTTCGACAGGCTCTGGACAAAACTGACAAGGGGGTTCAGGAGTACCTGGATTTAATTAACTGGGAGAGCAGGAGATTTGCTCAAAGCTCTCGGATCCCAAGCCATTGGATCAGACAGCGAAGCCAATAATGGAAGAGGCAAAAAACATATAATTCCCCTTGGATCTAAGGATGCTGGTAGATCCAATGGGGTAGACACTTTCTTTGGATCGAAGGGTGTCGGATCCAAAGTTTTCCTTGACTTGGTTTTGGGTTCTACAGGATCTATCAGGAAGACAGGGAGAGACCTCTTTTTTGCTTTTTTAGCAGAAGAAGATGAAGTGGAAGCCAAGGAAGGGGTATGAGCCTCAGGAGCTGATGATGGAAGGAGACCCCTCAGTATCAACTTATGTCTGTCAGCTAGACCCGAGGACTAAACGAACCAAAGAGTACACACACTGCCTTCAAATGGTCTGCACCTTAGCAATACATGCGCTCCTTCTAGGCATCCTGATTGGGGATTTTATGCCCACAAGAAGTGCAACGCGTAAAGCTGGGAGAAGGTTTGTCAGACATGACAACAGCCAAAGCCCAACAAACACTCAACGAAATGCTAAACTGAAGGGTAACTAACCTTAGAATAGAAAGTTAAAGCTAATAATTCCAACACTAATTCTAATTTGTAACTTAACTTTACATATAACTTTTAACTACAACAAACTTTTTTTTTTTTTTTTACAGGAAGGAAAAGGGAAAAGAAACTCTCACATGCATGCACAAAAAGGATTTAAGAACTAAAAGGCGGAGAACTTGCAACCAAACGCTATTAAAAAAACTATCCTGACTTTCCAGAGAAAAGCATTGCACGAGAGGGCAGAGATCCACGTCTGGATGATGAAGCAGCAAACTCAAGCTGAGGTGGTTGGGTGGATGTAGTGCATTATGGGTAAGAGGGAGGAGCTTTAGAGTCAGATACAAGCCTGGAAAATGTGGCTAAGCCAGATCCGAAAGTCGGATCAGAGACCCTGTCGTGAAGAGGAATGAAGAAGACAGCTTCAGATTTTAGTGTTCTCCCACTGAAAACATTGGCACATTCTATCAACTGTCCCAGAGAATGAGACCCTCCCACAGGAAGAATCAGAAACTGAGTTCTCCTCTGAGTCTGAATCAAAAATATGAGTGAGAAAGAAACTGTATCCACCCCTGCATCTTCCTGTTTTGATTCAGAATCTTGAATTTCTTTGGGAAAACAGAAATCCCTCTTTCTTTACCAGCAAAGTACAGTTTTGTACCTACCATAAATGTAGATGTTCGAGTGTTCACACTGCTGCAGTCATTACACTTGGGTTATCCTGCTGTCAGGCAGTCCCGCAGTCGGCCAGAGTTCCAAAGTCTTGGTCCGGCGTCGGTTGCTGTCGCTTCTTCCCTGATGTCAGTGCACCAGGGGTATATAAGATGCATCCAACACCATTTTCTTCAGTTTTTCTTGCCCCAGATGTCAGGTGCCCCCAATAGGTAGGCAAAACATATTGTAAAAACATTACCTTCAGTTACAAGCAAATACATCACCAAGGTTGTATAGGGTAGAAAGGTATAGATAAGTCCAGCTAGTTCAGAGGGGATGGAGGGAGGGTAACCTGGACTGCAGCAGTGTGAACACTCGAACATCTACATTTATGGTAGGTACAAAACTGTACTACGTTCATCGTGTTACACTGCTGCAGTCATTACACTTGGGTAGAATCCCAAAGCTAAGGTTGGGTGGCTGGTCTATAAAGAGTTAAGATTGGCTATGAGGCCCTGCAGAACTGCAGTGGCAAATCCTGCTCTGGATTTAGAGTAAAGAGGCAGGTGGTAATGCTTGGTAAAGGTGTGCACTGAACTCCAAGTTGCAGCCTCCAAAATTTCCTTGGTAGGTACTCCTCTGAGAAAGGCTGTTGAAGTGGTTGTTGCCCTGCTGGAATGTGGCCTAATGGTATTTGGGACTGATTTTCCATGCTGTGTGTAGCAGTAACGAATACAGTGCCCTATCCATTTGGATATAGTCTGCTTTGAGAGTTGCTCAGTTTTCCTGAAAGCTTTTGTTTTGTCCAAGTAGAAGCGTAGCTGCCTGTGTCTGTCCAAAGAATGCAGAAGTTTCTCCCCTTTATTCTGGGGGTTTGGATAAAAAGTTGGCAAATGGGTGGTTTGGTTAAGAGCCACACTAGATATCACCTTTGGCATAAAGGTAGGGTTTGTCCTTAAAGAAACCCTGTCCTGATGAAAAATTATAAAAGGTTCCACTGCCATTAATGCCTGTAGCTCTGAGACTCTTCGTGCTGAAGTTACTGCCAGGAGCAGAGCTGTTTTCCATGATAAAAATTTTAGATTGGCTGGCTCAAAAGGTGGTAGGGTCAGTTTTTCCAAAACAAAATTGAGGTCCCAAGTTGGTGTTGGTGCTCTCCGGGGCAGTCTTATGTTTTTAGCCCCTCTGAGGTACTGTTTTAGCAAGGGATGAGAGAATAAAGGAGGATCCGTGTTGTAATGTGCTGAAATGGCAGAGGCATGGATCTGAATTGAGAGAAGGATAGGCCTCTGTCCAGTATCTCAGTTAAGTATTGTAAAATCTGAGGAATGTTTGGGACAAGGCTTTGAGCCTGGTTCCAGGCGCAGAATCTCTTCCATTTTTCTGAGTAAGCTTTCCTGGTGCTAGGCCTCCTGGCCTCCAAAATGACATCCATAACAGCTTTAGAGAGAGGTGTTGCCTGTTTGACTAATGTATTTGCCATGCAGCCAGGTTTAGGGTTTTGAGCTGACCGTGCAGGATCTGATTGCTTTGTTGAGTCAGAAGGTGTGGAATTTGAGGCAAAATCCATGGTGGGCCTTGAGCCAAGTTCCTTAAGATAGGGTACCAGTGCTGGCGTGGCCAGTCTGGAGCAATCAGGATCATTTGTGGTTTTTCTTGTCTGGCTTTTAAGAGTACCTTTGAAAGGAGAGGCAGTGGCGGGAAGGCATAAACTTTCAGGTTTTTCCAGCTGAACAAAAGAGCATCCACTTTCCATGCTTGTTTGTGATAAGTCCTTGTGCAGAATTTTTGTAGTTGGCAATTCAGTGGGGAGGCAAAAAGATCTATGTCTGGGCATCCCCATTTTTGCGTTACCATGCTGAAGATTTGTGGATTCAATTTCCATTCGTGAGGGTCCATGATATTTCTGCTTAGATCGTCTGCCAGAGTATTTTTCTTTCCTGGCAGGAATTGTGCTTGCAGGTGAACTTAATACGTTAGAGCTGTGTTCCACAAGGTCATGGCTTGCCTGCATAGGGGATAAGAATGAGTGCCCCCTTGCTTGCTTATGTACCATGTTACTGTGGTGTTGTCTGTCTTTAGTAATAATTGTCCTGGATGCAGAAGGTCCTTGAAAGCTGTTAAGGCATTTTGAACAGCCAACATCTCTTTTTGATTGATGTAAAGATGCATCTGGTCTGTGGTCCACTTGCCCTGAATGCATTTTCCTGCCATGTGTGCTCCCCAGGCGTAATCCGAAGCATCTGTTGTTAGAGTTTGCCTGGCTGTGGGTTGGGTAAAAGACTGACCCTTGTTTAGGTGACATGCCTGTGCCCACCATCGAAACTCCAGTTGTAGGCAGGGAATCATTGGTATTACTGCTTCTAAACTGTGAGAGTGTTGAGTCCAAACACTTTTTAGGTACCATTGTAATTTCCTCATATGCAGTCTGGCATATGGTATTAGTAGTATGCAGGATGCCATGAATCCCAGGGCCTGTAGAATTTTTCTTGCAGGGAGATGGGACTTTTTTGCCAGTAATTGAAAATATTGAGCTAGTTGAACTTGTTTGTCTGGCGTGAGGTAAGCCATCTGGGCCATTGTATTTAAGCTGGCACCCAGGAATATAACCTGTTGCGAGGGCACTAGTTTTGAATTCTTTTCATTTACTGTGTACCCTAGAGAAATTAGCAACCTTTTTACAAACGCCAGATGCTGTAGAAGAATGTCCTTTGTCTCTGCTTGAATGAGGCAGTCATCCAGGTATGGATATATTTGAATTCCTTTTTGTCTGCAAAATACAATTACTGGTGCCAGGCACTTTGTGAAGAAACTGGGCGCAGTAGATAAGCCAAAGGGCAGTGCAGAGAATTGGTAGTGCATTGTACCAGCTTTGAATCTGAGGTATCTTCTGCAATTTTGTCTGATAGGGACACGCAGGTATGCCTCTTTGAGGTCCAGAGTAACAAGCTAAGCCTTCTTGCTCAACATGGGTAGAAGCTGCTGTAATGTCAAAATTTTGAATTTTGGAATATCCAGGTAAGTATTCAGAATTGAAAGGTCTAGTATGGGTCTCCAGGCCTTGTCCTTTCTGGGGACCAGGAAGAGTCTTGAGTAAAATCCGTGTCCTTGTTCCTATTGTGGTACTTTCTGAATAGCTCACATGTCCATGAGGGCTGAAATTTATTTTTGTGCCTCTGCCCATTGATTTTGTGGCAAGTCTGACATTCCTTTTAGCCTTGGTAAAGTATGAAAGTGGAAACTGTAACCTTGAGACACAATATTCAGAACCCATTTGTCTTGGGTGATTGTTTGCCAGTTTTGAGAAAAAAGTGCTAGTTTTCCCCCCTAAGGGGGCTTCCAAAAGGGACGTGCTTGACGTACGAAGGGGAAAGTCATTGTGACTGTTTCCTGTAAGGTTGAGACTTGTCCTCACCTCCTTTTGGGGTTGAGGTGCCCCACTGTCGTCTGTTTGAGCCTTGGGGTTGAGATCTGCTTCTTGGGCGTCTGTATCTGCCTCTCTGTGGCCTGTCTGACACTGGAAAGGACCAATTCTTTGTTGGCCAATTTCTGCTAAACCGAGGTGGCTGTACCTGTAAGAAATCCTTGACTGTTTGCATAGATTTAGCTTTATCCTCCATTTTCTTTAACACCTCTTCTGCCTTAACACCAAACAAAGTATCATGCTGTAAAGGAGCATCCAATAATTTTGCCTTAACATGATCAGGTAAACTCTGTTCTTTTAACCAAGCATGTCTTCGAATCACAGAACCTGTAACTGCGGCTCTACAAGAGGCCTCTAAAGAATCAAAACCACATTGCAGAGTATGTTTTCCCACCTGTTCAATTGCATGCAATAAATCCTGCATTTCTTTACAATCAGGAGCTTCTGAGCTTGCAAGCATTTTCTGTTTTAACTGAGCCATTAAATATTGTTGGTACTTAAGCATGTGAAACTGGCAATTTAAAGCTCTTACTGCTAAAGTTGCAGAAGTGTATACTTTCTTCCCCCATCTATCCAAAGCTCAGGAATCTCTGTCAGAGGGTACTGGATTTTTTGCAATAGAAGCCTTAACCCCTTTTGGACCCTGGGAAATAGTTTCTGGATCAGCAGAAGGGTTTTTGTAAAGAAACTTGTGAGAGTCAGGGACTCTATAATACCTATCAGGCTTGGCTAGAGCAGGGGGCAAAGAATCAGGAGATAAGCTGGATTCAGAGAACACAACAACCACAATGTCTAGCACAGGCGGAATAGCCAGCGGTCTGTGTTGAGGGAATAAAAGGAAATCCCTGAGCCTTTTCTTGGATTCTGAGTAATCCTGACTTTCTCAATGGAAATGCTCCTTCATAGTATGTAAAGTTTACCCAAAAGAATAATCCTCAGGAGGAGAGGCTGAAGGGATAGATTCTTCAGCATCAGATTCCTCATAGGGGGGTAGAGAGTATCCCTGGTCTGAAGAGGAATCAGAGGAAATGGAAACTTGATCAGAGGAATCATAGTCTGTTATCCTGCCTAGGCCTTTTTTCAGGAGGGGGATGGGAACCCCTGATTAGAGTAATGAGGTCTTCGGCCATTTTAAGCATCTGTTTCTTAGGCATGGAGGACTGTCCAGGAGAATGCTGTACTTGTTTCTTTGTCTTTAATGGTACCTTTGTCTTGGCTGTTGTTTTAATGGTATGTTGGGAAGGTCTGAAAACACCCTCAGAAGCTGATGCCTGCTCAGCGGCTCCAGACCCATCTGAGGGACTAGTTTCCGTAGGCCCAATACCTTGAGTTTCCAGAGGCCTAGTTGTCTCCACGTGGGAGTCAGAAGCGGCCTGTGGCTCTGAGGTAGCAGGTGTCAGGGGCTGCAAAAGCGCCTCACTGAGAACCGGCGAACCAGCGACTGGCCTAGAAGAGGCTTCATCGTCGGTTTTGGACCTCGGATGCCTGTCTTTATTCTTGTCTTTGCATTTTTTCGGTATTCAGGTCGTCGGTTGATCCAACGGCATAGTATAATTGAACCTTCAGCCAAAGTAGTGCAAAGCAAAATCAAAACGTCTTTTTACAGTGCGTTTGTTAAATCTAGCACAAAACCGACAACTAGTGACGTCGTGATCAGGGCCTAGGCATGGAATACAGTAAGAGTGGAAGTCCTTATGAAGTATTTGCTTCCCACAAGAAATACAATTATTAACTTTTTCTGACATCGGTCTGAGGCAAGAAAAAAGTTTCCCCAATGGGGTACTTAGCTTTATTGAAGACTTTGGATCTGAAATTCAACTTCGAAAATCTCAGGAGTCGGCCGACTGGCACTTGCAAACTGCTTCTGCTTCGGGCACTGTGTGGCAAGAAAGACTGAAGAAAATGGCGTTGGATGCATCTTATATACCCCTGGTGCACTGACATCAGGGAAGAAGCGACAGCAACCAATGCCAGACCAAGACTTTGGAACTCTGGCCGACTGCGGGGCCGCCTGACGGCAGGATAACCCAAGTGTAATGACTGCAGCAGTGTTAACACGATGAACAACTACATTACAAGAAGGATCAACAGCCTGAATTAAACCTTCAGCCAGACCCAGTAAACTACTCCTATCTAAAGAAAATTGAGGAGGAGCAGATGCAAACTTGGTTTTCTGTTTCTTTTTCACAAGAAAACTTGGGCCAACCGTATTACTAATGGCAGCAGCTGCTTCTCCAGGGATAGGCACAGCATTCTGACACAACAAGCAAACCTTCCCTGTTCCCTCTCCCAGGTCCAACAACAGTGTCTCTCTCTTGCCCACTGAGAAGACCCCAAACGCAGCAGCAGGAGCAGAGGATGTGGCTAACACCTGGTCCATAGTGGTTGTAGATGCTACACCACAGGGATCCGAGGTAAAAGATGAGTGGTCTGAGGTATAACAAATGGCTACAGTTAACTCATTCATCTCAGGATGAAGCAGATTGAAAGCCTTCTGTTGTGGCAAATGCTGTTCACTTAACTTTCTTCTCATGGTCAAGCTAAAAATGGTGCCTCTTTCCTGGGGAAGATGAGCAGCAATTGCCAGTAAACACTACCAGTCCAGAAAAGTTACTTTGACAGAAAAACAAACAAGGAAAAGCACTTTAAAACACTATGCCAGCCCCACAAAAGAAAAATATACACAGAGAAAATGTTTTCAGTTACTTTACACTACTTTTAAACTGACAGAAAACTCAAGTGCTCTGTTTAAAAGTTATGTTACAGTCTTGAGACAGTCTGTTAAAACACAAAACTCCTAGCTTTAAAATAACTTACCTGGAAAGAAAAGTAATAAAACATTAACAAAATTAAGAACATGGAAGGTTTCTTTCACAAAGGGAACTTATCTATCCAGCAAATGAAATAATAAGCCAAATGCCAATCCTCAAAAGCCTAAAAGGAGTGTACGCTTCCACAGCAGGAAGGCTCTGAAAGACTTTGCATCCAAATGTGTCTTTTATTCAGCTCAGCTTGAGCTGCATGACAGTTTGGGCATGTGGAAGGTGGCCAGAAGCTGGATGACTGTTATATCCTTGGCAGGATCTAAGGCTACTGCAGCAGTGATCAATAGGATGAACATCATTAGGAGAAAAAAAAAAAATGCAAAGAAAAATAGCACAGTTTTTCCTCCATCTATTAAAGATCTACTAAGTCTCCATAACTGCTCTATGTAAATTCTGTCACATATAACTGCTCAGTATACAATGACTGGCGGGAAACATCGTAAAACGAGCATGCTGATTGGCCAGCCGAACCCGCGTGCCCGTTGAAAATACACAACGGAAAAAGTTCCGGTCGCTCGGACTTTTTCTGTTGATATATTCTTTAAATTTAAAGGTTAAAAAAAACAAAACAAACAAAAAAAAAACCCATAGCAACGGAGATCTTCTTTTCTCCCTTGCTTACTTTCCCAGGCACTGATGTATTGGGTATGCGTGGGAATGCAAGTTCCAAACGCATGCGCAGTACATCAGCAATGACAAAGTGGAACTGTCCAGCGTCGGAAGGACAGCACGGCGCCATTATACAAGGACATTATTTAAGAAAAGTAAGTATTTTTTTTCTTAAATAATGTCATTGTATAATAGCAATAACCGACTTCTGGGTGTGGGTAATGCTGGATTTACCCACGGTTGTCTTTGTTTGGTCACTCGGGCTTGACCCTTGTGACCAAACCACACCAACCGTGGGTAAATCCAGCATTACCCACACCCAGGCGTGGGTTACTGCTTAAGTATATCGCAAAGGAAATGTGAAAATCTGTCTATGCACAACAGTCTAAATGAAAAAAATGCAAAGCTTGAAAGCACAGAGAAAAACAGTATGGCTCAGGACTGCCAGAAGCACAAAACACTTAATCTGTATTTAACTTTACTCTTCATATATCATGTAGATTTAATAAATATTACTACACAATTTAATTTTGTGACTAATGCCCACAAGTCCAGACAGACAAGTATGAAGATGGGAGAGTATTTTAAATGTAGCAAATAATATCACTTCAAGCTAACCTATCTCAATATTTCTAATTTTTCTTGTTTATAAACTAAGTAAATCACAACTGAAAAAGGACCCCAGAGGTACGGTTTGCTTAACTGTAAAATAAATACATATGAACTTAGATACATTTTTATTGCAAGCAGACACTAATTAAATTCATAAAGCATTACGTACAATTATTTTATTATTTGTGTCATACAGCAATAGCATAAAATAATGCAGAAAATACATCTGTATTCTAAGTAAAATGTATCTTCTGCAAAACCATGTGAAATCAAATGTTAGTGTATAAAAATATTTTACATTGTACAGGTGGAGGGCCTAAAATGAATAATTTTGTTCATCAGTTCAACTGGTGTCTTGTCTTTAGTAAAACTAATAGTTGTAAGAAATGCTAGAAAACACTGTTGGAAAACACATTCATAACTGCAAACCTAGTGGTAAAGTGACTCAGTGATAATGGTTTTGCCTGCAAGTGTGATGACTCACTTTTGACCTCCACTTCCTATATCTATATCTATATGCGCGTGCGCGCACACACACACACATACACATACACACACACACAGGTCCACTTCTTAAACTCAAAATACTGAAATCTCGAATTTCTGTACTTCGAGTCGAGAACGCTGAAGACCCACATAAACTAAAACATAATACCAAAACCCAAAATAAAACTAAAAAGACATCCAAACCTCCCCCTACATAACACTACCTTACATTTCCCCCTACATAACACTACCTTATATTTAAGCAGGGGTGGGGCAAGCCCCCCCTGCCCCCCACACCCCTGCTATTTATTTACACCAACTCCGAGATTGCACTAACACGAATAACACACACACCCACACCGCAAATGCTCAAAATCACAACTTTCAGCATTCAACACACACACGCACTCTAACCTACCCTAAACAATTGCTAAAAATTTTAACTCAAACAAAAATTCTATTCAAAACCCAAATATACAAACTTACCTGCATCTCAGTTAATAAACACCAATCGGCCAACACGAGTAGAACCTGCAAACAAAGAAGCATTAAAGGGACAGCACACTACATTAGACACACGGCACAAGTACTACAAATTCGAAAAACTGAGATTCGAGAAAATGCAGTTTCGAAAAAGTGCACTTTCAACATTCTCGACTCGAAATACTGAAATTCGGGATTTCAGTATTTCCA